>NC_064861.1:52420469-52720469 GCF_024139225.1 Suncus etruscus
CAGGCTTCTCTCTAGGTCTCAGAACTTAGACCCTCCATTCCTAGCTCCTTCTTAGGCCCTCCTCTTCTTAACCTCTCCTTAGCTTGGGATAATCTTGCCTCCCCCTTGTTGAGACATGGCCTTTCAGTTTTCTCTAACATCCCTTGGGGAATCAGTGCCTGGCGCCATGGCACTTCTCTTTCCTCCAGCACATTCCACAGACTGTGTCAGGGCCCATCTAGTTTCCGAGACCAGATCATGCCAGGATGGGGTTCTCAGACTTGTTGAACCAGCCCCCTCCATCCCTGACATCACAGATTCTGTCCCTTGGGTCACTCATCTGCCAAGCAGAGCATAGCTCTCCTGGTGGACGCTTCCCACAGTGCTCGCAAGGGGGCAAGTATGAGAAGGAAGAGGAGGGCCCCAGGGCAGCAGCCAGTAGCAGCACCAAAGACAACTTAGTAGCCGTTTCCTCCTCCTCTTTCTCCTTCTCCAGCAAGTGCTATACAATGAGGCTTACAGAAGAAATAGTGAACTATGAAATCACACATAGTCTAGACTCAAATCTGGCTCCTCATATCTCTGTGACTTCAGGCAAACAGCTCCCCCTTCCTAAGAGGCAGTCTGGGATCTGTGAAGTGGGGTTGTCTCAGACCAGAGGCTGAAATGATAGCTGTGAGCTGGGCTCTTGTCAGGGTTGGACCACCCACATTGCCCGAGGGAGCAACTGGTCCATATTTGGGAGCTTCTGGAACTTTCTCAAAGCTTCTCTTAGTAAGCAGTAGATGGTACTTGGAACCCAATAGAGGTGAACCCATTGCAGGTGAGGGGAGAGTCTCCACAAGCTCCCTTCACCTTTCCACTCAAATCCCAGGGTGCAGGAACTCAGCTCTAGCTCCCAAATGGATCCTGCAATTCTGCTTAGTAAGAATCTGTCTGTATCTCCCTAAAGTGCAGTGTCTCCTTCAGTACTCATCCTGTTCTATTTCAGAGCAAACTTCACCGAGCACTGGAACTGTCTTCCCAACTGGACAAGGAGATCATCCTGAGAAATGAATTACTTGAAAAAGTCGAAAAAGAAAGCATCCAAGCGGAGGAGGTAAGGGAGGGGCCAATGTACAAAAGGCCATGTGCTTACTCCATGCAGAATGTTCTTTTCGTTTGCTTGTTTGGGGATCACACCTGGCAGTGCTCAGGGGTTACTCCTGGCTCTGCACTCAGAAATCACGTCTGGCAGGTTTGGGGGAACCATACGGTATGCTGGTGATCAAATCCAGGCCAGCCACATACAAGGTAAGCACCTTACCTGTTGTATATTGCTCCTGTCCCTCTAAGCAGATTTTTTGCAGTGCTTTTTTGGCTGGAGTTCCTGTTAGACTTCAAGAACAGGAAATTCATTTTCAGAAGCCTGGCAGTTGCTCCTTAGGACGTTGTCGTTTTCTCATTCATTTAGCAGCTGTATTGGAATGTAACTCACAGAGCATATAATTTACCCATTTGAAGTATACATTTTACCCCAGTGCCCCCGAATAAGTAAATAAACAAGTATGCATCTTCTGGTGGAACAGTGTATTTACTGAATGTGCAACCAGCTGCAAGCTAATTTGAGAATGTTTCCATCTTCCCATAAAGAATCTCTTAGCCCATGAGAAATCCTTCATCCCCATCTAACTTCTCTTCCAGCCACCAGCCCTCGGCGACCACTAATCTACTTTTTGTCTCTGACTTGGCCATTTTATGTAAAAGGGATTACATCATGTGATGGAATGGCCTTTTATTACTGACTTTTTTTTTTTCAGGCCACACCTGTTTGATGCTCAGGGGTTACTCCTGGCTAAGCGCTCAGAAATTGCCCCTGGCTTGGGGGGACCATATGGGACGCTGGGGGATAGAACCATGGTCCTTCCTTGGCTAGCACTTGCAAGGCAGACACCTTACCTCTAGCACCACCTCGCTGGCCCCTATTACTGGCTTTTTTAATAATTTAGGATTTATGGTATAGCAGGACTAATACCTTGTTTTTGTCTTTTTCTTTTTCTGGCCATATACTATTTTGTTTGGGGGCCACATCCAGTGGTGCTTAGGGGTTACTCCTGGCTCTTTGATCAGAAATAACTCCTGGCAGGCTCAGAGGAACAATTGGGATACAGGGGATTGAACTTGGGTCAGCTGTGTGCAAGGCAAATACCCACCCGCTGTGCTCAGACCCCCCAGATATTATTTCTTTGTATGGATGCACCCTCAGTGGGTGGGCATTTGGGTTATTTGCACTTTTTAGCTCTTTATGAATCATTTTGCTGTGAGCATTCATATGCAAGTTGCTATGAATGTTTCTTTTCTCTTGGACATCCATTTGATATATGTAAGGTTGTGTGGGTTATCTATAAAAATTCATTTTGGGGTCTTGTTTTGGGGCCTCAATGGCAATGGTCAGGAGTTACTCTTGGTTCTGCACTAAGGGATAGAATATCACTGTTAGAATATAAGTTTAAAACTAAGATTGATTTAGAATCAACTACTTGTTCTGCTTCTGTAATCTAGCTTTGCTACAGACATAACTGCAGCCATAACAGGCCTCAAATATGTGGCAGACCCCAGAACATCCAGTTCCAGGAACTTCAAGGACATGTACCAGGACAATTATATAAACTGTCAACACCCAGGGGCCTGTGGGCAACAAACTAACAAACTATGTAACTGCACTCCAAGGTTGTGGGTGCCCAGTGGGCACCTGAGTCCCTCCTCTACTACTTCAGCCCACTAGTCTAAACCTGGCTGAAGCAACATGTACTAAGAACCTATAGTTTTGGGGTCCAGAGAGATAGCACAGCAGTAGGATGTTTGCCTTGCACGCAGCCGATCCAGGACAGATGGTGGTTCGAATCCCTACATCCCATATGGTCTGTCCCACCCGTGCCTGCCAGGAGTGATTTTTTGAGTGCAGAGCCAAGAGTAACCCCTGAGCACCGCCTGGTGTGACCCAAACAAACAAAACCTATAATTTTACCCATAGTTTGAAGCCCCAGTGGCCCTATTAAAAGGGCTTGCAAGCCCAATTGTGGTCGCACTTGCCAGAGGTGTGCCCCCAGCCTGCTGGTAATAAATTCCTTTGTCCATTGCATTACTGCCTTCTCTGCTGGTCTTTGTGGATCATAATGATCTCGAGTCCAGAGCTAACATCTGGAGCTTTTAAACTTCTATTTTAACATTACTCCTGGTGTAATGTATGCTGCATGCAAGGCAAATGTCCTACACAGTGTGCTAGTTCCCGATAGTTCAATGTTTGATAATGAAAGCAATGCTCAACTTCTGCATCGTTTCACATGCTGCCCTCCCCTCAAACAATGTCTAAAGGTTTTCCTCTCTTCATATCTTTCTCAGTGCTGGTTCATTGTTTCTGTTTGCTTGGTCTTGTTTGTGGCTATTTGAGGTCAAGTAGAATTGTATCTCCTGATGGTCATGGCTGGAATTTCCCAACGTATAATGGCATCCAGTATGTTAAGTAAATGTGTCTTCAAGTCCTTTCAAGTTCTGTTACTTACATTTTTATAAATGAGTTGCAAGAATTCTTTGTAAAATTCTAGATTCAAATCCTTTATCAGGTAATAAATGATTTCTAAATATGTTCTTCCCTCTGTGGGGTTTCTATCCATTTCATGTAGCATGAATGATTTTAATTTTAATGAAGTCCAACTCATTTTTGGAGGTCATATCTCAGAAACCCCCACCCAACCTAATGTATAATTTTATTCTTTGGATTTTGAGCCACACTCAGTCAGGCTCAGGGGCTACTCTCAGCATGGTGTGCAGGGGTTGCTCCTCCACAGAGAACTCTGAGATGCTAGGGATCAAATGTGTGTATCCTATATGCAAAGCATGCGCTCCAGACCATTGAGCTTATGTCTTGTCCTCTCTATGTCTTTTTTTTTTTTTTTTTGGTCACACCTGGTGGTGCTCAGGGATTACTCTTGAATCTGTGCTCAGAAATCACTTCTGGCAGACTCGGGGGACCATATGGGATGCCAGGAATCGAACCAGGGTCTACTTCTACCGTTGTGCTATCACTCTGGCCCCTCTATGTCTTTAAAAAGAATTTTGTGGCACTGAAGAAGCAGTACAGTGCAATTAGGGCATTTGACTGGCACTTAGCTGACTCATCCCTGGCACCCTATAGAGTCCCCCAAGCACCATCAGGAGTGATCCATGAGCATAGAGGCAGGAGAAAGTCCTGAGCACAGGCGGGTGTGATCCACCCACTTTTTAAAAAAAGTGTTATCTATGTCTTACATTTCGGTTTATGGTATATTTTAGGTTGATAGTATATTTTAGGTTAATTTTGTAAATGGTGTGAGGAAGGGGCCCAAAAGCTGGATGAAAAGAGATGCATATTCATAGTTTGTTGCAGTCACCTTCTTTCCATTTCTGGTTCTCTGCACTTCTTTTTGTGGATTTGAACTACCATCTGCTGTGATTTCCTTCCTCAATTACAGCCTTGTTTCAACTTTCTTCCACTGTGGTCCTACTGTCAGTTACATTTTTGCTTGTTATGTGCCCTCAATGCATACTGTTTTATGGAGTTGCTTTCAAAATTCATTAAGGAGGACATGTGATTATTTTGTACTTTATAATCCTCTACCTATTTAACTCTATGTGTACTGTTTATTTTTTTCCATGTGGATTAAAAATGACACATCAGTGTCACTTGTTTTCAGCCTGAATAACTTTGTTTAGTATTTTTTATTTAGTTTTGTTTTGTTTTGGGGCCACACCTGTCGACACTTGGGGGTTACTCCTGGCTATGCGTCATATGGAACACTGGGGGATTGAACCGTGGTCTGTCCTAGACTAATGCTTGCAAGGCAGATGCCTTACCTCTAGCATCACCTCTCCGGCCCCATTTGTTTATTATTTTTTTTTAGTGGAGGTAGGTACGATCAGGCAAGTTTTCTAGAAATAAATTTTTTTCCACATTAACTTATGTTAGAATATCTTTGTTTTTCCCCCCTTCAGTTAAAAAAGTAAACATTTTTTAGAACTGTTAGAGATGTAAAGAAAAAATTGATGATGATGATGATAAAGTTTTCCTAAGTCAGAGATACTAATGCCATGTAGCTTCCCTTGTATGTGAATTGTTTTCTCTCACTATTTTCAAGACTCTTTCTTTGCTTTCTGATGCTGCAAGTTCAGTATTATGTGTTTAAGTAAGGACTTTTTATTTTTAAATATTTTATGGAATGTTCCAGATTTTAATTAATCTAATTTCTCCCCCTAACCCTTCCCTGTGTACCTGTTGATATGATTTGGATCATACGCTAGTGAATCATACACACTTGTTCGTGCTTGCACTTGTGTGTGTGTGTGTGTGTGTGTGTGTGTGTGTGTGTGTGTGTGTGTGTGATGCATGCTCATTGTGGTGCTTTTACCCATTCTGACTGGAAAGCTTTCAATGGGGTGTGCTCCTGGCTGCACTGTTCATCCCTAGTTGCATTGTTTGCCAGGTTCCTCACACTTTGGTCCTGGTGCTTTGACAGTCTTTTATAGTACCCGGGGCCCCAGAGGGCAGAAATATTGGGACCTAGCTTGTCAACACAGATGGTGCTGAGGATCCAACT
The DNA here is from genome assembly GCF_024139225.1 of Suncus etruscus. Lineage (NCBI taxonomy): Eukaryota > Metazoa > Chordata > Mammalia > Eulipotyphla > Soricidae > Suncus > Suncus etruscus. The sequence goes on from NC_064861.1 coordinate 52,426,061, forward strand.
CAAGCCCTTCCACTTGCAAGGCAACACTTTTAGCAGCTTGAGATGAGTACTATTTCATGCGCTTACCTTATTTAGGATTTTATTGAGATTCTTGGATATATAAAGTTTTCATCAAGTTGGGGAGTTTTCAGTGATTACTTTCTTAGATCTTTTTTCTGATTCTTTCTGTTTCTCATCTCCTTCCACTCCCACTGCACATATGTTGGTGTACTTAGTGGTGTTCCACATTCTTTTTAAGACTTAATTTTTCTTTGTGTTATTTTCTTTCTATTGCATAATCTCTTGAAAAAGAACTTCAGGTTTATTGATTCTCCTGCTGGCTTAAAAATACTGCTGATCCTGCTATTGAATCTATTGAATATTTTGTTTCTACATTTTATTTTATTGAAGAGACTCCACATTTCCCATTGTTGTTTTTTTAAAAACTATTTCTGCTTCATCGATATCATCTGTTTGGCGAGACATTATCATCATATATTCCTTTGATTGTTTGATGATGGTTTCCTTCTGTTCTTTGAATGTATTTACAATAGCTGTTTAAAGGTTTGCTCTCAGTCTGCCATCTGGAAGACAGTTTATATCACTGTTCTTTTTTTTTTTTTGGCCACACCCGGTGACACTCAGCAGTTACTCCTGGCTATGCACTCAAATCGCTCCTGGCTCAGGGGCACTCTATGGGACATAGGGGTATCGAACTGAGGTCTGTCCTGGGTCAGCCGCATGCAAGGCAAATGCCCTACTGCTGTGCTATCTCTCCAGCCCCATCACGGTTCTTTTGTTGTTGCTTACTTTATCTTGTCTCTTGCTTTTACACTAAATTGGACTTTGGGGGGGGGGTGTTGGGCCACACCAGGCAATGCTCAGGTAGTATTACTGCTGGCTCTGCACTCAGAAATCACTCCTGGCAGGCTCAGGGAGACCATATAGGATGCCAAGAATTAAAACTCAGGTCAGCCACGTGCAAGGCAAACACCCTATTTGTTATGTTATCACTCTAGCCTCAACATTTATTGATAATGGCATCATCATTTTATTTGAATATGTGGTCTGGGATGACATTTAGAAGAAAACTAAGTTCATATTACGCTGAAATGAAGCCAGGTATATAAGACATTTTATATGTAAATGATAAAACTACTAGAACCCTAAAGTAAATAGAAGGGACATTTTTATTACAATCTTGAAAAGGGGAAGAATTTAAAAATATATAACCCAGGGGGCTGGAGTGATAGCACAGCAGTAAGGCATTTGCCTTGCATAATACCGACCTGAGTTAGAACTGGGTTTGATCCCAAGCATCCCATATGGTCCCCCGAGCCTGCCAGGAGCAATTTCTGAATGCAGAGCCAGGAGTAACCTCTGAGTGCTGCTGGGTGTGGGCCCAAACCATATATATATTTCCCAGAAAACAGGTCATCAATAAAACAAAAAATGAAAAATGAAAAGTTTTCTGCAGGGGCTGGAGTGGTGGCACAAGCAGTAGGGCATTTGCCTTGCACGTGCTAACCTAGGATGGACCGTGGCTCGATCCCCCAGCATCCCATATGGTCCCCCAAGCCAGGAACGATTTCTGAGCGCATAGCCAGGAGTAACCCCTGAGTGTCACCAGGTGTGGCCCAAAAGCAAAAAAAAAAAAAAAAAGTTTTCTGCATAGCAAAAAGCAGCATAAGCAAAGCCAAAAGATAAACAGACGGAGAATTGCTGTATTTGACATCACAAAGCTAATTTTCTAACATTATAAATAATTTATAAAGAAAGCAATTTAACAAAAAAGAAAAAAAACAGGAAAAATGAGCAAAGAGTTTAAACATTTTGCATAAAAGCTCTCTCCCAAAAAAAGCCCCATGAAAATATTTTCCTTCGTTATAAGAGAAATGGGGCCAGAGAGATATCATGGAGGTAAGGTGTTTGCCTTTCATGCAGAAGGACGGTGGTTCGAATCCCGGCAACCCATAGGGTTCCCTGTGCCTGCCAGGGGCGATTTCTGAGTATAGAGCCAGGAGTAATTCCTGAGCACTACTGGGTGTGACCCAAAAAACAAAAAGAAAAAAAAGATTAGAGGATTCCATTATAAGAGAAATATAAAAATAAGCTGAGCATTTTCTCCTCTTAGGTTGACTACTATCAAACAGTTGGTAAAATTCTGTTAGGAGAATGGGAGGAACAGGTTATCCTTAGGGGTGCCAATGTATAAATGACAATTTAGCAGCATTTACTAGTGAGGTATCAATTAGGCATCAGTGCTTCTCAAACAAGGCAATGCTGACAGTTTAGGTCAGATAATTCCTTAGTTTAAATCAGATTCCTGGGGAGCTGGACCTGTACTGTACACTGTAGGTTTAGTGGAATTGTTGGCCTCCAGCTGTTAGGCATCAGTAACCTGCCCCAAGTTGTGATGCGATTAAAAATCCTTCGAGGCTGGAGCGACACAATACAGTAGGTAGGGCACTTGTCTTGCATTCTTCCAATGAGATTAGAATCCCAGAGGTTCCATGTGGTTCCTCAAACCCTTGTAGGAATGATCCCTAAATACAGAGCTAGGAGTAAGCTCGGAGCACAGCCAGTTGTGGCCCCAAAGGGAAAAAAAGGTAAGTTTCTAGGGTCTAGAATGATCATACTGTGGGTTAGGCACTTGTTTTGCACATAGCTGACCTAGGTTTAATCCCTTATCCCACCAGGGTCTGGTCCAGAACCTTCTCAAAAACTTTTTTTTCCAAACTTTGCCATAAATCTCCTGGATGCAAAATAGCCTCAATGTGAGAGCCGCTACTAGAAAACAAGCCAGTTCACTTTTAGTAGTTTAATCTACTAATCCACTTGCCTATTCACAATGTGTTGTGTATTGATTAACAATAAGAGCAGTGTTGATGCAGTAGTGAGAGATCGAAAGCCTGAGTATTTCTGGGACTTGTTAACTTAATCATGCCATCTATAGACAATGAAAAATTATGCAGTTGTTAAAAATGAGCTTAATTTTATGTGCTGATAAGAATACTCAAGATGATTGAGTAATAACAGATAAGACACTTCCTTGCCTTGCACATGTGACCAACACTGGTTTTATCTTCAGCACCACATATGATCCCCCAAGCACCACCAGAAGTAACTCCTGAGCACTACAAGTATGACCCCAAACCCAAAATTATATATAAATATGCATATATATATATATATAACTGAGTAAAATATATGCACGAGTAAAACTGAATAGACTATATTGTTTGGATTATTTTATAAGAAAAATGTACCATTATAAGAGGTCGAAATTTTGAGGAGGTGGCACCATAGTGTATGTTCTGAGAAAGGGATCATGTGATCAGGGAATTCGGGGATGGTATCTATGTACTTTTAAGCCATTTGAATTGTGCCGCCTACTCAAAACAGCTCTTAAAATAATTGAACGGGACAAGGGCTGGAGAGATAGCATGGAGGTAGGGCGCTTCCCTTGCATGTAGGACGACGGTAGTTCAAATCCCTGCATCCTATATGGTCCCCCGAGCCTGCCAGGAGAGATTTCTGAGCGTCAAGCCAGGAGTGACCTCTGAGTGCTGCCAGGTGTGACCCAAAAACCAAAAGCCAAAAGAAAAAAAAAGAAATGAACACAATAATATTGATTTCCTAAATCCACTCAATCTAAAAGAGCTAGTTAATTCTACCTTTCTATAGTTTACAAGTGAAAAAGACAGGCATTCACCCAAAAATACAGAATAACCAGGTGGTTCATCAATTCTGTTTCTAGGAACATATTCCAACAATCGAAAGTGTGTGAACTCAAACAGGTATTTGTATACCCACGTTTGTAGCAGCCTTTGCAAAAGCTGAATGGTAGAAGCAACCAAAGGCTGGTTGGCCATTGGATAAGCAAAATGTGGTGTAGTTTTCAAGCCGAATGTTACTCATCCCCAGGAGGAAATGTGGACGCTGGGATGAACTTTGACTTAATGCTAAGTAGAATCTTGACATTATGCTAAGTAAACAAAGCCAGGGAAGGACAAATAACATGAGTTTCACTTTTCTACCATCCCTAGAGGTGTCATGGAGACAGACAGTAGAATGTGGGTGCAGGGCTGTGGATGGGAAGATAGAAAAGTCTTGAAGGTGGATGGCATTATGTGCACAGAACTACCCAGTTAAACATGGTTCAAATAGAAACTTTGATATGTCTATTTTATCCCCCAAATCCAAGGAAATGAACTGAGATGGAATACTTTGATACATCTTCCCCTACCCTCAGAAGTAGACCCTGAGAAATCAAAGCAGGTAAAACATGTTTCTTAACAAAGAAAGGATGAAAAGAAGAAAGGAAAAGATGTAAGACAGTTTTTCAACTATACTTAGCATTTCTGGCCTGGATAAAATTCTCAAGAGTTTGTAAAGAATCAGATTTTTGAGGCAAGAGAGATAATAGAATGAGCAAGGCTCTTCTTGCCTTGCATGCAGTTGACTCAGGCTTGATCCCCAACACCTGATGTGGTCCCCAAGCACTGCTAGGAGTGATCCCTGAGCACTGAACTCAAACTAAGTCCCAGTAGAGCCAGGTGTGGGCCAAAAAAACAAAGCAAACAAACAAAAATCAGAAGAATCTTGAGTTTACCCCCAACCCCTTTGGAAATTTAAACACTTTATTTTGCAGAGCAACAGATCCTGGGCTTGCATCAAACCAGCCATGAGCTGAGTTATGAACCACCACTCAGCCCCGCAGTATTACTTTTAGAAATTGGGAGAACTGAGGTGATATGTGAGGTCTGAGATCCCCAATAAGCCAGAACTGCCAAAGAAGGGCTGGGTGTAAGTGGGTCTTTCCCAATCAGGGCCGAGCCAACGCTGAGACCTTAAACAAGCAGCTCCGGAAGCAGCTGGCAGAGTTCCGGGCGCCACCAGTGATGATGTATGTACAAGAGAAAATCCGGAATGGGGAACTGGAGAAGACCATCAAGATGTGGGAGAGGAAAGTGGAGATTGCAGAGGTAGGTCCCTGGTGGCAACCTGGACCTGCATCTTCCCTGGCCTTCACTCTTGCCACTTAGGATTTTGAGTTTTTGAGTGGAGTCCAGGATTTAGACTCATGTCTGTAATGAAGTCTTAACAATTGCATCAACTCATACTGAAATGAAAATGATTCTCTCCTGCACCTTTTTTTGTGGGGGGTACACCTGGCGATGCTTAGAAGTTACTTTCAACTCTAAGCTCGGGAATCACTCCTTTCATACTAGGGGGACCAAACCCAGGATGGCCTTGTGCAAAGCAAGTGCCCTACTCACTGTGACGATTGCTCCAGGCCCTCTTTTTTGTTTTCTAACTTCCTTTCATTGTTAGATCAGAGTCTGCCATCATCTCTGCCTCAGCCGCTTGTCTTGTTCTGCTTTGTTTTGTTTGGGGGACACACTCAGCAATGTTCAGGGCTCACTCCAGACACTGTTTAGGGATCATTCTTGACAGACTGAGGGGACCATTTGGTGTAGCAAAGATTGAACCTACTTTAGATATGTGCAAGGCAAACACACCTTACCCACTGTACTCTCTCTCCAGCCCCCACGTATTCATAATGAATTCTAAGAGCTTTCGAATCCGTCCCTTCCCTGACCATGAAAGAATTTGCTACGTTATAGATGGAGAAACCAAGGTTCTCTTTTAAAATGAGATAATGTTTTAATGTTTCTCAGAACCCAATTTCATGCATTTACATAGGCACCATGAGTCTTCAATGGAATTGGTTCTACAGCCTTTTCATAGCATGGTGCACAGAGCAGGGGCCTGGGGCAGGGTGAAAAGAGGGGATGGGGCCATTCGGTTAGGCATCAAGGAGAGGTGAGCACAGAGCTGGTGGCAAAATGGGCAGTAGCTTAAAAGTCTGGTTAGGGCTTAGCTTTTTTTTTTTTTTCAAGGAGACTTGAAGCCCTGACTCAATTTTTCCTGAAGTCACCTGGTGGCAGGGAATAAACTCAGATCCAAATACAGTCAGTGGCTGCCCCTGCCTGCCCCTCTGGTAAGAACAGTGGGAGAGAGACAGGGCTGGAAGGAGCAATTAATCCCTGCTTAGCTGACCGGAAACAAGCTCCGTGGAAGCATCTTCTAGCCTGTCCTTCTCCCTGGGCCTCTGCATTCTGGGATGGCACTGCCCCGCCATGCTCACCTTCACTGTCCCAGGGCTGTGCGTGGCTGTGTTCTGACTGGTCATTTTCCATTTCTTCCAGACAACTTCTCACCTTCAACCTCCCTTCATTCCCACTTTTTTTTTCCCCCACAGTTGTCTTTAAAAGGCTACCGCAAGATTTGGAATCAAATCAAAATAGCCAATGAGCAGTTGCAGGTGGTTGGTTTGCTGGGAAACGCCCTGAAGGAAGACGCTGAAGACTCCCCCAAAATAATATATTAAAGGAATCTGCTCCCTTCTCATCCTGGGGTCTTCTTACTCTTCTCCCATGGCCTCTGGTGTCCCTAACTCTCCTGCAGGGCTGACAGTCACCTCCCCAGGCCACAGCCTGGCCCCTGGAACCATGAACAGGGAAAGAACCACAGAGCGCTCTCATGGTTTTGACACTGGTTAGCCCACATTTAGTTCAGAAGCTCAAGTCCAACTGGCCTTCAAACCCGTGGGAGTGGGACGGAGGAAGGAGCACCAGGCCCAGTAGGGCCAGTTCCAGGTTTCATGACTATCAAAAATAGATATCAAAAAATAGCATGGTGCATGCCTGGCATTCAGCATTTTGAGCTTACTCTTCTTCAGCCTGGAGAGTGAGTGCCTAGATACCAGCGCAAAAGAAAACAAGCCCAGAGCAAATCAAGAGAACCTCTCGGTGCCAATGGAACCTGTTCTGACCGGAGGCAGACCACACATTCCCCTCCTCTCCTCCATAGTAGTCATAGTACATGGGCTGGAAGGCCATCTTCAAATTCCTCTCTCCATCCCTGAGGTTCCTATGAGAGTTGCTTTCTGGCCAGGACTTGGTGGTGCCTTTCTGATCTTGGAAGTACATTTGGGACCCTATCACCCGGGCTGGCCCAGGAGGACTTCTCTGGGTCACAGGGGTTTGTGGTGAGCTGGAGAAAGAAATCATACTGTCCCAGCTGTGAAAGGATGATGCCAGGGCAGGGGTCATCCCCTTGGTCTTGGCTGCGATCCAGGTGCTGTATTCATCGATCTTGATGTAGAGGAAGAGGCCGGGGCACCTCTCCCCACCCGTGGCCAGCAACCCTTGTAGTACCCACAGGTCTAGATCCTGCAGCTGACACATCATTGGGTTTCCTGCATCACCCTGTGACAAAGGACAGATGACTTTAGGTCTAAGCAATGTGTTCTTGGGCAACTGGCATTTGACTACAGAAATGTTCCACCAGAAATGGAAGTTGAAGTTTTAGTGAAAGGATATTTCCCATTGCTCTAAGCAGCCGCCACAAAAGATTCCAACAAGAATCTGATGCTGGAGACGGAGAGCATGGAGGTAGGGCATTTGCCTTACATCCAGAAGGATGGTGGTTCAAATCCCGGTATCCCATATGGTCTCCCATGCCTGCCAGGGGCGACTTTTGAGCACAGAGTCAGGAGTAACCCCTGAGCACTGCTGGGTGTGACCCAAAAACTGAAAAAAAAAAAAAAAAAAAAAGAATCTGATGCTCAGCCATCCGGGCAGAAGTGGCCCTAAGTTTGAACCCTTCCAACTCTACCCCCATCACCAATGACTTACTGTTTTATACCAATTATTCACTGAACTTTGCCATTTGCTTCCTGCTTTCCATTTCATATTTGTGTCTCTTATTCTCTGCAGTTTTTGTTTATGTTTTAGGGTCATCCCCAGCATCACTCAGGGCTTACTCTGTATCACCTGGTGGTGCTCAGAGAAATTCATAGGGTGCCAAGAATTGAACTGGGTTGGCCACATGCAAGGTGAGGCCTTTACCTGCTGTACTTAAAGCCCTATATATTTTTTAATCCTCACATGTTATTATTTTCTTCCTCGCTGAGAATGCTCATTACTCTCTTTCATTGTTTGATTTCCTTTTCATTTTGCTTTATATTATGGAGCTGTTCTTGCCCCCGCTTTCTAATAGTCAGATGGGGGGTCCCGTTTACTCCTTTATTTCTTATTTGTGTATCCTCAAAGAGCTCCCAATATGATAAATTGATTCCTATCCCCTTCATATACAACAGTCAGAGATAAGTGTCCAGGGACATCCTGTTAGGCTAGGCTCTTCTGAGCTTCTCCATCCAGAAGCTGTGCTTATGGGCACAGTTGCCCATCAACTCCTGCCTAGGCTCCTGGCCTGCCCTGGGCCCATACGTGCAGACTTCTGGGACATCATAACTCAACTATACACATCTGGGCACACCAGGTATTATGTGCCTTGTGCTCTCATTCTCTCAAGTGAGGATCTAGTCCTTGCCTGGTATATATGTGGGGCTCCTAACTCAGTGCCTGGCACTAAATGAAGGCGTAGTCACCCTTATCCTGTGTAGAAAGGAGGCCAGTGTTTCGTGGGGACAGTTGAGCAGCCTGAGGAAAGCATCAAAACCACAGTGGAGAAGACTCCATTTCTCCTGTGCCCCCCTCACTCGTTCTGTGCTCAAGTCATGCCCCCCCCCTACGAGGAGGTGTCATCCAAAGGCAGCCTAGCCATTGCCTTCAAACCTGACCCAGACAGTGCTACACTGCTCTCATCTGGGCATGAGGTCTGCAGGTACTCCAGGAAGCAATCAAACCAGCAGCAGAGGTGAGAGTGACTGCCTGCTCCCTGCCCATCCCAGGCCTCATAAATGGGTGGGGTACACCCAGCTTTGTTCAGGGCTCACTCCTGGAGGTGTGCTCAGGGTGTTAGAGATCAAATCCATGTTTGTTGAGTGCAAGGCAAGCATTTTTACCCGCTGCCCTATTCAAGTCTACACTGGATCCTTCTTGGATTTCTTTTTTTCATTTTGGTTTTGGGCCACATCCAGAAGTCTCAGGGTTTACTCCAGGTTCTCTGCTCAAGGTTATCTCCTGGTGGTGCTCTAGGGATCATCTGGAGTGTGGAGAATAAAACTGGGGCCAGCTGCATGCAAGGCAAGCATCTTAACCCTGTGTTATCTCTCCAGCTCCACCTTCAAATCTGTCTGCACACATTTTGCCTTAGACAACTCTTGCCTGAGGAAGCCCTACTGGAACAGAAATGCAGGTGCCTACCAGAATGCAGCAGCAGTGCCTCAAGAGCCATGTTGCGTACAGGTGCCATGTTTGTGGCCCAGCTTAGGGCCACACACATATCAGGGATGGTCTGGGTTCACCATGTTCTCACCAGATGGAGGACATTACTTTCCTGAGCAACTCTGAAACTTTCCATTTGCCACCATCTCCTATCTTCTCCCCATTGCCAGATGGGGTAGATATTTCTGGCATAACTCTGGCTACTAAGACCAATCAACAGGCTTTCATCTCCCCTTGCTCACCCATCCTTTCACTGGTCCCACTGCTAGTTTGTTCTAAATGAGATGTTGGAGCTTGAGCAAGAACTACCAATGGGACCTCTTTGGATGGTGGGTGGTGGCAAGGCCCCGGTGCCTGGCAGGTTCTGCAGTGAATCTGGGCCTGAGCAGGGCTTTCCTTTACCTACCCCCCCAGGGGCTACAGATTAGGTCACACAGTGGCCTAGATGAAAAATGTGGGATGCCTTGCTGGAGGGGTCATCTAGGGCACCACGTGGTGTCTGCCCACCCCTGCTTTTCAACAGCTTGGTGAACAAAAGAGGGTGGAGGATGAGTTCAGAGGAATTCTGGGAACCCCTGAGGAAGTGAATAATGCCTGATGGATTTATTCAGCATGTGATAAGTGTGGTTTTGACATTCAGCATGTGACAAGTGTGGCTGGACACAGAAAGACGCTTCTGAGAGAGGTAATGAGCCCTGGGAGACCAATCATGTTATTTATCTGACACAATTGTGTTATATCATTCTGTTCAAAAGCTGGAGAGGAGGGGCCAGAGTTTTGGTGCTAGAGGTAAGGTATCTGCCTTGCGAGCGCTGGCCTAAGACAGACCAAGGTTCAATCCCCCAGCGTTCCATATGGTCCCCCCAAGCCAGGAGCGATTTCTGAGTGCATAGCCAGGAGTAATCCCTGAGTGTCAATGGGTGTGCCCCTCCCCCCAAAAAGCTGGTAAGGAGCCAGAGCAATAGATAGTACAGTGAGTAGGCTGCTTGCCTAGCATGTAGTCAACCAGGGTTCAATCCCTGACTACCCATCTTGTTACTTGAGCACTACCACACTGGGTGTGGCCCCAAAACAAAAGCAAGGGATAATATCTGCAGGTTTGATCCCCTTAAAAGACCTGTCAGCACTGAAGAGAAGCAGGTGATGTGTGTCTGTGTGTGTGTGTGTGGGGAAACAAGCCTTGTACAGAACCAATCTGGGTTCAATTTGTGGTAGCCCATAGGGTCCTCTGAGCACCACCAGGAGTGACCGGTCCTTTCAGTATAGAATCCTGGCTTACTCCATGCCCCCAAAACATAAAAATAAAACACCCCATCCCAAACTTTGTGGATTTAAAGGAGTAACATTTGAGTGTATGAACAACTTACTGTAGACAACTTACATAGAACAACATCTATGTGTGCATAGATGCCCCTATGCATCTAGGATTTACTTATAAGATTTTGGAAATGGGATATGCTTTCTTCTTCCTTCATAGCAGAGTCAAACCAGAGATTTTTTTTTCTTTCTTGGTATATAGCCTTCTATAGCCAAAAGCACATAAGCCTGGGCCAGGCCTAGAATTCCAGGGCTGGTACGACTGGTGGCATGTACTTTGATTTAAACCATTGTTAAGGTTATCAACCTGGCAGCAAGCCCAGGACAAAGCAGGCACTCTGAATTTTGAGTCAACTCTGGAAGGATAATTATGGCCTTATGAAAGACAATCTGTCATGATTTTGTAATAATTTGACTTTTGGAAAGAGATGTCTGTATATATGTTCTTTTCTTCTCTCTAAGGAACAATGATGTCTCCTATCATTGAAGGGAGAGGGTCTTACCATCAAGAAATCCTGAAGGATGGGGCCAGAATGATAGTTTGGGAGTAGAGCATTTGGCCTTGCACACGGATGACCCAGGACAGATCCTGGTTCAACCCCTGGCCATCCCATATGGTCCTCCAAGTCTGCCATGAGAATTTTCTGAGTACTGATCAAGGAGTAACCCCTGAGCACTGCCTGGTGTGGCCCCAAAACCAAAAAAGAAAGAAAAAAGGGGGAAAAAAGAAATCTAAAGGTTCCAGGAATTTGCTGCTTAGAAGGGAGGCCCAGGTCAGACTCCTGGTCCTGTGTGGTTTCCAATTACTTCCAGGAATGGGCTCGATGGGAGTAGATGTTGGGCACTACCAGGTATAACCCCATAACATCAAAAAGGAAAAAAAAAGATAGTTTTGTTTTAGGGTCATACTAGTGGTGTTGAGAATTTACTTCTGACTCTATGCTCCTGGCACACTGTTCAAGGGACCATATGGGATTTCAGAGATCGAACAACATGGGTTAGCCACAAGCAATTGCTTTACCTGATGGACTGTTGCTCTAGCCCTAGAGACCATTTTAGAACTGAAGATAAAGCCTGCCTGGAGATCCAGGGGACGTGGGCTCTCATCTTTGACTGACTGTGGGTGGATATGAGGGGCCTAGACTGGGTGTCAGAGACACATTTTCCTGAAGAGACCTCATCTGGACAGCCTTCATCGAGCTGCCTTGACAGTGCAAACCAGAAAAGAGCTGTCATGGTAAAGGGGAGCAACAGGTTTTGGGAGTCCAGTCTGTGGACAAGCTCCATGAGGTCACCAGCAAGGAGGATGCCTGTGTCTTAACCTGCTTATGGGCCACTGGCAGTGGGAACAGTCAGAGCACTTGCTCTGAGCCAAGTCTGCTCATGGGGGTGTTTTCTCAGAGCCTTCAATTTGAGCGGAAGGGTCCTGGATTCTCAGGCTCCCCATCAATTATTAGCTTTGACGCCATCTTACCAAGCAGACAGAACTGGTTTCTTGTTCCATGTGATTGCCACACCCCAGTTTTGGGGGCCTATTTAAGGGACACTGCTCCATGTCTTTCACGAAGATTCTCCTCAGGATACTCATCGTCATGTGATTTCCTGTCTGGACCATGCAACAGAGAGGCCAAGAATTACTAATGAGGACACGATCCCCCCCCCAACTCTGCATCCCACCCTCAGTCAACTCAATCATAGTTCAGGCCTCTCTAGGAGGGAACAGAAAACATGCTATAAAACTCCTTTTCCTCACAGAAATCAGAACCAGTGTCTAACTTTTTACTGAAAACTACTTTTGCTTGAAGCCAGACCCAGCAGATACTCAGGGTACTTGTAACTAAGTGCTTGGGGGTCTTTCTGAGAGGAGCTTAGGGGAATGTGGTGCTGGGGATGGAACTCAGGACCTGCCACATGAAGAGCAAATTCTGAGTCACATCCCTGGTCCCAACCTCTACTTGGTACTAGACTGTGAAAACAGGCAGAAAACATCTCCCTCTCTCCACATCCAGAAAGAATCTGTCTTCTAGTTTTTTTCTTAAGATCCAGAGAAAACAAGGAGGATTTGCTCAGCCAGTCTCCTCTCACCAAGGGAACACTGCCTCAACTAGATCTCGCTTGCACATTTCTGCTGCCTACTGCTATGGAGTTCCAGTTGGGGTGTAAGACTAAGAAACAGGAACAAGAGAGGACCAATGGTGAGCATGGCCACAGCCAGCAAGGGCAAAAGTGAGGAATCCTGACAGATGGGGATGGGGGCAGAGACTCCAGTCCAGTCTCACCCTAAAGAGGTTCATCCAGGAAGACCCCGCCCCGCCCCTGCCGGCACACACAGCCTCCTATAGGAGAAGGGAATCATTAACTGCAGTCGTGGGGTTCCATCCTGCCACCCAGCAGTTCCTCAGGGTAGGTGCCATGACCGTCACTTTGTTGAGGAAGCAGATGGGGTGAATGAGGTTGGTGAAGGTCATGGCTGTGTCGGTCTTCAGGAGGGCAATATTGTTGTTCATTGTGCTGTTATTGAAGTCCTCATGGATGATGATTAAGTTCACTGGATACTCCTCGTGTGAAATCTCTCTGGAATCCATCCGGGAGATGCCCACGATAGCCACCGCCTCCTTCCTAGAGGAGTGGGGCAGTGTGAGCAGGCAGCAGAAAGGAAGGTAGGTCAACTGCCCGCTCTGGGGCTAAGTTTCTCTGCTTTTGTCCTCAACACTCACCCAGGTCCTCTTTCTCCAGCCTTTTCACTCTACCTCTTAGGGTCCAGTCCCCAGGATGTGACCACATAGGTGGTTGCCTTTGTGAATGCTCCTATGTTGAGGGGACAGGGAAGGCCATACCTAGTGCTTACTCCTGGCTCTGCACTCAAGAATCACTCCTGGAGAACTCAGGGGATCATATGGGTACTGGAACTAAACTGGGCCAACCACTTGCAAAGCAAATGCCCTACCCACAGTCCTAGATCTCCAGCCACTGGGATTTCTCTTATTTTAATGTCATTTGCCCACTCTTTCCTATTCCCAAGAGAATCTATGTTAACCTGTTGCTATTGGTTATTATTATTGTGTGTAGAGTTGCTTTTCTTTTTCTTTTTTTTTTTGGGGGGGGCATACACCCAGCTTACTCTTGGCTCTGCGTCCAGTGATCATTCCTGGTGGGGCTCAGGGACCATGCCAAATATCAAAACCAGCTTTGCTACATGCAAAGCCAATGCCCACCCTGCTGAGGTGTTTCTCTGGACCCATGCAGAATTGTTTTTACCTTTCCCTGTGGTGTTCTCAAGGCCAAATCACACCTGGCAATCACATCAGATGGAACCTAGAGACTCACACATGACAGACATGTTCTCTACCACTGAGTTACTTTCACAAAGCCTATGTGCAGCTGTGTTTCTATTTATTTAATAATGGTGGGTGCACAAGTAGTGCTCTGGAAACTCAGGGGCCCTCCCATGGTGCTTGGGCACCTCCAAAGGCATCTCTGGATGCTGAGGAGACCCTGTGGTGCCAGGAACTGTTCCTAGCTCTGTAGTCAAGAGTGGCTTCTGAGTGCCATTTGTGGTGCCAGGAATTGAACTGGTGTCAGTCATATGCAATAAAATCCCTGTACCATCTCCCCAAACACTCTATGTTTAAGGGAAGGGCCACCTATAGGACTGCATCCCTAGATGTGTAGAGCATAAGGGCCAGTGCTGGAGAGATAGGAAAGTGGGTAGGTCATTTGCTTGGCACATTGTGCACTCGAGTTTGATACATGGCTCTGCATATGGCCTGTAGATCCCTACCAGGAGTGATCCCTGAGCACAGAGCCAGGATTAAGCCCTGAGTACAGTTGGGTATGGTCCAAAAAATAAAATTAAAACAACCTCACAAAACAGAAGCTTGGCAGTGGGTGTGTCTGTGTGAGGATTCATCCAGAGATTCAGTGATGGGCCAGACACCTGTTGTATTGAGGGGAGTCACCCATTTGCAGCCCTCCCTGCAGAGCCAAACCCAGGCTATACCCACCCTGGCAACTGGGGAGCAGAGCTGGTCCCCAGCAGAAGCCTGCTACTCGATCACCAGGAGGATTCCTCCCAGGCCTTTCTGGGTTGAGCAGAAAACTGAGCCTGACACACTTGCCCTGACCCAGGGGGCTTTGTGGACTCTAAAAGCAGGGCTACTGACCTGTCCTGAAAGACAGAGGCAATGCTGAGAATCCAGAACTCGCTGAGGATGCAGCCGAAAGCCAGGTGAGTGTACTGGGGGTCCTGCAGTGACACTACCCACGGGAACTCCTTGATGCCCACAAGGCCCTCTTTGGGATTCTCCAGAATTTTGACACCCTGGATGCCACACTCTGCAGATGAAGGTTTGGGGGGATCACTGCCAGGTTCCAGAGTTTAGCACCCCCTTTCCTGTTGGTTTCCCATTCCTTCTAGACCCCCATCTCAGCTGCCCCTTAACTTTCTTTATCCCTGTGAGTTTCTTCCCCAGAAAAGTTGCTTGATGGCATGTCTGTGGTGCTCAAGCTGGGTGGTCCAGGAACCTTTGGGAGACATGATGAGTCCCGGAATGCCAGCTGGAGCCCTCCAGCCCAGCCCATTTTCCATCGTTAAATCTGTTTCCACAAGAATGCCATGTGTGACCTTTTATTCTAGGTTTGGGCAGGATTGTGGGGGGGGGCAGTAGGACTTTCCAGATGGTCTGATAGCCTAATGCTGACAGTGCACAAGAAGTTGCAGACAGATTCCTTGTTTTTTATTTTCTCTAGTCCGTTTTTTCATGTGCTAAATGTCAAGAGAGACTTGCTTCATAAGCGAGAAGAAACAGTGTCCCAAGTCATAATTTTTTGGAGAGAGGGGCTCTTTCAGTGATGTTGGGATCCAGAGGCCACTCAAGGCTCAGCT
The DNA here is from genome assembly GCF_024139225.1 of Suncus etruscus. Classification (NCBI taxonomy): domain Eukaryota; kingdom Metazoa; phylum Chordata; class Mammalia; order Eulipotyphla; family Soricidae; genus Suncus; species Suncus etruscus. The sequence goes on from NC_064861.1 coordinate 52,441,442, forward strand.
CTCCTCTCCTCTAGTGGGCAGGCAGAGCAAGCCTAGATGATCTTAGTGCTTAGGGCCACACCTGGCCAAATTCTTGTGCTTTGGAATGAACAGTGTGGCCAGGCAGGCAGCTCACCCTCAGATCTCCCTCCCTGACCTCTCATTTTTCAAAGGTAAAGAGAGACAGCACAGGGACAAATTGATTGCCTTGCACATGATTTGATCCCTAGCATCCCATATGGTCCCCAGAAATGATTCCTGAGTGCAAAGCCAAGGAGTGAGCACTGAACACCACCAGGTGTGGCCCCCAAAAATCCAAGAAATATTTTCCTTAAAAAAAATTTAAAAAGGCATTAGTTCTTCTATTTCCTGAAATTCTCCTTGGAGGCCAAGAAAGACCCAGCAAAAACTGTCTTCTAGAGGCTCCACAGCAGACAGGGGCACCAGAAGAGCCCGGGCACTAAGCAAAGTGGAGTGGCTGTATGCTTCTTTTAACTAATGAACCCCACCATATCACGTAAGAAAAAAAAATAACACTACAAGCTTGACAATGGGGAAACCATATAGGCAAACACCATGCACAGAGAATAAAGATGATAGCTCTGATGACCCCCAAAATACCAACTACCTGATTAATCTCTCAGGGAAGGAGTTTATAATAGAAATATGGAGGATCCTCCTAGAAATCAAAGAAATCATATATCAAGCTGAACAGAACATGAAGATAGAAATCAGAAAACTTCAAACTGAAATAACAGGTCTGAAAATCTTGGTAGATGAATTGAAAACCTCAATGAAAAGTCTCTCCAACAGAGTAACAGTGGTCTAGGACAGAATCAGTAAACTGGAAAATGAGATGCAGAAAAACTCCATACAGCAGAAGAGATTGGAAAAGAACCTTAAAGCGGGCCAGGAGAGATAGCACAGCGGCGTTTGCCTTGCAAGCAGCCGACCCAGGACCAAAGGTGGTTGGTTCGAATCCCGGTGTCCCATATGGTCCCCCGTGCCTGCCAGGAGCTATTTCTGAGCAGACAGCCAAGAGTAACCCCTGAGCAATGCTGGGTGTGGCCCAAAAACCAAAAAAAAAAAAAAAAAGAACCTTAAAACAAATGATCAGACAATGGAAAAAGTACTCAAAGAATGTGAACAGATGAAAATAGAAGTCTTTGATAAACTCAACAGAAACAACATAAGAATCATTGGAGTCCCAGAGTCTCAGGAAGTAGATCCCCAGGAAGAATCAACAGTCAAAGACATCATCACAAAGAAACTCCCAGAGCTAAAGACTGCATGCAACCAAATCCTGCATGCCTGAAGAGTACCAGCTAAAAGAGACTCGAAGAAAAGCACCCCAAGACACATCCTAGTCACAATGATGAATACCACAGATAGAGATAGAATACTGAAAGCAGAAAGATCAAAGAGGGAAAATACATTCAAAGAAAAATCCTTAAGATTTATAGCAGACATGTCACAAGAAACCCTCAAGGCCAGAAGATAGTGGTGGGATATAGTGACAAGACTGAATTAAATGAATGCTTCACCTCTAATACTGCACCCAGCCCAACTCAAGTTCAGGTTTGAAGAAAGGATACATTGCTTCACAGATAAGCAACGGCCCAGAAACTTTACAGATGCAAAACCAACCTTCAAAGAAAAACAGAAAGGTCTACTTTAAGACAAAGCAGACCAACAGACACACCAAACTTATACACAAAGATGACATTAATTCCCATGACAATCATCTCCCTCAATGTCAATGGATTAAGTGGACCAATTAAGAGACACTAAATGGCAAAATGGATCAAAACGATGAATTCAACCTTCTGCTGCCTACAAGAAACATACCTAAATAGTCAAAACAAACATAGACTCAAAATCAAAGGCTGGAGAAAAATCATCGAAGCAAACAACACCCTTAAAAAAGCTGAAGTGGCCATATTAATGTCAGAAAACACAAACTTTAGACTCAGAAAAGTTGTAAGGGACAGAGATGGACATTTCGTACTAATAAAGGGATATATGCAACAGGAAGAAATCACACTACTAAACATATACACACTCAATGAGAGACCAGCAAAATATCTAATACAATTATTAACAAATTTGAAAGAATATATCAACACTAACACAATAATTGTGGGAGACCTCAACACTGCCCTGTCACCACTTGATAGGTCAACCAGACTGAAGCCCAACAAAAATATACTAGCCCTGAAAAGAAAAATGGAATAAAGAGGCCTAGTAGATATATAAAGGGCACTACATCCCCAGAAACCTAGATACACATTCTTCTCCAATGTACATGGGTCATTCTCCAGGATAGACTACATCTGGCACATAAAATATACCTCCATAAAATCAAGGGGATAGAAAATTTCCAGACTACCTGATCATAAGGCTCTGAAATTAGATGTGAACTACAAAGGAACACAAAAGAAAAACTTTAACACCTGGAAATTAAACAGCCTACTACTGAACAACCAGTGGGTCCAAGATGAAATCAAAGAGAAAATCAAAACTTTCCTAGAAACAAATGACAATGAAGACACAAACTATTCAGAATCTATGGGACACAGCAAAAGCAGTACTGAGAGGAAAATTTAGTTTTGCAAACACACATTAGGAAGGAAGAAAGAGTCTACATAAATAGCTTAATAATGCAGCTTATAAAACTAGAAAATGATCAACAAAAGGAACCAATAATAGGTAGACAGAATGAAATAACAAAGCCTAGAGTAGAAGTCAATGAAGTGGAAGCCCAAAAAAGAATCTGAAAGATCAACGAAGGCAGAAGTTGATTCTTTGAAAAAATAAACAAGATTGATAGACCACTGGCAAAACTCACAAAGAAAGAGAGAGAAACTTGATAAACCAGATTAGAAATGAAAAGGGGAGGGCCCGGCGGTGGCACAGGGCATAAAGGCGTCTGCTTTATGCACGCTAGCTTAGGATGGACCCTGGTTCGACCCCCCAGCATCCCATATGGTCTCCCAAGCCAGGTGCAATTTCTGAGCACATAGCCAGGAGTAACCTCTGAGCATCACCGGGTGTGTCCCCCCAAAACAAAATAAGAAAAAGGGGAAGATCACTACAGATATTGCAGAGAGTCAAAGGGTAATCAGAGACTAATTTGAGAAACTCTATGCCATGAAACATGAGAACCTGGAAGAAATGGATAAATTCTTGAACTCTTATAACCTTCCACTGTTGAACAAGGAGGATGTAGCATATCTATATACCTCCATCACTATTGAGGAAATTAAAAAGCTAATCAAATGTCTTCCCAAAAACAAATGCCAAGGCCCAGATGGATTCACTAATGAATTCTTTCAAACTTACCAAGAGAAACTACCTACCAATCTTTGCCAGGCTTTTTCATGAAATTAAAAAAACGGAACACTTACAAATAGTTTTTATGAAGCCAACATCACCTTGATACCAAAATCAGACAGAGATGCACCAAAAAAGAAAATTACAGACCAATATCACTGATGAACACAGATGCAAAGATCCTCAACAAAATGCTGGCAAATAAGATCCAATGCCTCATCAAGAAGGTCATTCATCACAATCAAGTAGGTTTCATCCCAAGAATGCAAGGATGTTTAAACATCTGTAAATTAAGATAATACACAATATCAACAACAAAAATAAAAACCAGGGGCCAGAGCAGTGACGTGCAGTGATAAGGCAGATATCTGCCTTGCCAGCACTAGCCTAGGACAGACCACGATTTAATTTCCCAGCATCCCATATGGTCCCCCAAGCCAGGAGCGCATAGCCAGGAGTAACCCCTGAGCGCCACCAGGTGTGGCTCCCTCCAAAAGAAAAGAAAAGAAAAAAGTAAAAGAAAAACCATATGATCATATCAATAGATGTAGAGAAAGCATTTGATAAAGTCCAAACACCCATTCCTTTTTTTTTCTTTTTTTTTTTCAGGAGACATGAAACTTTATTATTAATACACCCTAGTCACCTAGGCTAACCTTTTTTTTTTAATTTTTATTGTGACCAATGTGCATTACAAATCTTTCACTGCATCATTTATGGTACATAGTGACAATGAATGAGGGGCATTCCCACTACCAGTGCTGACCTCCCTCTGTCCCTATTCCCAGCATGTATCCCACATCTCCCTCCTCTACCCCCCAATATGCCAATGCAACTGGTCTCCGCTTTACAGGTTGTTGTAGATTGAGCATCCATTCCACCGTCATTGGAGATAAAAAAGGATAAGAAAAAGGGAGAAAAAAATTTGGTGACAACTACCAAAAAAAGAAAGGAGAAAAGAAAAAAAAGAAAAATGGAGGAAAAAAGAAAAAAATGGACCCAGCAAATAAAAATAAATCTCTAAATAATAACCACACATGTGAAAAAGAAAGAGAAAAGTGGAAGAACAAAGAGAAGGAAAATAAAGTCAAAAACTAACAAATCAAAACAAAACAAGAAAAAGTATGGGTGCTGGGGTGGTTTGGTGTTCCCCCCACTTTTTTTTTTTCTTTTTGCATAGGCACAGTAAGCATTGGGGAAGAAAGGGAATTCCTGTGGCCTAAGAGATTCAGGGTTTCTCCATCTTTGAAGCATACCATCATGGGATCAACTCCTGGCTCCATATATACTCATTATCCCATTCCAAAGGCTTTTTTGTGATGCCAGGAAAGTTTCCTCTCGGTTGTGTGTGAGAAATTCAAGCCACTGTAGCTAGCGATCTTGGTATTTGCGCAGGTTATAGGTCAGGGTCTAGGATAGAGTCTCTAGGTTCTAGAGGTTCTTATCCATCGTTGATGTGGTGCTCAGTCTTCTGTAACACTTACTCCCTGATTTCGTTAAGTCCCTAGGCTGAAGCCTAGGATATTATGGATCCAAGGGTTCTGCTCAGTCTCTGTTGTCCAAGTTGGACCTCTGCAGTAAGACATCTTGTTGTTGTTTTTTATGTGTCCTGGACTACAGCCTAGGGTAGGGTTTTCCTTATTAGTCTCAAGGTAGGCTCTGTTCAGTCACAGTTGTCAAAGTCAGTTTTCTGTTGTTGGTGCTCTTATTTTTCACAGTTCAAAGGACGATAGTTCTTCTGATTTCCATTTAGTGTTAGGTGATGTAATAGGACAGCCTGGTCTTAGGTCAAGTTTTCCTTTCCTCGTTGTCATATCAAAAACTGGCACAAGTTGGTGCCAGAGTAGTGTTATAAATCTCCCAATGGAACTTAGTTCCTGGTGGTGTTGCCCAGAGCTGTATCATTTCTACGTCGGGGATCTGGGGTTTCAGATTAGACTAACACTGTCCAATCTCCTGGGGACTGGTTGCATCCACATGACACATGTTCAGGATGGGAGGCACCCTTCTGCTATAAAAAGTGAGTTCTTATCCCTAGAAGATAAGATCTTGTTTCTCTGTCTATGGTTTTCCCTTTTTTTACTGTGCCATACAAAAATGTATGGTGTCATACTGTGTTGCTGGTGCTATTCTGGGTAAGGATGACAGGCTGCACACACAGTCTCTGTCGTCTGGTTTTGTTCTGAGCTTTTATCCCAGTCAAGGCATTTTGTACAAAGCAGCACCGAAAATGGTAAGGATAGAGAAAAAATGTATATATTAAAATAGAACAAATAAATAAACTGAGTTTAAAAGAAAAGGTATTCAAATAAAACAAGTGGTGGAGGAGGCTACTTGTATATTTAGGAATACACCCATTCTTGATAAAAACTCTCATCAAGATGGGGATGAAAGGAACTTTTCTCAATATAGTTAAGGCCATCTACCACAAACCGATGATAAATATTATTCTCAATGGTAAAAAACTAAAAGCCTTTCCTCTAAAATCTGGTACAAGACAAGGCTGTTCTCTCTTACCATTCCTATTCAACATAGTACTGGAAGTACTTGCTATAGCGATTAGGCAAGAAAAAGAATCAAGGGCATCCAGTTAGGAAAGGAAGAAGTCAAACTCTCACTGTTTGCATAATACTATATTTAAAAAACCCTAAAGACTCTACCAAAAAGCTTCTAGAAACAATATATTCGAAACAATATATTCATATAGCAAGTGGCAGGCTGCACAATTAACATGCAAAAATCAATGGCCTTGGGGCTGGAGAGATAGCATGAAGGTAGGGCATTTGCCTTGCATGCAGAAGGACAGTGGTTTGAATCCCGGCATCCCATATGATCCCGAGTCTGCCAGGAGTGATTTCTGAGCTTAGAGCCAGGAGTAACCGCTAAGCGTTGCTAGGTGTAACTCAAAAACAAACAAAAAAATATGGCATTCTTATACACCAATAATGATAGAGAAGAAATGGACATTAAAAAAAATACAGGGCCCGGAGAGATAGCACAGTGGCGTTTGCCTTGCAAGCAACCGATCCAGGACCAAAGGTGGATGGTTCGAATCCCAGTGTCCCATATGGTCCCCTGTGCCTGCCAGGAGGTATTTCTGAGCAGACAGCCAGGAGTAACCCCTGAGCACCACTGGGTGTAGCCCAAAAACCAAAACCAAAACAAAAAAAAAACACAAAACAAAAAAACAACCGCAGGGGCCAGAGAAATAGCATGGAGGTAGGATGTTTGCCTTGCATGCAGAAGGACAGTGGTTCGAATCCCAGAATCTATGGTCCCTCAAGCCTACCAGAAGCGATTTCTGAGCGTAGAGCCAGGAGTAAGCCCTGAGTGCTGCCAGGTGTGACCCAAAAACAAATACAAAACAAACAAGCAAAAAAAAAAAAAAACTAATTCACATTAGTGTCACACAAACTCAAATATCTTGGAGTCAACTAAAGATGTGAAGGTTTTATACAAAGAAAACTACAAAACCCTGCTTCAAGAAATAAGAGAGGACACACGGACATGAAAACATATCCTGCTCATGGATTGGCAGAATTAACATCATTAAAATGGCAATACTCCCCAAAGCATTGTACAGATTTAATGCAATCTCTCTAAAAATACCCATGACATTCAAAGAAGTGGGTCAAACACTCCTAAAAACATTTGGAACAATAAACACCCAAGAATAGCTAATACAATCCTTGGGAAAGGAATATGGGGGCATTACTTTCCCCAATTTTAAATTGTATTACAAAGCAATAGTTATCAAAACAGCATGATTGGAATAAAGACAGATCCTCTGATCAGTGGAATAGGCTTGAGTGTTCAGAGAATGTTCCTCAGACATACAATAATTTAATTTTTGATAAAGGGACAAGAAATCCAAAATTGAGCAAGGAAAGCCACTTTAACAAGTGGTGTTGGCACAACTGGTTAGCCACTTGCAAAAAGGCGAACACAGACCCCCAGTAAACACCATGTACAAAAGTAAAATCCAAATGGATTAAAGACCTTGATATCAGACCTGAAACCATAGGTATATAGAACAACACATAGGCAAAACACTCCATGACATTGAGACTTAAGGAATCTTCAGGAGGAAACAGCACTCTCCAAACAAGCGGAAGCAGAAATAAACAGATGAGATATATCAAGCAGAGAAGCTTCTACACCTGAAAGAAAATAGTGCCTAAGATACAAGAGGCACTCACTGAATGGGAGAAATTTTTCACCCAATACCCATCAGATAAGGGGCTAATATCTAAAATATACTAGGCACTGACAGAACTTTACAAGAAGATAACATCTAATTCCATTAAAAAATGGAGAAAAGGGGGCCAGAGAGAAGCACAATGGCATTTGCCTTGCAAGCAGCCGACCCAGGACCTGAGGTGGTTGGTTCTAATCCCGGTGTCCCATATGGTCCCTCGTGCCTGCCAGGAGCTATTTCTGAGCAGATAGCCAGGAGTAACCCCTGAGCGCCACCAGGTGTGGCCCACCCCCCAAAAAAAAGAGAGAGAGAGAGAGAAAAGAAACAGACACTTTGTCAAAGAACAAATACAAATGGCCAAAAGACACATGAAAAAATGCTCCATATCACTAATCATCAAGGAGATGCAAATCAAAACAACTATGAGGTACCATCTCATGCCAGAGATTGGTGCAGATCACAAAGAATGAGAACAAGCAGTGCTGGTGGGGATGTAGAGAGAAAGGAACTCTTATTCACTGCTGGTGGGAATGCTGTCTAGTCCAGCCTTTATGGAAAACAATATGGACAATCCTCAAAAAAACTGAAAATTGAGCTCCCATATAATCCAGCTATACCACTCCTAAGGATATACCCTAGAAACACAAAAATACAATTCAAAACCCCCTTCCTCACACTTATATTTATTGCAGCACTATTTACAATAGCCAGACTCTGAAAACAACAAAGATGCCCTTCAACAGATGAATGGCTAAAGAAACTGTGGTATGGGCTGGTGGGATAGCACAGCAGTAAGGCGTTTGCCTTGCACACAGATCCAGGATGGACCTGGTTCGATCCCCCGTGTCACATATGGAGCAATTTCTGAGAGCATAGCCAGGACTAATTCCTGAGTGTCACTGGGTGTGGCCCAAAAACCAAAAGAAAAAGAAACTGTGCTACATATATGTGGTATATAAACACAATGGAATATTATGCAGCCATCAGGAGAGATGAAGTTATGAAATTTTCCTATACATGGATGTACATGGAATCTATTATGCTGAGTGAAATAAGTCAGAGGAAGAGAGATAGACACAGAATAGTCTCATTCATCTATGGGTTTAAAAAAAAGTAAAAACATTATTGTAATAATTCCAGAGACAAGAGAGGGAAGGGCTGGAAGAACCAGCCCACAATATGAACCTCACCACTAAGAGTGGTGAATGCTGTTAGGGAAATAACTACTCTAACAACTAGCATGACAAAGTTAATGAATGAGAGAAGTAGAATGCCTGTCTAGAATACAGGCAGGGATGGGGAGGAGGGAGATCAGGGGCACTGGTGGTGGGAATGTTGCATTGGTGAAGGGGAGTGTTCTGTTTATGACTGAAACCCAATTACAATCATGCTTGTAATTATGGTGCTTAAGTAAAGATTTTATAATAAAAAAGTATTTTAAAATAGTTGGGGGAGATAAAAATCTGAAAACAAATTTAAAAAGAGAGAACAGAGCTATAATATAGCAGGGAGGGCACTAGCCTTACAAGAGGCTGACTTGAGTTTGATTCCTAGCAACTCATAGTCTCCTACATATCACCTAGGGGTAATTCCTGAGTGCAGAGCCAGGAGTAAGCCCTGAGCATCACTGGATGTGGCTCAAAAAACACATTTAGAAAGATGAAAGGGGTCCTGGGTACTATCTGGGAGCTGCTGATAGGAACTCTCACAGCATTTGTCCAACAGACTAGAGTGGACGGTGTCATCATATACATATGGAATGCCAGAGCTGGGGTCACCTGGGCAAGATCACAGAAATGTAAGTATGTGAGGCCAGTCCAGATCATGCCAGGACCCAACCACATTTCATTTTCCCAGCATGGCCCTCCTCGCCTGCCTCCACCTTGGCTAGAGACACATCCCTCCTCCTCAGTTCCACACACAGTAGGTGCTTAATCAGTGAGTAAATGTATTCACCCACCCTGCTGGGCCTCCTGTCAAAGAGCTCAAAGGTTTTGCCAAATGGGGGATGACTTGCCCCCCCACCAGGCCTTCTCAGCCTTCCAAGCAGGCTATCTCTGGGGTGTCTGGACTTGGTTTCAAAGGAAGTGATCTGAGTTAAATGGATAATATTAGCCTCCCCTTTTTCTAATGTCTTTTATTTCTAGTCTTGGGGCCACCCCTAAGACCAGATGGTGCCAGACATAGAAGTAGGTCTCCTGCAGATACTTCAGCCTGACACTCTCTCCTTGATCCCTCTCCCTTCACTAAAGAACAGTCACACACACACACACACACACACACACACACACAGCCCAAGTCTTCTCTTCCCATCCACTCACCACTAAGAATCAGCCTCAACATCCTTCCACTGTGGAAGTCCTAGTTTCCCTCCACCGCCCTCACTGCCCATCTGACACCTCTAACCCTGAGCTTAGCCCTGTGATGCTTCTTCCTGGGGTCTGCCTCTGGACATTTGGGCCACTGGCTTCCCTGAGGTGTTGGGCTGGGCTGGGGATAGAGGCACTCACTGGCCGAAGTGTGGGAGATGTAGAGCAGGAGCAGGAGCACGTCTCTCATCGCCGCCATCCCCAGAGAGCACTGCAACACACACCATGGGCAGTTGCAGAGACAGAACAGCAGCCACAGGCTTCCCGCCCCTGACAGGGAGTCCAACTATGCACACAAGAACATAAGCATGCATGCTTGCACATACATGTACACACAGGCACACAGGGCACACATGTATTCTGGCACATGCACACACTCGCACACATAAATGGACACCTATGCAAACAAATGCATGTACGCAAGAGCAAATGTGGGCACCCATGTACTCATTCAATAGACACACATACATGAACAACCACATGTGTGCATGGACCAACACACACAAATGTGCTCACATGTGAATGCTTGTATATGCACAGATATACCTATGACCACATACAGGTGCAGACCCTGTTTCCTTCCAGGTCCATGGGAGGACATACCTGTCGCTTCCCTGCTGCTGGGCCCTGTGCAGGAGAGGCAGGCCCACTGCCCAACCCGGACCTGCCAGTTCCCTGGGGTCCCCAGAGTTTGTCTCAGAGAGAGGTCGGCTTCTGACTTTTGGGATTCACCTCTTGCTTAAATTCTGCTGCTATAAAAGTCTGCAAGAGGAAAACGGTGGGGAATGAGGACTGATGCACCCAGGCCTGCCTCCTTCTGCGCCTCTCCAGGCTTGGGGAATGTGGGGATTTCTTGCCAAAGCCCACTGCAAGTCCTGTGGCATAATAACAGCCTGTGGTCCCATTAGATCAAATACTAACCCTTGGACCGCTGCATTCAGCTTTTCCACTCCTGAGCACTGGACCCTACTGCTCAGCAGCTTAGCCCAGGCATCAGAAAAAAGGCTTCAGCCTTCCCAACCCTCTGCACTGGCCTCCCTGGGCTGGAGCTGCTCTAGACGCAGACACCTTCGCTCAAAAGCACACATGGAAAAGCCAGCCAGAGCTGCAGAGCTGGGGGACTGGAGGGGAGCTGGGGTCCCCCATCTCCTCATCTTCCCTGCCCAGAACGCTCCACTCTCCTCACCATGTTCCGCTCAGGACAAGTGTGTTTCTTGCCACCAGGATGGTTCTCGAGCTCTCCCGTGAGCGGCTCCTACTGCAGGAAGGGGAAGCGCACTCCGTCAACCAGGCCCTCACGGCAGAGCTCAGCGGAGGGATGGTTCCGACCACCCTGGAAGAATGTTCCATTGTGGCTTCATGGTTACCATGGTGTCACCAAGCTAGTGACCAGGATGGATCGGCACAGGGCACCAGGGTGCCCTCCACAGGGACTGGTTTGTTTTCTCTAGCCTCCGAGTGGCCTGATGGCTCAGCCTCTTTGCCTTGAGCCCTGTAGCTTGCTGGGCCCAGTGACGCCTCCAACTGGATCCTGCATCCAGTAGCATTGGTTTCAGCACAGATGCCGGCTTACAGGGCTGAGTAGAGCCATGTTCGGGTAACTGTGTGAGGCGAACATGATAACCATTACACTACGGAACTTGTCACTGTGGAACCGTGGGTTATTCACGGTGCCTCCAATGTATCCCTGCCTGACACTGAGCCAGGAACACTGGCCAGGGAAGGTTGGAGAGATAGAAATTGAAGCACAGCTGGAGAGGAGCCGCCTTCTTCTCCAGGCATGGTTTCCCAATGTCCCACGGGCCCTGTTGTCATCTGTCACCTTCACACCCCAGTCCAGACCACTTCTGTTCTGACAACAGAAGGGCAGATGTTGAGGAGGGGAGGAGAAAATGGTGCTGACCCACATCGTAGGATTCAGAAGAACTCACAATCATCCAGGTGAGACAAGGACCAGAGTGTTCCAGCTGAGAAGAGACTGAGGCATGAGCAAACGTCACACATCTGAGAAGTAGCTGAGGCAGAACATGGGGCTAGATTATTCCTATGTTGGCACTGTGAACTGGCTCAGCCTAGACCTTGAGCACACCCCTGGAGGGGACAGGTGCAGAAATGATGAGCTGGGCACAATTCTTAAAGAACTGGGGGTGTGGGAGGTCTCATGCACCAGGCCCCTAGGCTCTCTAGAATCTAGATGCCTCTTCAAATTTTTCTTTGAAAAGAGCCCAGAAATGCCATCCATCAGAAAGCAGATAAGAAAGAGCCCTTCATGAGGAAGGCTCGTCCTGCAGGCACCAATCAGACAGACCTTGCAGGCAGTGAACGTCAAGTTTAATTATGCTTACCACAGAACATCAAAGAAGAGGCTGTGTTAGGGGCCAGAGTAATAGTATACAGCAGGTAGGGTGCTGCCTTTCACTTGGCTGACCCAAATTCAATTCCTAGCATCCCCAAGCATCATGTTTGGTTTCCCCAAGCACCATCAGGAGTAATTCCTGAGTGTAGAGTCAGGAGTAACCCCAGAATATTTCCAGGTGTGGCCCTTCCAAAAAATAAAAATTGGGAATTTTAAATTTAGGGGCCACAACCAGCAGTGCTATAGGCTTCTCTCAGCTCTGGACCTGGAGGTTGCTCCCAGGATAGTTAGGAATAGGATGTTGCCAAGGATTGAACCCAGACCTCTTGCATGTAAGCATGTGCTCATCCCCTTTAGGCTGTTGACTGCAATATTCCATATGGCTCATGTTACCAAGAACAGCACTTGTCAGAAGAAATTCACTTGCCATCTTACAGAAAGGGCTCCATATGTTGGACAGTGACAGTGATGAAATGCAGGAAATATTGCTTCTCAGCCTGTCGCTTTCTGATATCGTTGTTTTCGGGGTGTCAGAAAACCCCAGGAGAGGTGTCCAAAAAAATCACAGCGTATTCTAGAGGCTCCATAAATGATCCCATTCTGGACATTCATATCAAAAGGGACTGAAATTCCTGGAAAGAGTTTTTGCCATAATGGTGGATACACAAAACCTAGGACATTGAAGTATTCTCCTGAGGCTAGAGGACCATCCTGGAAGACAGATTTCTGGTTTGCTTGACTTGCTTTTTTCCTCTAGAAAATATTTCTTTCTGCTCTTTTGCCTTAGTAGAAAATGAGTTCAACAGCATGCCACCAAGTTCTCTAGGGTTTCCAAGTCACTTGTGAAGTTCACAGAATACCCAATACTGATAATGCCCACTTAGTGTGTATAACACCAGCTACCATCAAGGCATTGCCACTCCTCCTGTGTTTGCTGAACTGCTAAGCAGAGTATCTGCAAGCTCAAATATGCCAATTATTGCTCAGCTGGGTAGACATTGATTCCATGTCCTGCAGTGCCTTGAGAATGGGAATTTTGTCCAGAGTTCCTGTGGTCTCCTTCTAGTATTGTTGGGAGTCTCAATGTTCCTTGGAAGTTTCCCAGTCCTAACATGAAGTCTCTGAAGAGAAGCATTACTTTCAGGTTTTTGTAATTTTGATATTGTCTCTATTAATTTAAAAAATTAAGGACTGTAGATTTTAGAAAGCATAGTACTCTTATTTTAGGGGGCAGGGAGCAGGGTAACCCATTCCTTATCAAAAGTTCATAGAACTTGTTTGAAAATGACCTAAATGCCTTCATGTTTTTGTACTGCTTTATTTTCAGATGTCTGTAGAACTGGCAGGTTTTATCATAAATTATGCTTTTTATCTTCTAGAAAGGGAGGGATTGAAACAGAATTCCATTTCATTATATCCTTGATACCCAAAGAAAGATCATTGTGAAAGAACTTATTCAACTTTTTATCAAAATTAAATGTATTTCATTTGCCCCTTAGCTTTAATGAACATACCATGTGGAGCTGTGTCTATTAATATATTTTTTCTAACTAAAACTTATAATTGTGTTAATTTTTTTTTGGTTTGGGGCCACACCTGGTGGTGTTCAGGGGTTACTCTTAGCTTTGTGCTCAGACATTACTCCTGGAAGGCTCAGGGGACCATATAGGATAACAGGTATTGAACCCAGGTTGACCACATGCAAGGCAAATGCCCTACTTGCTGTACTTTTGCTTCAGCTCCTGTTATTACCTAAAATGTAATATTTTAAAAAATTTCCTCTGGGCTGGACCAATAGCACAGCGGTATGGAGTTTACCTTGCATGCAGCCAAATTAGGATGGATCCCAGTTCGAATCTTGACATCCCATGGTCCCCTGAGCCTGCCAGGAGCAAATTTTGAGTGCAAAGCCAGGAGTAATCTCTGAGCCCTGCCAGGTGGGAGCCAAAAACCAAATAAATAAATAAATAAATAAATAAATATAAACATTGTACGTCTCTCAGTACCATCACATTAGCCACATAACACAAAAAGTAAAATATTACCATGACCTTGTATCTCTACATGTTCTGTGCTTTCTTTTGATCTTTTTAAAAATAAATTTATCCATATGTATGTTTATCAAAACTATATATCAGGTACTACGTGGAAAAGTTCCTCTGGGATGTTCTTAGCCATGAATAGAATTACGGTGCCTCCCTTTAGAAGACAATGTTGAATTCTTTTTTCCGTTTATGCTCAACCCTGCCACATATCTAGTTTCTACCAACTGATAACCCTCTCTAACACTGCAGCTGTCAGCCTTACTTTCTGTTTACTAACCCACTGAATATAGAATCAAATAATATAAAATCTCATTGCTCATGGGCATCTTCCTAATTACTAAAAAAGCAGAATTACTTTTTCTATGCTTTAGTTTTTGGTTCTTATTTTCTATGGGGCTGCCTTAAAGGATCGCTCCTGGCGGGGCATAGGAGACTATGCAGTGCTGAGAATTGAACCTCTGCTGTGCATGTGCAAGAAAAGAATGTTACCTGCTGTACTGTCTCTCTAGTCTCCTATTCTCTAATCTCAGATCTTGTTTTGTTCTCACATCAAAGTCTTGAATGCAGTTGTGTTACCATATTTCTCCAAAGCTCTTCCATATGGGTGCAGACATAGGAAGAGTTCTGTGTATACCTGGGACCATTTCTGAGTTTTTTTCTAGTATTGGACATTCTCTTTTCCTGTAAGTCTATCTCTTTCTCTCACTGCCATCACCTATAACCTTAGGTGATATTGCTGTATATTACAGTTTCAATACCTAAAAAGGGTAAATACACCCTTTTAATGCTTTTTGTTAGGAATATCTTAAATGTACATTTCAAGGTCAATTTGTCACTAGCTGAGGCATACACTCATAGCTTCTTGGGTTTGGATTAAAATTACATTGTATCACTAGACCTATGTGTGGATAAATGAACATCTTTACAATATTGAGTCATCTTATTCATAAGCACACTGCTCAGTGGCTCAGATTAATTAGATCTTAAGATTCTGTTTCCAGGGCCCAGGATTTGGCTTAATTGACTTAAGACCATATGGTTTTCCTTCTGTGATGTGGTAACGTGACAAATGAAGCTGTCTTACTTAAAAGAAGTCACTCTTGAATTGCAGGGATTCGTGCTTTTTTGTTTTCTCCATATTATGTGCTGTAAAGGATTTTGACATCTTTGTGAGTTAGTTTCGCTTGTTACTTTCCTTTCCTGCTCTCTTCTTGCTTGTTCTTCTGGTCTTGGGAAATGATTGAGCAGATGGAAATGGTCTATTCTCTGAAAGTTTTCAGAATTCATATGAAAACTATTTGGGCCTGGTGTTTACTTTATGGAGAGACTTCTAACAGCTGCTTCATTCCCCCTCCCAATAATTTCAGGGTGACATGCTATTTTGAGGGAGCTTGGGTAGTAAGTTAGGTTTTTCTAGGAACATTTCCATTTTGTTTTCAAATATACTTGGTATAAGAACAAGTTCTAGGGCTGGAACTTGGGTAGGGCACTTGCTGTGCGAGTTACCAACTCAGGTTCAATCTCTGACACCCCATATGGTCTCCTGAGTCCACTAGGACTGATCCCTAAGCACAGTGCCAGAAGTAAGAACTGAGGTATCCCAAAAAATAAAAAACAGATAACTCCCCAAGCCCACCAAGCTCTCACTAATTAAATCTCTATTGTAAAAACTTACATTTTTATCCTCCTTATATTATTTTAATTTATTAACTTTTATTTAATTAAAAATATTGATACCCAGTTTGAATATGGTTAGTTGAAGAGAGTTAGCTGTTTAATGCTGTGTCTTTAACATCTTAAGAGAGAAGCAAGAACCCAACAGAGATGCTTTGCATATGGGGGCCCAGGTTAGTTTCTTGGAGCAACCCTGAACACAAAAACTGGAGTGGCCCTTGAGCATTGATGGGCCTGACCCCCCCAACAAAAACAAACAAAATCTATTACTTGCTTTGTAGTCTCATGTGAGAAAAAATGTCTATAGGCCACATGTTTGCTTGAGGAAGATATAGTTGTCTATACTTAGTAATTAGCTTGTAATTTGTTGCTTGATACCGTTTTCATTCTCTTTCCTGACTTTTTGGTTTGCTTGACTTATCAATAACAAAAGCGTCTCGTGACATTTTTTTCCACTTTTCCCTCTAGTTGCAGAAATTTTCACTTGCTGTTTTGAAACTATTTTTATTAGATCTATAAATTTAGAGTGGTCGTTATAGCTTCATGATAAATTGAACCTGGCTGATCCTATTGTCCTCCAGAGTTCTGTTCTGTAAAGTTGTGGCTGACATTGCAATGATGAGAACCGAGCTTCCTGCTCCTTGGGGAAATACCAGATACATTTCCTGCAAGCCTCAGATCCTAATGTTTTCCTTCTTCACCAACACATCACCTTGTAGTCATATCCTTCTGCTTAAAGTCATCTAACAGAGGACCTTGACTTATGAAAATTGAATTCACAGCAACCACTCTACCTCCTGCCTAAAATCACCTAAGCTCTTAGATATCTGTTTTTCAGAAACATGTGGCAGTCTCCTTGTGCTCTGGACACTGTTCCTCACTGTTATCCTGAACCCACAGACTGGCGGGCCAAAGGGGCTGCAGGTGCCAGTCTGAGAAAGGCCTCACCATCCACCACCCACACTCTACTAAGACTTTTTAGTTAATAATTAATTCAACAGGGAATGGTAATTTTTATTTTGGAGCCACACCCAGCCATGCTCACGGCTTATTTCTGGCTCTGTTCAGGGATCACTCCTTGCTCTGAGGAGTCTATATAGAATGCCCGGCATAGAACCACATTGGCTGCATGCAACACAAATGCCCTACCACTGTACTATTGCTCAGGCTCATCAGGAGATATTTAAATAGCACCACCAACAAAAAGCCCACAGAGGTCAAAGCCATCTTGTGAAATAGGTGACAAAAAGGACATTTGTTTACAGTTTGAACTGAAACCAGAAGATGGTGCTTCTGCAACTCTGCAGGTGATGTGGAATATTGCAGGAATTGATCTGGGGGTTAAGTGCATTTTAATGAGTGAGAAATCTATAAATCTAAACCCTGAGAATTGTGTGGATTATATGCATTTCTTTTTTCCTTTCTTTTCTTTTCTTTTTTCTTTTTCTTTTCTTTTCTTTTCTTTTCATTTTCTTTTTTTTCTTTTTCTTTCTTTCTTTTTTTTTTTTTTTTTGAGCCATACCTAGTGACACTCAAGGGTTTCTCCTGGCTATGCACTCAGAAATCGCTCCTGGCTTGGGGGACCATATGGAATGTCGGGGATCAAACCGTGATCCATCCTAGGCTAGCCCCGGCAAGGCGCTCCAGTTCTGATTATCTGTATTTCTGATCTCTCTCCTTAAAAGCCTTCTTATCTTAATACTTATGTTACCTAATGTAAATAAATTCAGGCCTGCTCTTTTTACTTAAACAAGCATACTTGTGCTTCAGCTCTCTATCTCTTATAAATATCCCATAGTATAATATTTTGGTGTTAATTTATTTTTGTTTTGGAGCTACACCTGGTCATGCTCAGTGGTGAACTCCTGGACCAACACTAAGGAATAATACTTATCAGTGTTCATACGGGATCATACGGGATGCTGAAGTCTGAACCTGGGACAAGGTATGCCGAAGACTGGGACAACCGCGTGCTAGGCAAATGCACTTTGCTGTGCTATCTGTCTAGTCCCGGTAGTAAATTTTTTTGTTGTTGTTTGTTTTTTTTTTTTGGGGGGGGGCCACCCCTGGCATCTCTCAGGGGTTACTCCTGGCTCTGAGCTCAGAAATTGCTCCTGGCAGGCTCGGGGGACCATATGGGATGCCGAGGATTGAACCTGGGTTCTTCCATGGTCAGCTGCACACAAGGCAAACACCCTACCACTGTGGTTCACTCCGGCCTAGTAGTAGAATTTTTAAAAGAATCATCCTTGCCATTTTTGTGGGATGTGGTGGCTACATCTGGCTGTGCTTGGCTTCACTCCTGGCTCTGTGTTCAGGGACAAGTCCTGGTGGAGCTTTTGAGTCACTTTTGTGGCACAAGGGATTGAACCTGGGTTGGCTACATGCAGAACAAACACTGCAGACCCACTTCCTTATTTTTTTAAATTAGCACACGCATTTTTTTTATATTCATTGGGGTGACTGATATACTTGAAATTGCTTTTGCCATCTTCCTTTTTTAAAAAAATGTTGTTTGGAGACGAGGTCAATGACTCAAGTGCACATGCCTGGCACACATGAGCCCTGACTGTGGTCCTCGGCACTTCCTATGTGACTCCTGTGTGTTCTGAGCACCGTCATAGATGTCCCCTATTCAAAGTAAAACCATTGTTGAGGCAGGAGAGCTATCTCAAAGTGGACACCAGACTCAAAGTGGCTTTTTGAGTCCCCAAATTTGCTCCTAGCATTGCCTGGCTGCCTGAGCACAGCTGGTAGTTTACCAAGCATGATTTTTCAGGAAAATTTCTTCCTGCCCCATCAGGCTGAGCATGATTGAGATGGCTTCTGACTCCCAAGCACAGCTGGAGGAGGACCTTATTAAAGAAAAATAGCAATATCTCACTGTTGTTTAGATATGTTAAATGATGGCAAATGTTCACATCACTGATGAAGAAAATGCAAATCAAAACAATGAGATATCATCTCACACCAGTTAGACTGGCACACATCACAAAGAACAAAAGCAACCAGTCCTGACTGGATGTGGGGAAAAAGGAAGCCCTTGTCCATTGCTGGCAGGAATATTGCCGCCTAGCTCAACCTTTTTTGGATAGCAATATGGACACTTTTCATAAAGTGTAGAATTGAGCTTCCATGTGACCCAGCAATTCAATTTCTGGGCCTCTACCACAAGAATCCAAAAACTTTGATCAGAAAATACATCTATTCTCCTATGTTCATTGCAATACTATCACACAACAGCCAAAATCTGGAACCAACTCAAGTATCTGAGAACATATGACTGGATAAAGAATCTATTCCATATACATAATATATAACCTATATTTAATTATATCTATATTATAATTATATATCTATATATTTATATTATATAAAGCATACATATATAATATGAAAATACAAACATTAATGTTATGTAGATTATACATTAAATGTATTAATTATATAATATTGGTATATTAATATATACATTGATCTACATATAAATCTTAATGCAAGGGTCTCAAACTCTCGACCTGCGGGCTGTTTGCGGCCCTCCATGCAACATTTTGTGGTCCTGCCCTAGAGGAATCTTTTTTGTTTTGTTTTGTTTTAGTTGTTTGGGTCACACTCCCCAATGTTCAAGGCTTACTACTGACTTTGCACTCAAGGATCACTCCGATTTTGCCTCCTGCAGCCCCCAGGTAAATTGAGTTTGAGAGCCCTGTCTTAATGTAATGTATATTTATATATATTTGTATTTATATCTATCTATATTATAATATATAGTATATATGTCTATTTAATATAATATAATGATATATAGTTGAATTCTACTCGGTGATAAAAAGAGATGAAATCATGCAATTTGTGTGGGATATAAAAAAGAAAAGGGGAATAACAAAAAGCTCAAAGCATGACAATCTCACAATCTGAGAACTGGTCTTCAGAAATGAGTCAACCATGGCAATGATATGGGTGTGGGATTTGGGCAGGGCAGGAAGAGGATAGACTCAGAGACAATGGTGGAGGGAAACCAACATACTGGTAGTGGACAATGTGCTGTAGGAATATTGTGCTTCCTATCATTGATACTTATAAATTGTAAATGACAGTAATCAATTTTTTTTCTTTTTGCTTTTTGGGCCACACTCTGTGATGCTCAGGGGTTACTCCTGGCTATGAGCTCAGAAATTGCTCCTGGCTCGGGGGACCATATGAGATGCCAGGGAATCTAACGAAGGTCCATCCTGGATTGGCCACATGCAAGGTAAACACCCTACCAATGTGCTATCACTCCGGCCCCAAAATTTTAAAAAGTAAGTGAAAAGGGTTCATCTTTTTCTTTGCTTCCCCTCATCCATCTTTCTTACCTTTTGGAGGTTTTCTTCCCTGCTCTTATTCACTTGTTGCTGATTTGAAATTGTACACTCTATTTCTATTCTTGTAGAGGTGCTATTGAAATCTTACCATGTACATTTAAATTAATCTCCTCTAACATTAATTACTGTCTTAACTTCCCCATGATAATCCTCCAAATTTAAAATGTTTTCATTCTTCTCTGTCTCCTCAGGATTAACATGCTATTCTTGTTCCACATTTTAGCACTTTTTTAAACACCCATATATTATACTTCATAATTATTATTTTATTGAGGTCATGGGTATTTGAATTTAAATAATAGTTACTGCGTTTTTTTTTGCCCACTATCAATTTTTTTGTATTTTAGTCCTAATATCTAAATCTTCGATCTTTTTCTGAATAGCATACTTTAAGTTTCTTTTTTTTTGTTTGTTTGTTTTTTTGTTTTTTTTTTGTTTTGTTTTTGGGTCACACCCGGCGGTGCTCAGGGGTTACTCCTGGCTGTCTGCTCAGAAATAGCTCCTGGCAGGCACGGGGGACCATATGGGACACTGGGATTCGAACCAACCACCTTTGGTCCTGGATCGGCTGCTTGCAAGGCAAACACCGCTGTGCTATCTCTCCGGGCCTTTAGCACATGTTTCTTTTTCTTTTTTTCCCAGGGGCCACACCCAACTGTACTTCTAACTCCTTAACGCTGAAGAATTCCTCTTGGTGGTGCTTGTGGCACCATATGTGATACAAGAGATCAAACCTACATCTGTTGCATGTAATGCAAGTGCCTTAACGCCTGTACTACCTTTCTGGGCCAGAATACATGTTGCTTGAAAAAGTACAAGTGTGGTGGGGTGGGGTGGTGTGAGGGATATTTGGGACATTGGTGGTGGGGAATGTTGCACTGGTGAAGGGGGGTGTTCTTTACATGACTGAAAGCATACAACTGCTATCATATTTGTAATCATGGTGTTGAAATAAAGATAAAAAAAGAAAAAACAAAAAAACAAACAAAAAAAAGAAAGTAAATAGTCTCAGTTTTTGCTAACATTTTTTTAACTTTATTTAATTAATTATTGATTGATTGGTTTTGGGCCACACCCAGTGATGCCCAGGGGTTATTCCTGGCTCTATACTCAGAAATCTCCCCTGGCAGCATGGGGAACCATATGGGATGCTAGGAATCAAACCTAGTCCTTCTCAGGTCAGCCACATACAAGGCAAACACCCTACCACTGTGTTACATCTCCAGTGAGGGGTCACATTCTCTAGGAGATTGGTTGAGGTTTGATTCCCACCGAGCTCCCAGACAGGAAAGACATTTCCCATTCCCATGTCTAATTAGAACAGGGGGAACAGTTCCAGTTGTAGAGATTCACAGAAAATAATTCACACAGTGAAGAGGTACAAGAATGGGTTCAGGAAATCCAGTGCTCAAGCAAGGAATTTAAACCACTCCATCCTAAGATGGAGCGCAGCTCAGTGGAAGAAGACCAAAGAATGAACCCCTGCCTTCCTCAGACCCCTGCTTTTATCGACAAGAATCAGGTCCTACCCTAGGGTGGGAGAAGAATACCAAGAAAGGGATAATCCAATATATTATCACCAGATCACACCCTAGGGTGGAGTACAATTGTTGATTAGTACAATTGTTGATCAGTAATCCAACACTCCAGCCCCAGTTCTTGCTAACATTTAAAAAATGTTTTCTTGGAATATGGTTTTCAGTAAGACTGAGAGATGACTCATTCACATATGATTTTCTTGCAGAAGACCTGGGTGCAATCACTGGCATTGTGTCATGGTTTAAGCACTGCTTGGAGTAGCCTTTATGCAACAGAGCCAGGGGTAACCATCTCCAGGCACCCCAGATGTGGTGAAGAGAGAGAAAATAGAAAAAGATAAAGAAAGGAAGGAAAGAGAAAGAAAAAGAGAAAGGAAAGGGAAGGAAGGAAGGAAGGAAGGGAAAGGAAGGAAAAGGAAGGAAGAGGAAGGAAGGAAGAAGGAAGGAAGAAGGAAGAAGGAAGAGGAAGGAAGGAAAAGGAAGGAAGGAAGTAGGATAGAAGGAAGGGAGGGAAGGAGGGAGGGAGGGAGAAAGGGAGGAAGGAATGGAAGGAGGGAGTAAATAGTTTGGTCCACAGCTCTAGGTTGAGAATCCTCTCACCATTTCCTCCCTTGCCTTCTAGATTCAAAAATTTTGCTGCTTTAAAAATATAATCTGTCCTTTCTGGCCCTTTAAAGACCACCTTGTTTTTGTTGTACTATAGCTACACTTAAGTAAGCTGAAGCATGAATTTTTTTAAAGCTCTGGCTTGGTGCAATTCTATTCCCTTACAGAGTCTGAAACCGTCTCAACATTTGTCTTTTCATATATTCTCATTGCAGCTCTTTGGTCTTTATTTTGGGTTTTCCAAATAAAAGTGTCAGACTTTCTAATTACAGCCTTGTGAGCTCATAAATTCTTCTATCTTTGCTTCTATATGTGGTGCCTTCTGGGTGGTTACTTACTGATATCATCCAGTTTACTGATTCATTTTTGTCCAATTTAATATTGAACCGTCCTCTGCCTGTTTTTTTTTTTTTTTTTAGTTTACTTCAACAAAGAAGAATTTATTTCTAGAAAACCCATTTGCTAAGGCTTCGCTCTTGGTTCCTCTTCTTGGTTTCTCGTTTTGTAGTGCCAAGGATTGAAACCAGGGCCTCTCACATATGCAAAGCAAGCGCTGCTAAATCGCTGAGCCATTTCTCTGGCCACATTCTGATGTTTCTCGACCTTATTTTTGTCACTGCCATTATGTCTTCCACCATTTCATCTATACCTATTCTCTATTTGGTAACTGACAATTCCAAGATTTGATATTTGGGGGCGGGGGGGGGGTGTCCTAAAACATATTTAGATTTTGGTTGTAGCTACTAAGTCTTAGCACAAAGTGGCACTCCTCTGATGCTGGATTAGGCTAGTGCTTCTCAATTCTTTTCTGTCATGCCCCCCTAGGAAGAAGAAAACATTTTCGCGCGCCCCACACCACTGTAAATAGTATCTTTATTTAAAAAAAAATTTTAACCTGCAAAACAAAAATATATAAAAATAATTTGAGCTGATTTTTTAATCAAAGGTGATGTCTGGATTCATGGCTACAATGAGCATGTTTTGCAATGCATAGCTTTTTGAAGTGGGGTTTGAAGCAGGACACAGCAACTCTCAGCTCCAGAGACATACAGAGACATAAACACGGGCTTAGCTTGTTAGGACAGTGTTAGCCGAGGTCAAACGCGCCCCCCTTTACGGAGCCTTGCGCCCCCCCCCCCCGGGGGGCGCTCCATTATTTGAGAATCACTGGGTTAGGCTAAAGATCCAGAGACCTAGTTGCCCTGGGCGTTTCCTGGCACTCTTAATTTGAAGACTTGCTTCCACAGTCGGCTTCTGCCTCTGGCCACCAGAGGGCATCTCTGGCCAGGACAGTGCTGGGGTTCCTGCCCTCACCCCGGCTGGGAAGGTGCATCCCGGGCGTTGAGAGCTGGGACCACGCGCATCCTGCGCCCCTAAAGGCCTTCCTGTACTCATAGGTCTCTGCAGGCTTGTGCAGAGCTACAGGCAGGTCTTCTGCACACTTGGGTGCCCCCAGCACGGTGTCACACCCGCCCCCCACCAAGGTTTCTGGTTTTTTGTTGTTGCTGGTTTATTTTGTTTGTTTGGTTAGTTGGCTTTTCTTCCCCTCTTTTGTTTTGGTTTTGTTTTGCTTTTTGCTGTTTTGGGCCACACCCGGTGACGCTCAGGGGTTACTCTTGGCTCTGCTCTCAGAAATCGCTCCTGTCAGGCTCGGGGTACCAGAGGATTGAACCCGGGTCTGTCTCGGGTCGTTCCCATGCAAGGCAAACGCCCTATCGCTGTGCTATCGCTCTACCCTCCCTTCCGTTTCTGTTCTTTTCTCATTTGTTGGTGTTCATTTGATGCGCTTGGGTTTTGTGGCTGTTGGTGTGGTGTGTTTTTACTCCCTTCCAGGCTGCCTTCTCGAACACCCCTTTCTTTCCTTAATCCCAGTGGAAGCAAATCACATTGCAGAGGCAGCCACTTGTGCTGAATTACAGCAGTGACGCTTCTATTGCTTGGAGAACTATTGGGGTGAGTTGAGGGTTTAGGCCATACACCAAGTTGTTTTATATAAGCTCAGGTTGTGCCCGGTCTGCATGTAAGGTCAAACCCAGGTGGTCTGTATGTAAGGCAGACGTTGGACCCCTGATCACAGGGGTATCTCCAGCCCCAGGCACAATTTTATATACTTCATAAAGCCTCTTTCAGCCCTTCCTCATTTTTCTGAATTTAGGCTAGGATGCCCAGGTCTGATATTCCCTCACACAGGGAGGAAACAGTGACTCTGTCCCCTATCTGCCCTTCTCTGGAATGCCAGCAAAGCCTGCTGCCAACAGGGACTTCTCCTTCCCCTCATATACCTGCTAGGGTCACATTCAATGAATACTCAGGGCTTAGGCATCATTTTGGGTAGGGCTCTGGGGACCAAATAGGGTATTGGGTATCAAAACTAAATCAGCCCCATGCAAAACGAGTTCAGGCCCTTGAAGGAAAGTATTTTAATAGAATTAATTCTCTATGCCATAAACACAGCACCCATGGTTCAATCCCTGGCATCTCATGGTTCTCTGGGCATAGTCCTGGAGACTCTCTGAGCACTTCGAGGCATGATTTTGAAGGTCCCCAGCACCTCAGGTCGCAAAGCAGCACCTGCTTCTCATATTCTAGCACAGCTTCCAATTGGCCAAGTAGCGCTAGAAACTCCTGGGCACTGTTTGGGAGCACCCTGCCCCAAATGTACCAGTAAATGCAGTTCTACCCTAATATTTTCCTTAATCCAAGTTGATAAAATGAGGGTATAGGTCAGCCTTGTGCGTGTGTACCTCAGCCGTGGTCAGAACAACTACCTGTTCTGGGGTGCCTGAGAGAAAGCACAGCAGGTAAGCCATTGGCCTTGCAGTATCACAGTTCCATCCCTGGCATCACTTGAATACTGCTGGGTATGGACTCCCCTCCCTACAGAAAGAAAAAATTTAAAACAAAGCAAATCAAAGAGCCAGGTTCAGTCCTGATGGGCCCAAGTAGCCTCCTCCTGCCCTCCAGCCCCCCCAAGCCCTCCTCTGCCATGAGAACTGCCGCTCACACTTTCCTATGAGTCATACATGTTCAGGAACCATGCAGTACACCATATTTCAGTCTCCTGCCACTTCACTTCTGTAGCTTTTTCACTCACCTATCATTTTAATTGATGTTGAGTTTTCTCTCCTCTGAAAATGCTTCCAATTGTTTATTCATTCCCCTGCTGATGCACATCTGAATTCTTTCATATATATATATATACATATATATATGAAATTATTTTACAAAATAGTGACAAGTCATCCTACAGAAGATGTTTTGTACAGGTCTGTATCTGCAGTAGAAAGAATTTTCATTAGCTGGAAGAAACATAGTGACTGGACAGTGCTGAGTGAAGGTTTCAAAGACTATTCTGGGATAAAATTGTCCTTGATATAAAAAACTCAGCTTGTCATTTATATATTATATTTCTCAACATCAATGACCAAATTCCTGCCTGTTGCAAATCAGCCCCTGATGAGGTTGACTGATGGAGGGATGGAGGATGAGGCCTTTCTCCTCCAACTCAGACCACACGTCTGTTACCCTGTTCAGTCGGCGGTTCTGAGGTGAATGTGGTAGGAAGAGAGCCACAGGCAGTCAGGCTTTTGAAGAAAACAGCTCTTTATTCCATGAAGAGGCCGAAGCCAAAAGGCCTAAGAATAGGCCCCAGGAAAAAAGCCCCTCACCTTCCACAAACCCTTGCTTTTATGCCCCAGAATCAGGTACCACCCAATGGTGGGAGCAGAATGCCAGGTCACAGCTTAGGGTAGGGCACAATCACCGATCAGGGTAGGGTCAGTAACATAATAATCCCATAAAAATGTTTACATACACAACAATAACAAAACTGAGGCTGAGTTTTTGCAGTTTTGTTAGGCTTCTGTTCTTATGGACTCTATTGCTGAGGCAATCTAGTGGTTTAGTTGCAACAGAAGTTTCTGCTTTACCCAGCAAAGAATTTTTGCAATTACAGTGTTACTTCCACCACGGGCCAACTCATAAGGGGTTCACTGATTTTCAAGAAATGACCAGGGGATTCCACAAGTATATATGTAACCCCAGATCTTCTGTCTGAGATGCTCCTTTATGTACACTCTAAAGCACATGTTCATTCTACAATTGTCACCGAATATAGACTGTGGCGCTGCCAGCACTTCCAAGGATATACCTAGCATTGTAGTTTCCCCAAGTAGCTGCTGCAGCATCCCAAAGAAATGGCAGAGACTGGGACCAGCCGGAGCAGCTGGATTCTATGGTAAGCAGTGGTCTTGAGATCCACTGGAACGTAGTGATTAGAGTGGCTGCTTCTCCACAGTGACATCTGCTGACAAAGGAGCCTTCAACTCCCTTCTGCACAAGCTTCCCTGAAGAAGCATTCTCAGGGGTGGGAGAGGGGATGATGGGACGACAGAAGACAGGCTTATCCTGTAGGAGGCCCTGAGTTTGGATCCTGACGTAGCCTTTGAGTACTACGGAGGGTACAGTACTTCATGATTCAGCTACCATCTAAGCTCTATTAATTATGAAATGTACATCATTCTTGAGTAAAATGGGGTGGTTCAGATTTAAGGTTTTTCCTTCCTCCCTCCCTTCCTTCCTCCCTCCCTCCCTCCCTCCCTCCCTCCCTCCCTCCCTTCCTTTTCCCCTTCTTCCCTCCCTCCCTCCCTCCCTCCCTCCCTCCCTCCCTTCCTTCCTTCCTTCCTTTCTTCCTTCCTTCCTTCCTTCCTTTCTTCCTTCCTTCCTTCCTTCCTTCCTTTCTTCCTTCCTTCCTTCCTTCCTTCCTTCCTTCCTTCCTTCCTTCCTTCCTTCCTTCCTTCCTTCCTTCCTTCCTTCCTTCCTTCCCTTGTTACTTCTTCAATTCTGCGGTGTCAGGAATCAAAAAATCATTTGTCAGACATTTCTTGAAAATAAATGAAGCAATTCTTTCACTTAAAAGAAAATAACTAAAATACTAGCAAGGATAAAAAAAAAATGAGTTTTCAGGGCCGAAGCGTTAGCAAAGTGGGTAGGGTGTTTGCCTTGCATTCAGCCAGCCTGGGTTTGGCATCCCATATGGTCCCCTGAGCTTGCCAGGAGTAACTTCTGAATGACACCTGGTGTGGTCCAAAAACAAAAACAAGTAAGTTTTCAAGGAAAGGTTCACAATTGAAAAATCTGTATAGAACATTGTGAACTTGAGAGAGTTCCAATATTTAAATACTTCATGGGTGGGACTGGGATGACTAACAAGTGATTTTTAATTCTATGGTAATTTAAAACTCTCTTTTTTTGGAGGGGAGGGGTACCACACACTCCTGGCTCTGTGCTATATGGAGGTAAATGGAATGCTGGGGATCTAATCTGGGTCAGCTGTATGCAAGGCAAACACCCTACACACTGTGCTATCACTCTGGTCCAGATAATTTAATTCTATGGGAATAAAACATTTGGAAAATCTGCATAGCCCAATGAGCCGAAACTTTTTAAATGACCAAAACAAGTGTTACTGAATCGTGTGACAGCAAAAGATTGACTTGGCAGTCAGATGAGATTCTGAGAACACGTACCTTGCGCTCTCTGAGCCCAAGCCTTGGCACAGAAAAATATTATTCAAAGAGTAATAAAGTACCTTCTGAATATGAATTTAATTTTTTGGTTAATTTTGGGGCCACCCACCCCTAGTGGTGCTTAGGAACTACTCCCAATTTAGTGCTCAGAGTTTTTTCCTAGTGGTACTCAGGGAACCAGTACTGGGAACCCCACATGCAAAACATGCTTGGTGCATCAAGCCATCTCTCCTACCTCACCGATGGATCTGGATATAACTGAACAGAAGGCTTATTGCTATGTCTTCAGATTTCACACAACAACTAACCTTTCAGGAAAATCCTCTTGGTTATCTTAAAAGGAAATTCAAATATCTGTTTCCAACTATTTGTAGGTGACTAAATTTTTTTCCATATTTTTCAACTAAAATAACATTGCAACAGACTGAATGCAGATGAAGACATGAGCATTTAGCTAACCTCAATTAAATCAGATATTAAAGAATTATGCAAAGAGATAAAAATTTTCTTCTAAATATTTTGTTATTATAAAATACATTTAAAATATATTAGATCAACATATAATAATTTAAAATGACTATTTTTAAAACACCTTATTTTATTAAAGCACCTTTATTACAAATATGATTGTGGTTGGGTTTCAGTCATGTAAGGAACACCCCCCCCCCCAATCACCAGTGCAACCTTCCCAACACCAGTGTCCCAAATCTCTCTCCTCCCCACTCCACCCCTGCCTGTACTCTAGACAGGCTTTCTATTTCCCTCATACAGTCTCATTGTTAGAATAGTTCACAATGTAGTCATTTCTCTAACTCATCACTTTGTGGTGAGCTTCATGAGGTGAGCTGTAACTTCTAGCCCTCCTCTCTTTTGCAAGAATGTCTTTCATTTTTCTTAAAACCCATAGATGAGTGAGACCATTCTGCATCTTTCTCTCTCTCTGACTTATTTCACTCAGCATAATAGATTCCATGTACATCCATGTATAGGAAAATTTCATGACTTCATCTCTTCTGACAGCTGCATAATATTCCATTGTGTATATGTACCACAGTTTCTTTAGCCATTCATCTGTTGAAGGGCATCTTGGTTGTTTCCAGAGTCTTGCTATGGTAAAAAGTGCTTCAATAAATATAGGTGAATATATATATTTTTTAAAACTTTTAATTTTCTCTCCCCCACCCAGGGGCACTATCGGGGATCAGACACTGGGTTCTGCACATGCAAGATTCCACTCTGATTTTCCCAGTCTTTGTTTTCTAAGAGTTGTCTTATTATGTTATATACACACCATGTCACCAAAAAAAGTCTATGAAGTCACTAATAATTGTATAGGGAGAGAAATATTTGGGAACCACTGGTTTATAATAACTGTGTTGAGACCTTTTATCTGACCAAGTTTGTCTCCATTGAGACACTAACCTTAGGGCCTTTGTACTTGATCCTTTTTTCTTCCTCTGTATTGTGACTCTGTATATATGTGTGTGTATGTGTGTGTATGTTTGTGTGTGTGTGTGTGGTATATATGTGTGCACATGTTTGTGGTGGGGGGAATTGGTGGAACCTTATCTGTTCCTTTACCCTTCTCTGACATGAGCAATGGTTGTTTCTTCTAACCAAAATGTGTGCTTTAATATCACTTCTTCAGAGGGACCTTACTTTCTCCCCTCTTAACCCCATAGGTCAGGAAAGGGTCATCCCCTCCTCTCCCTCCCTCATAATCCCAAAGGGGTTCTAGAGCTCAACTAAGAAAGTTGATTTTCTTTTCACCTGCTCCATTCCATATAGCTCCAGAGAATAGTTTTCTGGAAGTTGGGTGTGTGGCTGAGACCTTTGTGACTGAAAGGTGATGACCTGTATTCTAGGATGATCTACAGTGAGTGTTTTGGGCTCTGCATAGGGACAAGCAGGTGGCTAATCACTGGGCAAGATTACTGAAGTTGCTTTTGGAAAAAGCTACAGTAATGCAAGCTTCATCATCCAATTTATTTTCCAGAGCATTTATAAAACAAGCTGTTCTATAATAGCTTTGGGTGAGGGAAAGGAGGTGTGGGGTGCTCCTTAACCCGCACTGTGTGACTCCCTTAGGATCTCTCATTTAAGTGGAAGCACCTAGAAAAGACCATCAAGCCCTTTCTTTCCTCCTTTCCCTTTTACCTCCCTAAAAAAAGGTAAAGATTTTTCTCTTAGGCAGATTTGGAAAATATGTCATTCAGAGAAGGCCCCATGTGGATTGAGTGTAGGCCCAAAAAGTAAGTCTTAATGATGAGGAAAGAAGGAAACGATTGTCAAAATATAAATTCTTGAAGGCCTAGTCCCCAGGGCCTATTTTGGCAGTAAAGATAATGATGCTTAAGTTTTAAAGGTCAGTTTTCACCAGCTCATGAAGCAAATGGCAACAGTGAGATTATACCAGCCTTCTGTATCTATGGCAACTGAATTTCAGAGCTGCCAATAGACATAAACTAGAACTACTGTGTTACCCTCATCCTCAACCCCAAATAAGTATGTGAGAAATTAGGTGAGCCCTGTATATCTTCCCAGAAGGTCACCATCACTGATGGGGAGCACAGAGAGGCTGCCATAAAAAGACCCCTGACAAGGCAGATTTCCAGCCTCATCTTTGGGGCCTGGTTGGGAGGAAGGTTCCTCCAAGCCACTTTCTCTTCCTTCGGTATTGGTGTTAAAATTAGAGAACACAGGTCGCAATAAGAATGTGATTACTTGGGCCTTTGAATTATCCTTTGGGGGGAAGAGTGGGAGGGGCACACTCTTGGTGATGCTTAGGGAACCATGTGGTGACAGGGATCAGATCTGAGTCCCTGCATTCAGGGAAGTTTTCCAACCTCTTGAGTTGTCTCTCCAGTCTGGGCATTTGGATTATCATTTTTTAGATTGTTCTTTGGGCTGGAGAGATATAGTATAGAGGTTAAGGTATTTGTTTTACATATAAACAAACAAAGTTTGATACCTAACACAGTATATATTCCCCCAAACTTCATCAGGAGTGACCCTTGAGCAGAGTCAGCCCTGAATACCAACAGGTGTGGCAAAAATAACCCCATGTTATTTTTTTGCCTAATTACAATAATGATTAGAAAAGCAGCCAGTGCCTATTTATTGTAGAATATTATAGCATTCAGATAAATATTTAGCAGGAAAATCACCTTGAGAAGACCTAACCTCAATGAGATTATGTATGTCTTGTCTTTTTATATATGTATTTATTTTACAAAATTAATATGAATAATATGGTCTTTCCCCCAAATTATGTTCAGAAGTACAGCTTGAATACTCTGGTATTCTTTTCAAAATTATGTTCAAGAGTGCAACTTTTGATGGTGCATGAAATTCCATCCTAAACCTTCTATGCATGACCTCATTTCTTCCCACTTGCAGAATTAAGGTGCAATTCTCACATTTCACATTTTTGCAGTCTCTGGCATGGCTTACACAGTGGCAGACTGCTTGGTGTTTGTTACCTGGATCAGCCCCTATTTGGGCCTCAGCTGAAGCTGAAGAGAGTCCCATTTTAGCATCCTGCTGTGGCTATAAAGATGATATGAGGAAATCAGTAGAACTGACAGAAACAGCAGTGAGTATATTGGCACCCACTTATTTCAGTTCTTGCTGGACTAAGTGGAGGGGGAAATGTAAGAATATTAAAGATGGAATCAGGAATGTGGCTCAGTGCACAATAAATACTTGTCTTATATGTGCAACATCATGGACTTAAGCACTGCTGAAATACATTAACTATGTATTTATGTAGTTATAATGTATACATTAACTATGTATCTATGAATTTTATGCATTTCTACATTAACTATGTATAATATAATTGATTATGATATATCACAATTAAATTAGTTATAGCATTTAAAGTAATAGAATAAATGAGGCCAATATACTACTTAATATAATAAAATGATTATTGTTTAATAAAAAAAATTTTTTAAAGACTGGAAAGCACCCGTGGATCTTGAACCATCAAAGATGATTGTAAAGCCAAGCTTGCCGAAGTAACCACTGAGCTAAAGCCAGTCCAATTATTGTTTAATAAAATCTTTTAATAATAAATAAAGTATACTGAACTCTCTTCTTTGAAAAGAGTTGATTCCCAAAGGAATGATCCAAAACTTGATCCCAAAGGAATGGTCTCAAAGGAATGCCTATTAGAGGCTGGAACAATAGCACAGTAGGTAGAGTATTTGCTTT
The DNA here is from genome assembly GCF_024139225.1 of Suncus etruscus. NCBI lineage: Eukaryota > Metazoa > Chordata > Mammalia > Eulipotyphla > Soricidae > Suncus > Suncus etruscus. The sequence goes on from NC_064861.1 coordinate 52,473,650, forward strand.
GTATGCAGTCGATACAGGTTTGATCCCCAGCTACCCATATGGTTCCCCAAGCACAGCCAGGAAAGACCCCTGAGCACAGAGCCAGGACCAATCCCTGAGCAACACTGGGCTAGCCCAAAAACAAAAACAAAACAAAACAAAAAACAGAATACCTAATAGATATAATAAGCTAGAAATTAAGAAAGTCACATTCTCTGATCACAACACATTTAATTAAGAAATAAATTTAAAAGCAGAAACAAGACCAGAGAGTTAGTATTTGCACATGCCTGACCCAGGTTTGAGCCCTGGCACTGCATATGATCCCTGACAGTTGTAATCCCTGACACAGAGACAGGAGTAGTCCCTGAACACTACCAGGTATGGAGCCTTCAAACAAAGTAGAAGCAAAAGGTCAATCACTTGAGAATATCAAGATTTTTGCATTAAACTACCCTTGAGCAAAAATTAAATTGTATTTTTTTAGAGACTAATGCTGATGAAAACACTACATATCAAAATCCATGACTGGAGCTACAGGTACATTCAGAGGGAAGTAAGTAGTTTATAATCTCGGTTTGTCAAAGAAATGGAGATAAGAGTATCTTTTTCCTTTGAAATGTTCATTTTTAGGGGGTGGGGATCCTGGGCTATCCTTGCCAGTGCTGAGGGGCTAATCCTGACTCTCTTCTCAGGGATTACTACTGGCAGTGAGCAATGGACCACATATCATGCCAGGAATCAAACATGGACTAGCCACATGCAAGGCAAAGGCTTTAATCTTGTACAATCTATCTGGACCCTGAGATGGTCATTTTATTAAACTCCACAGAATCAGAACAACACAGTTAAACAAAACTGTGTCAAAATCAGAGTTTTTTTTCAGAGCACAGTAACAGTGCTAATTATATCACATTTGAACTATAGTTGAGCTATAACATACATACACAATCCACCCACCTGATGTTTAAAACTCCCAGATTTGTGTACACAGGATGTGACTGGTTCTAGAACATTTTCATTACCTCTTACTGCGGGGTCCTGAAGCCCCCCAGGGGGGCCCGGCCAGCAGGAATTAGCTGGGAAGACTTCTCAGACAACCGCACTCCTATTTTGCTGGGTAGAAAAACAACCACACCTGTAAAAATCTGAGAGAGGTTAATAATAAAGACCCAAGGCAATGTCTCACTGCTCAAGGGCAACTTTATTTGGCTACAGCTCCTTCTTATATAGTGAAGGAGAAGGGGGCAGGCAAAAGGCAATGTCAATCATTCTTTTTGCATGAAAATTACTTCATTATTCCAAATAAGGCGCAATACTTCTTGCAGTATCCATGGAAACATCTTGTGACCTTCTAGCTGCATTTCTAAACTTTTAACAGATATAAGGTGGGGGCAATGTTCTTACAGAAATAATTTTGTACAGACAATGTAACATATACACATAATAACTGCCTTGTTGACTCCGGAATGTAGTTGAGGGAGTAAGACCTCATTTCTGGGAATGGTACCGGGCCGTGTTGCTCTCCTCCGGGCTACAAGATTAATTATCTCTTGCAGCTGCACATTCCTTTCTCTTTGGCCCAAGAACTTACAGCAAGACTGCATGTAGCCTTTAGGTGAAAGGCTGGATTATGGCAGAAAGAACAGCAAAATGGCCTCAAACAAGTCACAGTCCCCAACATCTCCCCCTTTCTCTTCTAATAAAAGAAGGAAAGTCGTGAGCGGGTGGAAGAACCGTGTCTTAGGCTACAAGGTTTGACCAGGTTGGACACGGCCAAAGCCGCATTTAAAAGGTGGCTACAAGCGCCGTGGGTGTGCACAGAGATTCGAATTATGTTTTGTAGCCTTTTAGGGCCGTGTCCTAACTGGGACCTTGCTAATCCCGTCGTAGGTGTTTCCACAGCCGAGAGCACAAGTACCGGAGCGAGCTCCGTTTGTTAGCTATGCGCTCTATGTCCTGAAAACTTAGTGGCTGGAAGGGCGGCTTGGTGACAAAAGCCAAGTTTTCACAGGAGTCACGTTGGGTTAACTGTTGGTAGTGAACTTGAACAGAGGTTTTTGCCGTCTCATCTACCTGGTTTTTAACAAGGGCAGTAAGTTTGCGGAAAGCCCATGGGTCAAAGGAAAGGAGCAGCATGAGGCTAATAAGAGGGCCCAAAATAGTGGACAGTAATGTATGTATCCAAGGAGAAGAGAAAAACCAACCCTGTTACCAACCTTGTTTTTCATCGAAATGTTTTTGGAAGTCTTTTATACCGTCACCAATGTGTTGAACGCTATTCCTAACTAATCCAGTTTTGTCTTTGAAAATACAACATTGTTCCTTAAGGGCTACACAGACTCCCCCCTCTTTCATAAGGGCGAGATCTAAACCACGACGATTTTGAAGCACAACATATGCAAGGGAACTAACAGTATCAGTGAGAAATTGTAAGCTATGTTTGATTTCATTAATGTTTCGTTTTACAGCCTGAGTGAGAATGCGAAAATTGGACTGAGTGGAAACAAGGGAGTAAATTTCTATGCCAGCACTAGTAGTGGCGCCAACAGCAAGGAGGACTGCAAGGGTGACAGTTGTAAAGGGCTCGCGACGTTGTTGAAAGACGGAAGGATAAGAGTAGGGGTTGAGGAGAGAAGCCAAGCCAACAGCGTTCATAATCTGGGTCTGTGAGGGCTAGAGCAGAGGCATTTATAAGATTTAAAATAACTTGAGAGGAGGAGGATGGGCCAGAAGGCAGAGTCCGTAGCTCACAACTTGCCCAACAGTGAGTTAATGACGCTGAGGCTGAACTTTCCAGAGAAGAAGTTTAGAGTCATTGGTGTAGATAGGAGATTTAAACGTTGTGATGCTTTCATAAAACGGCGAAACCGGTGAATTGCAGATTTAACAGTGTTCATAGCTGGTGTTGGAGAGCGCTTGGGCAGAGGCATTGACCATTTGCAGGATGAGGTTCAAGGTGGAAACCGGACCAACAGGTTTGATGGTTATTTTAGGCATTAACAAAGCTAAAACATAATAATCATGATAAGCAAGAAACATTTCAGTAACAATATGGGGAGAAAATTTAGTGGAGCAAACAAAATAAGTGGAGTTGGGGGCTTCAATGAAGATGGAAGAGTTGTTAACAATAATGGTTTGATTGCAAATGTCTGATTGTTGAACAGGGGGGTACATATATGGTTTGAGTAAGCAAAGTTCCACGACCGTGACTTGTTTGCAATGGAGGTTGTTGGTGGCAATGGTGGGCAACCAAGGCAGCTAGGCAGAGTGTCTAATTAAGCATTGTCAAAGGTGGAGTCAGTTAGAAACAGGTTTGCAGGAATGGCGGCTAGCAGGAGGTTTATAAGAAAACAGCTTGGCAGGAGGCAAAATGGTTACTTCATATAAAAATTAAGAATTTACTTAGTTTTTTGGCTTGGGTTTACAGGCAGAAAACATTAGCAATTTACATTACACTAGTTATTTTTGAATACCACGGGAATGTTATTTGACCTCTGTTAGACTTTGGCATAAAAGAAAATTTATAGTTAACAATTGCTAATTAAAAAAATTTTTTTAAACTGAATATAAAGGATTTTTCTTAAACTTTTAGTTATTATGTTAAAGCTGGATGCTATTTTTTAGCCATAAATACATATTCTATAGGCCTGAACTTACACATAACAGGAAAGCCGGGTGACTGCAAAGTCCAGAAATTCTCCAGGGAAAAGTTATCCCCGATGGCCATTGAGAAATCTGGGGTTTGCCATCTCCCACACCTTCCACCATGTTCTTAGAAGGACAAAGCTAGCTTAATACATAATTTTTAACACATGATTTTTAGTTGCAAGATGCCAGTCTGTGAACTGACCAGACTGAACCAGGTTGAAAAAATTAATTGAAATTTGAAAAATGGATAAGGCTTTAAAAATTGTATTATTATAAAATGTAGAGATAACAAATAAACAGACAAAACAAAACAACACTAAACACAACATTTTACACTTGTGGCCACTTTCATTCATCACAACAGACACATAAACAGACAAAAGGATTGATTTAAGACTTATTTATAAAAAATTGACAAGCGCTTTTAAATATTTAGCTAGCATGTTTGTGAGAAGAAAAAAAAATTTTTGTAGAAAAACTTTTTTAGTTTTGAGAAGTACTTAATGTAGATGGAGTGGAACTTTGCTGAAAATAAATTTTAAGGTTTAGATTTAACACAAAACATTTTTAAAACAATTTTAATTTGAAGTTTAAAACATTAAGTAAAATGGTTAATGAGCACTGTAGAAGGAGTCTCTACTTGGAAGTATGAAATGATTTGCTGTAAATGAATAGGTTTTCTTTAAATTGGTTTTGCAGTAGAACAGTAAGACAGCTGCAATAAAGTGTTAAAATTTTTATGATTAAACACAATAGCATGAACTATGATTATTAAAGGTATAAAAACTGATTTTTAAAAAACAAACAACTGTTTTTACTATGAAGACTTTAAGTGAATAATTTGTAAAAAATATTATATACTAAATTAACTAAATGCTTAGATTATTATAAAATATAGTTAAAGACATCTGATGTATTTACACACTTAGAACTTAAGACTAAAATTGTATTTAATACTAGTTAATTTGCTTATAAAGTTTAGTTACTTTTATATATTACTTATAAAATTATATATAATATATTTTTCATTTATATTATTTTTTCACTGCGACACAAATATACAGATTTGTATAATGTGCTGATATTTTGAATGCACTTAAAATAATAGTTCTTTCAATGCAGAAATAAAGAACAACCATTGCTGTAGCACAAAGTTAAAACTAAGGGTACTATAAAGCACACCTAGGTGTTCACTGTGCATTAAATTAACTATATTGTTTAAAAAGGCTAACCACATTATTTTTCACATAATTTTGTAAATACTTTAAAAATTAAAATAAAACTTTTAATAGAAATATAAGACTTAAATTTAACACTTTTATGTTCGTTTGGATTTTAAAACACAAAGAAGTTTTTCTTTTACCAACATTTTGTTATCTGTAAAGTGACAGAATCATGACCTTGCTTTAAAATTTTCTGAGAGGCATGAAAAAAAAAGTTTATTGCCCTTATCTTCATGTTGCTTTTTAATGTTTTAATAATTACTTTACACCACTTAATGCACTAAACCTAATAACACATATCTGACAAAGTGTAGGGCTAACAAGGTGAAGCAGAGTCTTTCACTGATAACTCGGGGAGGGGCCAGCACAGTTAACAGCAGGAAGGCTAGAGGCAAATTATTTACAGTCCGCAGGGTGTAATGATATAGAGAAAAAAAAAAGCAATCTTTTAAGATTAATTACTAATTTATTGGAATTAGAGGGAATGGCAACCGAAGAGGGGAGTCTGGGTTGCAAAAGCACCATGGGGATCATGGTTTTATTAATTGATTTGAGAATATGCAAGAGATGCCACTTTTCAGATTTATTTTGAATAACAAAGATTGGGTATTTCAAGGTGAATTGGAAGGCTTAAAGTGGGAGTGGCAGGGCCTGAGCTGGCTGTTTCCCAAGGCTGGTAGGAAAGAGGCTGAAGGAGGCTGAGGGCTGGTTTGAGCAAAATGTACTGAGTAAAAGGTACATTAGGCTCAGAAGTTTTAACAGCAAAGTGTAGATATCGCAAGGTTTTATGGCTTAGCAGATGATACTTTGTAATTATCCTGCTCACTGTGCCCTTAGAATTTTTTGTAGGCACTGCAGCAGTTTCTGTTTTATGGCACTCAGCCTGACTTTTATTAGTTTGTTCCTTTGAATTCTCAAGAGGGGGGGCCTGGCCGTAGAATTCAGTGGGCAGAGGACAGACAACTATAGATTTAGGAGGGGGGGGAAACGCCTGAAGGGCAGAAACCTGTGAATTAAGAGAAGCAGCCTGTTTTTGAAGGCTTAAGATTTGTTTAAGATTTTCAATTTGGCCAAGTAGTTTCATTTCTATAGCTTTAAGAGGGGGAGCGGTGAGAGGAGGGAATCTGCCATGGTTAGGGACTGAGCGTCTTGGGCATTTAGAATTTTTCCCCTGGGGTGCGGGGGATCAGTGGGAGGCGTTTGAGAAGGTAGCTGCGGAGGCTGCTGAGCAGGCGGGGAGGGGGGGGAAGACTTTCTCCATTAGGGAGAAAGACAGGAAAGGTAGTAGCACTGGTTTTTGAGCTAAGAGCATTATCAAGTTTGTTAGAGAGGTGAGACACCATGGATGTAATTGTGGTGAGTTGGGAACTCAAGTCAGAAAGGGGGGGGGGGGAGGGAGAAAGCAGCAACAGTTTGTTGCCGCGTGTGGGGGAGCTGCTGGAATGCTGGCTCTGGGGAGTGACTTCCAGGCACAGAGGGCAGCAAGAGCCATGTTGGCAAGCTGGGACCTGGAAAGTGTGTGCTGTACCTTTAAGGTATGAAAAGAGGCGAGGCCAGCTATAAGAGCTTAGAGATCAGGATTCCTGCCTATCTGCAAGGGCTTTGCAATGAAAAAAAAAGTTAACTTCCCAAGAGACAAAGAGTTCAGCTATTAGATTCTAAGCAGGAGAGCGTGTAAGGGGCTTGGGGGCCATAGGAGGTTACGGCTTGAAATGGCTCTTTGAGGCTTTTCCAATTAAAGGCTTTGTATTGTTGCAATTGCTGGCTAAGGAGGGGAGGGTGGTGAAACAGGGACGGAGCTGAAGCTAGGGAAGTGAAGGGCTGTTTAGGATTTTGCACAGAGGGTGCAGTGGCAGAAGTAAAGATGAAGGGTCAGAAGAGGAAGGAAACTGAGAGACAGAGTCAGAGCGAGAGGGAGCCCAGGAACACTAGATTTTTGGCAAACATCATGAACAAACATTAAAAAATTACAAATATCTTTTTTGGTAACCTCTACATGTCTGGCTTTTAACTCAGACTGAATATCAATAATGAATTTAAGTTCAGTAGTCAATGAAGCACCCATGGTAGCGTATCCTATGGGTGAAGCCCCAAAAGCCAATCAGGGGCGGCGATCAGAACGACTGGAAAAACTGCAGTTTAAATTTTTGATTAAGGCTAACTCGTTTCAACGCCTACCCTGATGAGGTATTTCCTGCGATTTACGAAACAGCTCCGGACTCGCCGACCTGTAGTCGTTCGGGGTGTGGCGGTGGTCTTCGAGCCCAGCGTTGGGCGCCAAAATGCGGGGTCCTGAAGCCCCCCAGGGGGGCCCGGCCAGCAGGAATTAGCTGGGAAGACTTCTCAGACAACCGCACTCCTATTTTGCTGGGTAGAAAAACAACCACACCTGTAAAAATCTGAGAGAGGTTAATAATAAAGACCCAAGGCAATGTCTCACTGCTCAAGGGCAACTTTATTTGGCTACAGCTCCTTCTTATATAGTGAAGGAGAAGGGGGCAGGCAAAAGGCAATGTCAATCATTCTTTTTGCATGAAAATTACTTCATTATTCCAAATAAGGCGCAATACTTCTTGCAGTATCCATGGAAACATCTTGTGACCTTCTAGCTGCATTTCTAAACTTTTAACAGATATAAGGTGGGGGCAATGTTCTTACAGAAATAATTTTGTACAGACAATGTAACATATACACATAATAACTGCCTTGTTGACTCCGGAATGTAGTTGAGGGAGTAAGACCTCATTTCTGGGAATGGTACCGGGCCGTGTTGCTCTCCTCCGGGCTACAAGATTAATTATCTCTTGCAGCTGCACATTCCTTTCTCTTTGGCCCAAGAACTTACAGCAAGACTGCATGTAGCCTTTAGGTGAAAGGCTGGATTATGGCAGAAAGAACAGCAAAATGGCCTCAAACAAGTCACAGTCCCCAACATCTTACCACTGGTAAGTAACTCCCTGTTTCTGCCCAACACTCTGAAGCTTGGGACAAATTTGTTTTCCATTTCCTGGGTTTATCTAGTCTGGACATTTTACATAAGTGGAATCAGACCCTCTGATGAGACTGACTGCAATCTAAGTAGCACTAGAGGATAGGCTGGTTTGTTGCAATGAGAGGTTTGTACTCTGTTGTGAATCTATTGATGACCACTTACTTGTCCTCTATAAAACCTAAACAATTGTTTGTAAAGTCATTGGACAGAAAGACCATGAAGATTTTTGCATCCATTTAGAATGTTTTTGCCACTTTGTATTAAGAGTGAAATAGCACAGAGAGATAATACAGTGGCTAAGGTGTTTGCTTTGGAATCCCTGGCATCCCACATAGCCTCCTAAGCACCACTAGGAATGACCCTTGAACATGAAGCCAGGAATAAACCCTAAGCACTGCCAGATGGGACCCCAAAACGCAAAGATCACCAAATTATAAACAAATATTACCTAATCTATAGCACCTAAACAAAGATTTAAGCTTCTTTAATGTTAAAACAAAGAGTTAGGGCCTTTCAACTTTTTTCTTCAAAAAGGTGTACTAATTTGAACACAAAGCACAAAGAGTTTGCAAATGCTTTTGCTACAAATAAGCAGCTACAGGTCACATGGTGAGTCTCTGCAGGTCAGAATAGGACATTCCCTCGCCTTGTTCTTTCTGTTTTTTTTGTTTTGTTTTTTTTTTTTTTGTTTTTTTTTGTGTTTTTTTTGTTTTGTTTTTTTGTTTTATTTTTTTTTGTTTTTGTTTTTTTGTTTTTTTTTTGTTTTGTTTTGTTTTTACAGATGATAAAACTGATGCAAATCATTAGACAGTCCAGAAATAAGGTTAATTAGGGGGCATCGAGCTTCAAGGTCAAAGGAACTTCTACTTTGGAGACTGTGTACCCCCAAATTCCTTCTCCACATCCCAGGAGGATGAGATCCATCCAGTGGATAGAAGAAACCAAATATACCCAGATTGTTTAGAAGGTGGAAGTGCTCCCAATAAAGACATCAAGTTTTAAAGCAAATCCGTAGTGTCTACATTTTCGTGCTAAACATCTGCTTCATGCAAGCACCTATCACTGTCAGCTTCACAATAGTTTGGGACTTAGAGAAATAAAATTTATATATAGTTTTCAGCCATCGAAGTACTTAATTTGCATGTAGGTTTGATTCCCACCACCACATAGTCCCCTGAGCACCTCCAGAATGACCTCAAGCACTCCCCCAAAAGAAAGAAAAACAAAAACATATGGTAACTAGTCATCCACATAGTGAATGAATTTGTGATATTAGTTGACCATTGGAATTATCTGTGGGCAAACTACAGAAGCAGAGCTGCATCTAGAAGACTCCACATGCCAGTTCTTCTGTTTCTCTTCAGCTGGTATGTTGGGGGCTCTGGACAGGACAGCTAGCCATAGGCCTCCTGGACTGACCACTTAGTCCAGGGGACTGAGATCCCCCCCCCACGCCAGATGGGTCTTCAGGGCCACGCCTGGTTAATTGGGCCCTGGGGGGAGGGAGGGAGATAAATTCCTCCCTATGCATCCACAAACTACAGAGGCAGGGCTGCACCCAGAAGACTCCACATGCCAGTTCTTCTGTTTCTCTTTAGCTGGTATGTTGGGGACTCTGGGCAGGACAGCTAGCCATAGGCCCCCTGGGCTGACCACTTAGTCCAGGGGACTGAGATCCCCCTACCCCAGACTGGACCCCACTCAGGAGTTCTCCTCTTACTATTATTCATTTTCAAAAGTGCGCGGGCACAAATGCGCCCGCACAACATATATACTTTTTAACAACACTCAAAAATATTCTTAATTCTCGACTGTTTTAAGGGAAAAAAATGGAATTCCCTAGATTTGGAGGATAATATTCATATAGGTCTCTAAAATCAGTGTATATGTAGACGTGACTTCCTATACAGTGGTCCTCTCTGACTGCCAAGCCTGACCATAAACAATTCATCTATACAACGTATATAGTCCCTCTGATATATTTCCCCTCCTCCACACCAGAGCCCCTCTGCTCCCTCATCTCCCAATCGGATTCATTATCTTCCCCTTAATTAACCCTCTTTACCCTCAGTTATTTAATTTGTTAGGCACCAAGACTGACCTCCTGCCCCAACATATTCTGCCCTTTCGCACATCCCTACAAAGCTCATTATTACTCCTTAACTCTCCCACCCCCAACCATCAGTACCTCACATTTACCCTTTTTAACTTCAGTACTACACGTTCTAATCACAGACCAAAGTCGTATATTGGATTTAACAACCCAACTATTTCAAAAGACATAAAATGGACACATATGTCTTTTGAATATTTTATGTGTATTTTCTTTAACAGCTATAACTCTTTCTAAATATTATTTTACTGTGACGATTTACCCACTGTTTGTCCTGTCTTCTCTTTGTGAGCTGTTCAATAAGGAATTTTGGTGGAAGAGTCCCTCAGTTTAATGCTTATGATTAAACCATGTATGGGGATTGTTGGACTTGTTCTTCTGGCCCCCGTATACGCCGATAATGCCACGTGGCATTGTTCCTTGTTTGTATAGGCACATTAAAATGGGAAAATACTATACATACAAAATACTATACATACAAATAAGTTCTTATCTAATAGAGATCGGAACACACAAATATCATAGTGCAATGGTGCCTTACACCCTGAACATTAATATAATGACCTGCACAGGTTTCAGAAGAATGGGCATCCTCCATTCACCCCTGAACCAGGGAAGTTATCTACGAAACATCCAAGGTTTTTTATAACAACACCTGGAAGCAATCCTCTACCAGGGAAGATACTACCATGGCTCTGACATCGACCTGCTCAAAAGAGACTTCCCTTAACACTAAGAAGACTTGACAACAACAACAACTTGCTTACAGGACAGGGTTCTCTGCATTGCCCTTTAATTGTGAGGTAAAATGAGAGGATGCTCTGCACCATTCTGACTGCAATATAGGATATGCAGATTTCAGGATCTTTAATACAGAAACATGATACCAACAACAGAGACTGGAAAAATAAAAGTGTATTGGCACTACAGACAATGACCTGGATTGGACAAACCAGTTTGCCTGGAGCCTAGAGTTGTTCTTATGTCAGGAAATTTCAGGGGTAGGGTCTCCTTGTATTTAGGCCAAGGCTTTTCCTTTCCATGTCCCTCATATTTTGGTGGGCCTATGCAAACAATAATTGCCACTCTAACACTGTTTTTACTGTGCTCCTTTGACTCTAATCCTTAAGAAAAACAACCCATTTACACTTTTGAGGTTAAACTAATATGCATGTGCATGGAAATGTAAAAAAGTACTTTGCCTTCAATGTTTAAGGAGTTACATGTTTTATGGCTTTAGATTGCTTTGTGTGCTAAGAAATATTATGTACTACAATCTGGGGACTTGAGGGACAAAGTAATTGTACAAGGGCTCTGTTTTATTTTTCTTAATGTTCTTTGGCTGAAAGTTCAAAGTTAAGATATCAGCAATGAAACTACTGAGAATTCTGTTTATGGGTAATTTTCCTTCCACTGTAACTTTACCTTGCTCTCTTTCTTTGCATCTTTGTTCTCATAATTAAAAATAAAAAATTAATAAAAAAAACAAAAACAAAAAGAATTATCTGTGGGCTTTTCTAGCCCTCTCCATGAAATGGTTCCTTATTGAACCAATGAGCCCAAGATTGGATGGGGAACTTGGGCATCAGGAGTGTTAAAAGCGCCCACAATACCCCAGGAGACTCTGAGGGTCAGAGTGGCAAAAGATCTTGGTGTGAGAGCTTGACAGTTCAGACATTTGAAACTCCTTCCAGCTGTCAGTCTGTACTGCAGTCATTCAGCTTTGCAAGAATGACCTTGGAGAAGGAATGAAGGTCCTGATCCCAAGGGAATCTTCTAGATTCTAGAAGTTCTATTAGAAAAGCTCTGGGCAAGCCAAGTGGAAGGAAAAAAACTCAAGGAGACAGATGCACCAGATTTTTATTCACTCATTCATTCCTTCACTCATTAACTCCTTCACATACCCCCATTCACTCATCACTTCTTATGCTCTCCTCTTTGCTCATTCTTGGAGAAACTGAGCTGGGAGTGGCCCATGACTATCCTCAACTATCTTGAATTTCTATGTGCTTTGAATTCTAGGGATTGTCCTACGTCATGGAACATTCAAGAGACTCCTCATGTCACCTACCATAACAGGCTTCCATGGAGAAGCGCTTGAGAGTTCATTTCTATCACCTAAACAGGGATTAAGGCATTTGCCTTGCATGTGGCCAACCCTAATTTGATCCTGAGTCACACTATAAACACTAATAAATGTGACCCAAACCTACCATCTAAAAAATAAAAATTTCAAAATTATCAGAAATAACGCCCCCCCCCCAACTCATCCCATATATCTTCCTGGGCATGGACCCCTCATGCTGAGCTGGAGAAGAATCTGGTTCGAGCCCAGTGCTGCACTTCAGAGACATCAACAAACCTATCAGTGGTTTTCCTGAGCTGCACCCTGGAGCCACTCAGAACTTCAAAATATGTTCTGGAGATCCCATTCAGACACTGAGGACTCATTAGTCCACTTTGTAAGGTTTTTTTTTTTTTTTTTTTTGAGGTGAAATTCACATAGCATAAAATCAAGCTTTTCTTTTTTGTTTTGTTTTGTTTTATTTTATTTTATTTTTGGTTTTTGGCTCACACCCGGCAGTACTCAGGGGTTACTCCTGGCTCTATGCTCAGAAATCGCTCCTGGCAGGCTCGGGGGACCATGTAAGATGCCGGGATTCAAACCATCGTTCTTCTGCATGAAAGGCAAACACCTTAGTTTCATGCTATCTCTCCTGCCCTGAAACCAAGCTTTTCAAAGCTCACCTTCCAGTGGAATTTAAAACATTCCCAATAATGTGCAACCACCACCTCTATTTGGTTCTTGAACATCTGCATTATCTTAAACCAAAGCCCCAGACATGACTGATTCTCCATGTTCTGTCTCACCCAAATCTCTGGCGGTGAGCCATCACAAGTTTACTTTATAGCTCTATGGACTTAATCCTTCTGGATATCTCACCTAAAAGAAATGGTACAAACCAGAACTTTTCCTGTCTGTCTTCTTACCATCAGCCTAATAAGTTTTAAGGTCCAGCATGCACCAATACTTCATTTCTCTTTGAGGCTGACTAATCATTCCTCAGATAGACATTCTACAATTGGTCATTCATACAATAACAGATATAAGACATAGATTTTGGCTATTGTGGATCTAGCCTCTGTGAACATTTGTATGCAAGTCTTTCCATTTTCAAAGCTTTGCGGGCACATCTAGATGTTTCTTTTGTCTTTTCTTTTCTTTTTTGAAGGGGTGGTCATACCCAATAGTGCCCAGGTATCTGGTTCTGCACTCAGGGATCACTCCTAGCAGTGCTAGGGAGGGGGCTAGGGGTGGGATGGGTGGGGGCTAATACAGTCTGACAGAGATCGAATCCTGGTCAGTTGGGTGTCAAACAAACCCCCTATTCTGTATTATCTCTCCATTCCACATCCTAGATTTTTCATTTATTTGTTTTTGGGGCACATCTGGCAGCTTTCAGGGCTTACTCCTGGCTCTGCGCTCAGGAATCACTCCTGGCAGACTCAGAGGACCAAATGGCATGCCTGGGATTCAACCTATTCTTTCTTGGGCCAGCAGCATGCAAGGCAAACACCCTACCTCTGTGCTGTGACTCTGGCCCCAACATCATAGCTGTTGTCTAATATGCAACCACTGTCTACCTTTGTGTAGCAGTCTCACCAGTGAACTTGCTCTCCTTTCCCCTTTCAAACAAATGCAGGCAGCAGTCCATCTGTGGGAGACTTTTTCTGCCTATAGGTGGCAATCTTGCTTGCAGTATTCCAGCTACCAACTGAGTAAGCCAGAGGTTGAACAGAAAAGAATTAGGAGTAAAACCAGCAGCACAGAGGATTGTTAGCAGAGAAACTGTGAACATCAAGAGACAAGTGCTCAGAAGCAAATACCTTCCTCCTGTTTTTTGATGAAATTTTAGGAGGGACTTCCTTTGTAAACGAAGCTGCTTACTTTTGTCAACTTACTTAAGGGATGGGGTGGGGTAGGAATGAAAATTTGCAATTTGGTGGGGATTTCTCCTCCCTCATTAGTTTCAAGTGTCTTATTTAGTCTCTTCATTTTTTTTCTTTTTTAAAATATGGAATGCTTCACAAATTTTCATGTCATCCTTGCACAGGGGCCATGCTAATCTTCTTTGTATCTTTCCAATTTTAGTATATGTGCTCCTGGAGCAAGCACTCTTTTCATTTTCTTTTTTTTCCCCCTATTTTTGGAGGGGGGGTGGTGGAACACACCTGGCTGTTCTCAGGGGTTACTCCTGGCTCTGCACTCAGACATCGTTCTTGACAGGTTTGGGGGACCATATGGGATGCCGGGAATTGAATCCAGGTCCGTCCTGGGTCGGCTGTGTGCAAGGCAAACACCTTACAGTTGTGCTATCTATCCGGGCTCCCTCTCTTCATTTTCTAAGACACCAGTTTTCTTTCAAAAGATATCTCAAAGCAGAGGCTAAGCAGGGTGACCTTGCAGAAAACTACACTGCTGTGAATCCACTGAGTAGCCCATGTTTATAACATGATTTCTGGGGCCTGAAGAGATAGAACAGCTGGGAGGGTTCTTGCCTTACTCACAGATGATAAGTGTTTGATCCTCAGCATCTCAACCTTCCACCAGAGCAGAGCCAGAAGTAAAGTCTGAAAACCTTCATCCCTACCCCACCCAAAGCCTTTGGGCTTAGAGGTACCAACTTTAGGGTTCGAATTAGGAAGGAAAAGCCCAGTTGATTCCACTCCCCCAGTTTCAGAGGCAGGGGCTCACACAGTCAGGCTAGAGGCAGAGGTCTGATTGTAGTCACAGGTTTTCCCCTGGAATTCTGAGTCACTGAGATCATACTGGGGAATCTCTTCATTCTTAAAACTCCAAGTCTTCTAGGTGTGTTCTCTGGTCAACTGGGAGAACTCCAGGAATAACAGTTTTCAGAATATCCTGGGGTTTTTTTCTTAGCCCACAACAAGAACTTTGCATATAATCCTCCACACTCTTTTTCCTTGAAAAAAAAGGGGGGGGCAAGGGCTCAGCCTTTATGTGTCTGCAATCTACATGTCAGTGTTGGATTCTAGGTTAGGACTACAGAGAAATTCTAAGGACAGTTTCAGAATTCATAAAAGTTAGGCTGGAGGGAGAGTACACTGGATAGAGTGCTCACTAGATGCATCTGACCCAGCTTCAATGTCCAGCACTGTCTATGGTTCCCTGAGCATACATAGACTGAACAAGAGTCAGGAGTAAGTCCTGAACACTGCCAGATATAGCTCAACATCACAAAAGCCAAACAAATCCCCCTGACCACCCCCCAAATTCGTATGAATAAAATGTTTTGTTTTGATTACCTTTATTTTTTAGGTTATCCCTCTTTCAAAAATTATTCCTTTTTTGAAAACCTATCAATTTTTTCATTTGCAAATATTATTCAACTTCAAAGACAGTGAAATCATATGCCTGCCTAGGCCATGTGGGAAAGATCTCTGCACTTGAGACCGGAATTGCTTAAGTAAAGTGACAAAGCTATCTGAAAGGCTGAGACAATTCTAAGCAAAATACAATTTCCCCTCTCAGAAAACAGTGATAGAGTAAAGCTATTGTGTAACTTTACCCACAGAATAAGAAGGAAGCCTGGAAAAATGCCCTGATGGTGCCTCTGTGCTTGTCCTATTATAATCAGTACCATTTCTAGAACATTCTGCTTCAGGGCTGGAGAGATAGTTTAGCCCGTAAAGGAGCTTGCCTCAAACAGCCAACCCAAGTTTCATCCCCAGTACCTCATATGGTCCCCCAGCACTGCCAGGAATGATTCCTGAGCATTGTTGTATGTGACCTCAAAACAAAGCAGAGCATTCTGCTTAACCCCAAGTGTGACTTATTTATAATATCTTTAAGTTACCACTATCACTTTTCTCAGCTTTAAAATAAACTTTCATTTTTTGTGGTCTCATATAAAAATGTTGAGATGACTTACTATTACAGACATTCTTTGGGAGGGAATGGTTACATTTTTGGGCCACACCCTGCAGTGCTTAGAGATTTTCCCTGGCTCTGTGCTAAGATCACTCCTGGTACTACAGGGGGACTAGGACCAAATATGTAAGTGCCTAATCCCATGTATTATCTCTCTGGCCCCAAAACATGCATTCTTGTCTAAAGCATATTACCCTAGACATGCCTAGCCTTGTCTGAAAATATAGACATTCTCAAGTTACCAAAAATATTTGAGGATTAAAATAATATTTTGGTTTGTTTTTTATTGTTTCTATATCATTTATGTCATTATATTATTTTTATATCATTATACCTTGGATTTTAAAGATCATATCTTTAGAAACCAGGGACATTGATGGAGGGAAATTGACATTGATGATGGGATTTGTGTTGGAACATTGTATGTCTGAAACTCAATCATGACTAACTGTAAATCAAGATGTCTTAATACACAATTGAACTTAAAATTACATGTGTCTTTGCATTACAATTTAAGCTGATGCTGGAGTTATTGCACACTAGGTAGGGCTGCCTTGCATGCGCCCAATCTAGGTTCAAACCCCAGCATTCCATATGGTCCTCTAAACCTTCCAAGAGTAAATACTGAGCAAAGGTGTGTGTCCCAAAACAATGAATGAATGGATGGGTGGATAAATAAATAATTAAAAATGTAAGTTGACTTTTTCCAAAATCAGTTTTACAGATCTATGGATGATTGTAATAAAATTAATTTGCATGAGTTGCACCTAGTAATTTCTATTGAAGGGGAATTTTGTGAAAACATTTGTAATGGAAATACTATTTTATAGTTACTATGACCCATGTAGGAGCTGAATGTAGTTCTCCACATATTTATATTTATTTATATTCACTGGGCCACACCCGGTGGAGCAGAGAAGATACTCAGGGCTCTGAGCTCAAAAATCTCTCCTGGCAGGCTCAGGGGACCATATGAGATGCTGGGTATCGAACCCAGATCTGTCAAGGGTTGGCCGCTTGCAAGACTAAAGCCCTAACACTGTGTTATCACCCCAGCCCTATTTATATTCATGCTTTACTGTCTTTTTGATGCAAAATAATCCCAAAGAAAAACAAGTATACTTTGTAACCTCTAGGTGGCAGTATGCCCACTACTAGCATCTTCGTTTAGAAGACTTCAGAAATAATGATCTTGCCCCCCTTCAAAAAATGTTTAAACATTTTTTTATTAAGAAAAACTTTATTTAGGTAGAGAGCAATGTAATGAGCCTCTCAGATTCCAGTAGTTACCCAAGTGGTCTTGTTGCATTAGCCTAGGTGCCTTTTCAATTTTATTTTTTTGCTTTTGCTTTTTGGGTCACACCAGGCTGCGCTCAGGGGCCACTCCTGGCTCTATGCTCAGAAATCACCTCTGGCAGGCTCGGGGAACCATATGGGATGCTAGAATTCAAACCACCGTCCTTCTGCATGTAAGGCAAACGCGCTACCTCCATGTTATCTCTCCAGCCCCTTAACTGTATTATTTTTAAGTAAACACCAAACAATGCAAAATTAAATCAGAAAAACTTACATCACCAACTAAAACCCTTCCAAGGAATTTTAGTAGCACCCATTAAATCTCCCAAATAAACAAACAAATAAGAGACAGATTATCCAGAAAGAAATCTTCCAAGTATAGTAAATGAAAAGCATTGAACTCCATGTCCTCTCAAACATAGCATGTTAAAATTCCATTCAGTTGTATGCAAGGTGAGGCATGCATAGGTGAACTAAAAGCTGATACTTGGGCCAGAGAGACAGTGTAGGTAAGGCACTTGCCTTGAATGCAGCTGACCTACCTGTTGGCTCCTCTTTGGCTGCCAAAAGTGATCCCTGACTGAGTGCAGAGCCAGGAGTAACCCTTAAGCAACACCAAATGTGGCCCAAATACAAACAAAAAACAAAAATAAACCTAAAAGATAATACTCTTTGTCTTGAAGGAGAGAATGTTAAAAGAAAAAAAGGAATAACTAAGTTACAGAAATGACAAAAAGCAAAATGATAGAAAATATGACTTCCATTTATAAGTTTAAAGAAGTGATAAATTTGGGTTAAGAAGGTTTTACAGGGTGAGGGATTAGATGCTTAAAGGGAAGAGGAGTGAGAAAGAGGAATGGAAAAATACTGACTTGTTAGAACAAAGCAGTGGCAGCTGCTTGCTCTAAAATTAGGAATAGAGACATGAAATTTCAGGGCACCATCCAACATATCCAAAGGCTTCAACTACTCTGCACCTTTAAAACTTGAACCTCTGCAGGAGAACAAGACAAGCCACTTTGCCGGAAGCCTGTGGTGTAAGGACATCACTGGCTCAATTTCCCCAAACTCCCCTCTCTAGAGCTTGAGTTGGCTCTCCAGAGAAGGAAAGTTTCTTCCAAGCCCCACTTGGCTCTTGTGTTTCCCTGGGTCAGCCAAGGCTTCGTTGGACAGGCTCATTCATAGTCCTGAAGTCTTCAGCTTCCTCTCCAAGCTCTTGCAGCCCGACAGTTCCCTGTTCACTAGCTGTGCCAAAAGTTTCTAGGCAACAAGGTGATACCTTCTTTCATCCATCTGATACAAAGTCAATGCTACTCAAACTTTTTTGACCATATGAATATTTTGTTTTTATTTTTAATAATATTTTATTTATTTATTTTTAACATATTTTATTTAAACACCTTGATTACATACATGATTGTGTTTGGATTTCAGTCATGTAAAGAACACCACCCATCACCAGTGCAACATTTCCATCACCAATGTCCCAAATCTCCCTCCTCCCCACCCCACCCCTGCCTGTACTCTACAAAGGCTTTCTATTTCCCTCATACATTCACTCTCTTTTTTTCTTTTTTCTTTTTTTTTTTGGTTTTTGGGTCACACCCAGCGGTGCTCAGGGGTTACTCCTGGCTGTCTGCTCAGAAATAGCTCCTGGCAGGCACAAGGGACCCTATGGGACACCGGGATTCGAACCAACCACCTTTGGTCCTGGATCGGCTGCTTGCAAGGCAAACACCACTGTGCTATCTCTCCGGACCCCCTCTTTCTTTTTTTAATATTTTACTTAAACACCTTGATTACAAACATGATTGTGGTTCGGTTTCTGTCTTATAGAGAACACCCCCCATCACCAGTGCAGCATTCCCATCACCAATGTCCCAATTCTCCCTCCTCCCACCCCGCCCCTGCCTGTACTCTACACAGGCTTTCTATTTCACTCATACATTTTCATTGTTAGGATGCTACTCAAACTTTTAAGGCCAACAACCCTCGTCCTCTTCAATCCCACATAAAATTCTGTTAATAAAACACTTCTGTCCTCTGCTGGGTAGAATTCAGCCTGGTTGGTTCTGCCATCTGAGCAACCCAGGATCTTACACAAGACCCCTGTTGGTGTGTGAGGAGCTAGACTGACCCTCTGTAAACTACCTTCCTTGGCCATGGAAACTCACTAGGAATGACCAAAAATTAAAAAATTAAAAAAATAAACCTCTCAAAAATGTGCTTTGAACATTTCTCAGTGTTCAGAAATTAGACAAACCCAAGCTTTCTTTTTGTTGTTGCAGGCAGATCGATAACACAGGGGTTAAGGCACATGCTTTGCTCACTGTTGGTCTCCTGAGCAGACTGAGGATTAAGCCCTGAGCACCACCAGGTATGGTCCCCAAACCCAAGGTTTCTTTTGTTCTTTGATTATTTTGTATAGCTTTTTGTTTGTTTGGGGGTCACACCTGACTGTGCTCGGGGGTCACTTCTGGCTCTGTGCTCAGAAGTTGCTCCAGGCAGGCTCGGGGACTATATGGGATGCTGAGAATCAAACCCAGGTCCATCCTAGATAGGCTGCATGCAAGGCAAACATCCTACCGCTGTGTAATCTCTTCAACTCTTATTTTGTATAGTTTTAACATTAATGGGTGGAGGATCATTTGCTATTTTTTGATGGCGCTGTACCAACTTTTCCTTTGCTGGTAACAGCAAATTTATCCCAAGAGCAGGATTTGGTCTGACACTTGGATTCACCTTTCTGTTTGTTTGAGGGTCACACTCATCAGTGCTCAGGGACTACTTCTGACTCTGTCCTGGCAGGGTTTGCTGGACAATATGTGGTGCCAGGAATCAAACTCACATTAGCAGCATGCAAGGCAAAGGTTCTACCCACTATGTTCTCTCCAGCTGTTTGAGTGCACTTTTCTTTTTTTCAGAATTATGTTTACTGAGAAGCATTTTGAAATGTCAGCAAAACAGCTGCAACTACTTTCTTTACTGCCATTCCAGAGGGCAGTAGAGTTCTCAGAGATGCCCCCACAGTCTACCAACACCACCAGTTACAGCTCAGGTAAGCTCTGTACCCACAGAACCTGCTGTAAGCTTCCAGGTTAGTGCAAGGCCCCACACTTTATCAGGCAGGGTTTCTGGTGACTGAAATACTCCCAGGACAGACCATGAGGTAGTTTGATAAATATACAGAATAAATACAGAGTGTAGTTTAAAATAAACTCTTTAAATAGGTTATAAAACAAGGTTAAACTTTTTTTTTTTTTTTTTTGGTTTTTGGGCCACACCCCTTTGATGCTCAGGGGTTACTCCTGGCTATGTGCTCAGAAATCGCCCCTGGCTTGGGGGGACCATATGGGAAACCGGGGGATCGAACCGCGGTCCTTCCTTGGCTAGTGCTTGCAAGGCAGACACCTTACCTCCAGCGCCACCTACCCGGCCCCAAGGTTAAACTTTTTAGGTGAGAAAAAAATTCTCATTCCTGCATCTTTCTCTTCATCCTTTTTTTTTTTGTTGTTGTTGTTGTTGTTGCTGCTGCTGTTGGTTGGTTGATCTTTTTGACTTTTTCAGCTTTGATCACACCTTTTTGGCCACCTCCAGCTTTCACCTTCTCTTCTCCTGCTAACTAGAGGCTGCCTGAAACTGCAAAACAGATACCCCATATATCTTTTGTTTTTTTTATTTTTGTTTTTGCTTTGTTTCTGCCTTTTATTTTTTAATTTTTATCTGTTTTGGGGCCACACCTGGTGATGCTTAGGGGTTATTCCTGTCTATGAGCTCAGAAATCACCCCTGGCTTGGGGGACCATACGGAACACTGGGGGATCAAACCACAGTACATCCTCGTTTAGTGCATGCAAGGCAAACACCCTACCATCTATGTCACCACTCTGGCCCCTGATTAATTTTTTTTTAATGAAGTTTGAGTCACAACTGAAGGTCTAAAGGTTTACTCCTAGCTTTGTCCTCAGGAGTCTCTCTTGGGTGTGCTTTGGGTATAGACATAGTTGGGATTGAACTGGAGTACCTCTACTCTCTTGTCAGTTCATCTCTCCCAGTTTCGTTGCAACATTGCCCCTGGACAGACCAAGGATACTCTCTTTTGATTAAAGGCCAATACTCAGAACAAAAGAAGCCAAATGGTGAAAGGAGGCCTTGAGTGCATTGGGGTTTTGGAGCATTCATTTTGTTTCCCAACTAAGAAGGAAGGAAGTTTTTATTTTCATTTTCTTATTTTTAGTTTTTGAGCCCAACAGTTGTGCTTGGTAAAAGAGATAGAATTCTAACACTTCGCCAGCATTTGGAGTCACAAGTTAATTTCCCTATCCTGAACAACCCCTTTGTTTATCTTTCCCCTGCCTGGTCCTGTGGCAACCAACTGATTCTTTTCTCAGCTCCATTGACTTAGGTGTTCTTTGATTTCTTTTGTTGGGATTTTGGAGTTTTCTTTTGAATGCCCTTTACACCTTTTGCTAGGTTGATGTCTACATATTTGATTTAGGTAGGGAGTGCTACTATAAATAGTATTACATTTTTGTTTGTTCTTGTTGTTTTGTTTTTGGGCCATTATTCAGTGGTGTTCAGGGATTACTACTGGTTCTAAAGTCAAGAATTACTTCTGGGTAGAGTAATAGCACAGCAGTAGGGCTTTGCATGCAGCCGACCCAGGACAGACCTGGGTTCAATCCCTGGCAATCCCCTCAGCCTGCCAAAAATGATTTCTGAGCACAGAGCCAGGAGTAACCCTTGATCACCACCTGGTGTGGCCAAAAGTATCAAAACAAACAGACAAACAAAAGAATTACTATTATATGGCTCAGAGTACCATATGAAATGCCTAAAAAGAAACCTGGGTCATCCATGTGCAAAGCAAATGCCTTACCCACTGTACTATCACTCTGGCTCCTATAAATCACCTTGCATTTTACATGTTCGACTTCACTTATTCATTGCTATTTTTAGGTAAGCATTGGATCATTAATTAAATATCCTTCACTCAGTCTTATGTGAATCATTAATCAATTTTAGGCATGTAGAATTGATTTTTTTCAGGTTTTCTACACAAACATGCTATCTGCAGAGACTGTCCATTTTATTCCCTTCTTAGTTAGCATGTCCTTTATGTACTTGCACTGTCCTGGTACATCAACTAAGATTTCCAGGGTGACCCTGAAAAGGACCACAACACCCTTTCTTTGAAGGTGATATCCTTACTTTGCTCTTGGTCTTAGAAAATCTCCTAGTTTCTTAGAAATAAAAGTTTTAATAATGGGCTGGTATAGCAGAAACCAGGTTTGAGTCCTAACATGACATGGCTCCTGAGCATCTCAGGGGACAACTTTTGAGGACTTTAAACTGCAAAAAGTAGCCCTCAGCACCACTGTGGTGGCCCAGATTTCCCTGAGCAATATCACATCCTCCAACCTTTGCACTTAGCAGCCAGCTTGGTGAAGGTGAAGGAGTGCTTGTCGGGGCCCCCAGTTCTCCCAAGTACTGCTTGGTAGTTTAGTAAGAAGGGTATGCATTTTTGTTGGCAATCCATGTCTCTTTACTTGCTTGTTTTGTTTTGGGGCCACTCCTGGCAGTGCTCAGGGCTTACTCCTGGCTGTGTGCTTAGAGATCATTCCTGATTTGAGATGTGCTCAGGGGACTACATGGGATGTGGGAAATTGAACCCAGGTTATTCAAGTGCAAGGCAAATGCCCTATCCACTGTACTATCTCTATGCCCACCCTAGTCTTTTTACTGTATATTACATCAATCACCGGATCAGTACATCCAGGTTTCCCTTCTTTAATGAATGAATTATAAGGAGAATTTGGGGAGACAATGTCTAGAGTTAGAATTGTCCTTTTATGATGTTTCTTTTAAGATGTAGAAATAGTGAGTGAAATGAGTCAGAGGAAAAGGAACAGAAATAGAATGATGGCACTCAGTTTCCGGACAGGAAAAAACAACAACACATAGTATGAGATAATACCCAAATATAATAGAAACAAAGGCCAGGAGGTCTGGTCCATGGTAGAAAGCTTGCCACAAAGGGTGGAGTGGGGCATGCAGTTAGGACAGAGTAAACCATTATGACAATGATAGCTGAAAATAATCACTCTGGATAAGAATGGGGTGCTGAAAGGAGGTAAAGTGTGCATGACACCCTTTTATTAACAGTAATGCAAACCAGTGTCTAAAAGGAAAAAAGTTTGGGGGAGAAAGAGAGAAGAAAAGTGTGCGACAGAGAGGCCGGCAAGGTGCCCAAGGTTGTTAGATATAAAAGAGAGTGATAGAAAGTGATTTTTAGACTAGAAAGGGAAAGAAGAGTAAAGACAATATCTCTATAGAAAAAGAGGGAGAAAAATGCAGCCAACAAAAGAGAATAAAAAGGAATGTTAAAAGGCAAGAAAACTACAAGGGAGAATTCTATTCGGATAGGTAGGAAGGAAAGGAGTATTAAGGAGGATGGAGTAACAAATAGGAAGGCAATTAAGGTGTTGAAAAGATAGCACAGGGAATAAGTTGCTGGTCTTCCATCAGCCTACCCAGATTCGATCTTCAGTCCCCCATATGTTCCCCTAAAACCACCAGGAGAGGGACTAGAGCCATAGCACAGCGGTAGGATCTTTGCCTTGCATGTGGTCGACCTGGGATGGGTCAAACCCTGGCATCCCATATGGTCCCCTGAGCCTGCCAGGAGCGATTTTTGAGCTCAGAGCCAGGAGCAACACTTGAGAGCCAAGTGTGGCTCCAAAACAAAACAAAACAAAACACTAGGAGAAATTTCTGATTGAAGAGTCATGAGTAATCCCTGAGCATCCCTGAGTGTGTTCCAATTTGCCCACCCCCCAAAAAAAGAGAATGTACTTAAGGTATCAGAGACATAGCATATAACATAAGGCTCTTGCCTTGCATGCGGCCCACTCTGGATACTGGTTCATGAGAGTAGATCATGAATACCACTGTGGCTCAATTCTCCAGTACCCTAAATGATTACAGACAAGGTGGACAAAAATGCACTGGATTTAAGAGGTCATGAGTAAGGCCGGAGTAATAGCACAGTGGTAGGGCACTTGTCTTGCATTCGGTCAACCTGGGTTTGACCCCCAGCCTGCCAGGTGTGATTTCTGAGTGCAAAGCCAAGAGTAACCTCTGAGAGCCATTGGGCGTGATACCTCCTAAAAAAAAAAAAGAGGTTGTGAGTAAAGGTCTTGTAGCAAAGCATGGGTGGAAATGACTATGGAGTGAAAGGTGAGGACACAGCAAGAACAATGGAATTGAGAAATTTCCCTTAGGAGGCCAGGAGTTCACTTAAGCCATCTCAAAAACAATGTCACAGAAGCAAGAGGAAGACTGTGGGATGCCTAATATTGTTTTAGAGGAAGATATATAAAAATCAAAGTTCAGAGAGTTCTCTTCAATTTTATAAAAGCAACTTACCAAGTTAATGGAGCTTACATAAGTGCGCCAGGCCCGGTGAGCGCATGTGTCACTGGCCATGACTCAGAAATGCTGACACACAGCCTCGTGGCACCATACATTACTAAGCATCGCCTATGCATTGTCAAACAATGATTTAAAGCCTTGCACCGTGGTATGAGGCTGGTGCATCCTCCCGGAACTATGGAAGTCACATTTCTTTTTGTGGAAATTTTGAAATTATTCTGTATGTAATTAGAAAATGTCTTGAGGTTATTAAAGTCGATCTAAAGATAGAGAAAACTTACAATTTTTTTTCATCTCAATTCTCTTACAGGGAAAAAAAGACTGAACTTCATTTATCTCTGGACAGAGAGAGAGAGAGTTCAATAATTCCATTTTTGGAGTGGATGCTTTGCAAGTGGAAGGCCCAGGTTTGATTCCATGGTCCTCTGAGAATGGTCAGCGGTGACTGACCTTTTAGCACTTAAGTGGAAATAGTCCCTGAGTACTGCTGATGTCCCTCCCCAAACAGAAGCATTCTGATTTGGCTCCAGAAGAAAATTTTGTTTTAATTTGAGGGTCACACCTGGTCGTGCTCAGTGGCCATTTCCAGCAGGATGCCAGGGAGTCATGTAGTGCAGGGCGCTGAGTTCCAGATTCCTGCAGACAAAGCTTCTCTGTCCCTCTGAGCCATTTTCCTGGTCCCTGACTGGAAATCCTACATTCATCTTTCTTTTTATTTTTTATTTTTTTTTTTTTTTGGTTTTTGGGTCACACCCGGCGGTGCTCAGGGGTTATTCCTGGCTCCATGCTCAGAAATTGCTCCTGGCAGGCACGGAGGACCATATGGGACGCCAGGATTTGAACCGATGACCTTCTGCCTTACCTCCATGCTATCTCTCCGGCCCCACATTCATCTTTCTAAAAAGATGACAGTGTGGTACCCTGGTGATGGGTATGGGCTCATTCCTGGCAAAAACCTGTATAAGACCTGATGTGTAACCAGGGGGAAATAACAGCCCCTAACAGAGATGAAAATGAAAATCCCTGAAAATTTTCAAAATTTTTCAAAACTACAGCATTTGGCAGTGAAGGCCTGAAAACTGGAGCAAAATTCAACTTGCTGCCACTGACAGGTAAAAACTGGCACAAATGGACAAGCACAAAAAGCTAAAGGCAATAATGGCTGCTATTCAGGCAGAAAAGGAGGGGAAATGTTGTACATAAGATGGAGCAAGATAATCAGGCAAAGCAAAAGCAAGCTCCAAATATTATGGCTAGTGTACTTATATTTATATCTGGGTACATAAATGTGATATTCATATCATGTGTAATATATGCGTACACCTTTCATGTGTGCGCTTGTATATATATATATATACAGGTACAAACAAATGTATACACATAAACACTCCACATAACCCCACAGCCCTTTCTATCCTTTACTAAGTCTATACAGAGATATTACCTGAACCACTCTGTTTCTTGGAATCAAGGCCAGAAACCCAACCTTTGGTGGTTTAAGGCAAATTTAGAATGCACCAGCTGCAGTTTGATGGGGAAGATCTGGTATAGCCACCACCAACATTTTTGTGAGGGCCCAGCCTCCTGGCCACTTTCCAATTCAATGGTCCCCATAAGTGAGGCAGATATCCCTTCCTGGTAGCCAGCTCCTCAGTGGCCTTGCAGCCTTTTGTGTTGTGAGCAAGGCCCTGACCCCAGGATCATCTGGGGCCCTCACAACAGAGGATGGGCTAGGGGAGTTGACACTTCGGTTGGCCAGCTGAGTTCCACACCAGCAGGTCCCCTTTGATAAGCCCCATGGACAAAGAACAAGAAAGGTTCCTAGGACTAGGAAACAGTGGATACATTCAGAGTAAGTGAAGCTAATCTACACCCTCTACCTTCTCCATCTGAAAGTTGGAAGCACTTAAAAAAAAATTTTTTTTTAAAGAAATTACTGCAGAAAACCAGAAAGCCAAGGTGGAGGGTGAAGTGATAGTAGAATGGGTAGGACGCTTGTCTTGCTTGTAGCTGACCCAGATTCAATCCCTGATATCCCATATGGTCTCCCAAGCAACTGCAGAAGGGATCCTTTTTTTTGTTTTTTGTTTGTTTGTTTGTTTTTGACCACACCCGGTGATGCTCAGGAGTTACTCCTGGCTATATGCTCAGAAATCAATCCTGGCTTGGGGGACCATATGGGACACCGAGGGATTGAATAGCAGTCCATCTTAGGTTAGCCACATGCAAGGCAAACGACCTACCACTGTACCACTGCTGTGACCCGTAGGAGGGATCTTTGAGCGCAAAGATCATTGAGCATCACCAGGTATGACCCCAAAATAAAACAAGCAAAACTCAAAAAAAAAAAAAAAAAGAAGGAGGAGGAGGGAAGGAAAGGAAAGGAGAGGGAAGCAGAGAAAGGGAAAGGGAGAGGGGAAGGAATAGGAAAGGAAGAGGAAGAAAGAAGGGAGGGGAAGGGAAGGAAAGGGAGAAGAGGGGCAGGCAAGGAAAAGGAAAGGTTCTGACACTCTACATTCAAGTTTCCTTCATGTCACTATTTACATTTGGGGTGGGTCTCTCCTTGCTCAACTGCATTTGGGCTGCATTTGGGCCCCTTAGCAGCAACCTGGCCTCCATACCATGTGCATCTCCCAGCCCACTCACTCCTGTTCTGACAACCAGAAATTCCTCCTGACATTAACAAATGAATATCCCTTGGGAAGCAAAATCCCCCCCTGTTGAGAACCACTGTAGGCTATGTGATTTTCCGAGTTTATTTTTATTATAATTATGCAGATATGATCCAATTTTCTCAAGTGAATCTTGCCACAGAAGGTTTTGCGATGATTCCAAAAGGCTTTGGGAAATTGAGGGAAGAAATCTGTCCAAATATAACATATTAAAGAGAAGATAAGTAGTCCTTGAACTCAGAGGAGATTGACTCCACAGGCTTCAAGATGGGACCCTCACACCCCTGCTCCATCTCCCTCAGTTTCTCTCTTTTTCTGCCCCAACCCCAATCGCAACTGCAGCTTCTCTTTGGGCCAATTAGAGGGAACAGCCAAGTAACCTGATTGGTCCAGGCCATTGTTTTAAGCCACATCTCTAAGTCCAGCTCTGCTTGGGCTCAGAGGACCCGTCCAATCAGCTGTCTCCAGAGGGAGAATGGGTTCTTGTGTTTGGAAACTGCTGGCCCTGGCCTCTTCGGATCTCATGAGCTGTGTGTGTGGTTCTTGTATGCTCTGCTTAGGATTCCATCCATGGATAAGAATGCTGACAATGGAAACATCATCTGGATGATGGAGGGTGAGCGGACAAACCTTTCCCAGTTTGCCCAAATGCTATCAGCTTCTTGAATTATAAAATATTTGTAGTCTCATGGATTAGGGTTCAGCAGTCAGGCTCTTGGCTTGTGTGATGAAGCCCTAGGTTCAGTCCTGGCAACACACACCCATAGTGGTGATGTAAACAGCACAAAATTCACTGCAAGTGTAGGATTGCCTTGTATTTTTAAGGCTGAGTCTTATCCTAGTATCTGTACAGACCATGTTTATTTTTCCTTTGTCCATTCACTTAATAAACTTTAGAAAGCTTGTTTAGAGGTTCTAGCAGGTGAGTGCAGCTATGCATAGACCCTTAACCAAAGATCCAAAGATCCATCCCCCTCTATTTCAGGGAAGGAAGTTCACCTCAGGAGGGTAGCACACAGAGCAGTGAGGGAGGAAGGGGACACCACCACGCCAGCCAGATCAACTGGATGAACCAATAGTGACAGCTGCCACAGCCAGATCACCCTCACAACCTTGATGAACTTTTGGGTTTCTCTCATAACTGTGGCTATTGCGAATAAGGCTGCAGAGTCCCTGTGGTGGTGCAGATGAGCTCTCCAAAGTCCTGTGTGTGTGTGTGTGTGTGTGTGTGTGTGTGTGTGTGTGTGTGTGTGTGTGTGTGTGGTTACATCCTGGAATGATTGTCATAACATGTGGTGGCTCTATTCTAAGTTTTTTTTTTTTTTTGGGGGTCACACCCGACAGCGCTCAGCGGTTACTCCTGGTTCTACACTCAGAAATCCTGAGCAGGCTCAGGGGACCATATGGGATGCTGGGATGCGAACCACCATCCTTCTGCATGAAAGGCAAACACCTTACCTCTTAAGTTCTTAAGACACCTTCACACTACTTTTTAGTTGGTTTTGTTTTGGACACACCTAGTGGTGCTCAGGGCTGACTCCTGGCTTTGCCCTCAGGAATGACTCCTGACAGTGCTCAGAAAATCATATAGGGTGCTGGGGATCAAACCCAGGTCAGCCTCATGAAGCTCACTGTACTTTCACTACGACCCCTCTACACTGTTTTTTTTTTCCAGTGACTGTATTATGTTGCTTCCTGCTCCTATCCCTATTGCAGGCTCCAGGGGCCCTACTTCACCACCTGCTTGCCAGCCCTTATCTTAGATGCATAGAAAGAAACCACCTGACTGCAGTCAGCTGATGTCTTATTGGGGCTTCCCAATGCTTTTCCCTGAGGGGCTGGTGAGGTGGCGCTAGAGGTAAGGTGTCTGCCTTGCAAGTGCTAGCCAAGGAAGGACGGCGGTTGTAGCCAGGATTAATCCCTGAGCATCAAACGGGGGTGGCCCAAAACAAAACAAAACAAAACAAAAGCAATGCCTTTCCCTGAGAATTTACTTAGCAATGCTGAGAACCTTATTTTTACAAGTTGTCTATGTACCTTCTTTGAAGAAACTTTTATCCAAGTCCTTTGCCTAGTTTTAACAGATTATTACAACCTTTGTTTTGCTATTGAGTTAAATGAGTACTTCATGGATTTTGGAAATAGACATCCTATCACATTTAAAATTTGCAAATAAATTTGTAGTAAAGAAGCTATTTATTTATTTATTTACTTTATTTTTATTTTTATTTTTTTTGTTTTGGGGCCATACCCGGTGGCACTTAAGAGTTACTCCTGGCTCTGTGCTCAGGAATTGCTCCTAGCGAGTTCGGGGAACCATATGGGATGCCAAAGATTGAACCTGGGTCCGTCCAGGGTCATCTGTGTGCAAGGCAAACTCCCTACCACTATGCTATCATTCTGACCCCTATTTACATTTTTTTTGGTTTGGGGATCACACTGGTTGTGTTCAGAGATCACTCCTGGTGATGTCCAGGGGACCAGATGGGGTGCCAAGGATCAAGCCCAGTAGGGATTAAGGTATAAGGCCTTCATTAAGGTGCTTAATCATAAGCCCTGTACTATCTCTCCAGCCCTGTGGGGAAGCTTTTTTTTTTCTTCCCAAAAGGCAGACAAGTTTATTGAAACAGCAGCCTGCAAATCAACGGTTGGATTTGGCCACACACTCCAGCTCATCCTTCTTCATAGCATAGGAATTGGAAGAACCCTTGGCTGCATTGATGAGCTCGTCAGCCAGGCACTCAGCAATGGTCTTGATGTTCCGGAAGGCAGCCTCACGGGCACCCGTGCACAAGAACCAGATGGCCTGATTCACTCTGCGCAATGGGGACACATCCACAGCCTGTCTCCTCACAGTCCCAGCTCTTCCAATTCGGGTTGAATCCTCCCTGGGGCCACTGTTGATAATGGCGTTCACCTGGACCTGCAGAGGGCTCTCCCCAGTACGCAGATGGATGATCTCGAAGGCATGCTTGACAATGCGGACAGTTATGAGCCTCTTTCCATTGTTGCGGCCATGCATCATCATGGAGTTGGTGAGGCGCTCCACGATGGGCTTTGCGGAAGCGCTTGGCAGCATAGCGCCCTGCACTGTGGGGCAAGTATTTGGCATACTTCTCCTTCACAGCTATGTAATCCTGCAAGGAAATGTCATTTATCTGTACATCGTTGGTGCTCCACTTGCCGAAGAGCTTGATGTCGGGCGTCTCTGCCACTGCAGGTGCAGCCATAGGTCATCCTGGAGGCACAGCCCGTGAGTCTCCATCGCTTGGCGCCGACCACGCGACGCCTGGCACAGACAGGAAGACTTGTGGGGAAGCTTTTTAGTAAAAAATTAGTCCTGGGGCCGGAGCGGTGGTGCTATCGGTAAGGATGCTGTCTTGCCCACTCTAGCCTAGGATGGACCTCAGTTTGATTTCTCCGGCATCCCATATGGTCCCCAAGCCAGGAGCAATTTCTGAGTGCATAGCCAGGAGTAACCCCTGAGCATCACCAGGTATGGTCTAAAAAACAAAAATAAAATAAAATAAAATAAAAATAAAAAATAGTTCTTCTGTTTGCTCTTGTTGCCTGAGTTTTTTTGTGTTCTGTTTATAAGATCATTGCCAAGCCCAATGACATGACATGTTTTTATTTTTTCTTTGTTTTCCTAGTTGTTTTTTTTTTTTGTATGTGTGTTTCTCATACCTAGCAGTTCTCAGGGGTTACCCTTGTCTTTGGGCTCAGGGGTTCTTCCTGGTAGTGCTTGGGTGACAATATGGGGATCGTGACAGGGATCAAACCCAGATTAGCCTCATGCAAGGCAAAGGCCCTAGACTGTACATCCCTCCAGTTTTTATCCCTTTAGAAGTTTAAAAGTCTCAGGTTTTCCATCTGGGACTGATTCCATTTTAATGCTGATTTAAATACTGTAAGTTCTAGGTTCCCCAGTCTCCAGATCCTACACAAACCAGACCAATTCATCATCCTAAATGGTCCCAGATGACTTAGGAAGTCAGAACAGGACATGAACAAAGGGGTTCTCTTTTTGGTGTTTCAAGTAGGGTGCCCTTCCCTTGCAGCCTGAGAATGGAGGTGCCTTCCACAGAGTCCCCAGATAGCCTAGTTCTCAGGGATCCAATCTTGGGCAGAGAGACAGTTCAGGAGTTAAAGTATTTGCCTTGTGTGTCTCACCCCAGTTCCATCACCAGCTCTGCATATGATCCATAAGCACCTCCGTAGCAATCTCTGAATCTTTACTCAGAAGTGATTCTTGAGCACTGCCAGATGTGACCCCCTCCACAAAAAAAAAAAAAAAGCTAAAAGAGAAATCCATGGGGCAGGAACAGTATAGAAGGATGTGTGATTACCTTGCTTGTGGCCAACCTTGGTTAGATTTCCAGCATCCCATATGGTCTCCTGAGCCACACCTGGAAGTGATTCCTTAGTCTTTAACCTTACTCCAGCAGAGCCAGGAGTAAGCCTGGAGCACCACCAGGTGTGACTCAAAAACCAAAAAATACACAGGCCCTGAGACTCCTAGAGATACATTCTCACATATTCTTCCCAAAATTTGATTTTACCTGACCTGACTAGTCAGTTCTAAAGTATGTCAAAGATCTGACTTGTAAGGGCCAAGGAGATAGTTCAAAGGGTAGCTCATGCTTTGTATCTGGGAGACTGGGTGGGTTTATGTCCATAGGTCGGGGTTCCACAGGGAGAAAACAATCAAGACAGTTTTCTATGAACAGGAAATTTTGTAAAAAGCATGCCTTACCTATAAATGTGAGACCTGGATCTTCTCTTACGTTCTCTGCATTATTTCTTCTTCTTTCTTTCTTTCCTTTTTTTTTCTTCCTTTCTTTTGTTTTTTGGGTCATACCAGGCGGAGCTCAGGGCTCTGGCTCTGTGCTCAGAAATTGCTCCTGGCAGGCACTGGGAACCATATGGGATGCCGGAATTCCAACCACCATCCATCCTGGATCCTGGATCGGCTGTTTGCAAATAGCTGTGCTATCTTTTGGCCCCATCTATCTTCCTTCTTTCCTTCCTTCCTTCCTTCCTTCCTTCCTTCCTTCCTTCCTTCCTTCCTTCCTTCCTTCCTTCCTTCCTTCCTTCTTCTTTCTTTCTTTCTTTCTTTCTTTCTTTTCTTTCTTTCTTTCTTTCTTTCTTTCTTCTTTCTCTCTCTTTCTTCTTTCTTTCTTTCTTTCTTTCTTCTTTCTCTCTCTTTCTTCTCTCTTTCTTTCTTCTTTTTTCACTTCCTTCCTTCCTTCCTTCCTTCCTTCCTTCCTTCCTTCCTTCCGTCCTTCTTTCTTTCTTTTTTTTTTTTTTTGATTTTTGGGCCACACCCGATGACACTCAAGGGTTACTCCTGGCTATGCGCTCAGAAGTTGCTCCTGGCTTGGGGGACCATATGGGACACCGGGGATCGAACCGCGGTCCGTCCAAGGCTAGTGCAGGCAAGGCAGGCACCTTACCTCTTGCGCCACCGCCCGGCCCCGCTTTCTTTCTTTCTTTCTTTCTTTCTTTCTTTCTTTCTTTCTTTCTTTCTTTCTTTCTTTCTTTCTTTTCTTTCTTTTCTTTCTTTCTTTCTTCCTTCCTTCCTTCCTTCCTTTCTTTCTTTCTTTCTTTCTTTTCTTTCTTTCTTTATTTTCTTTCTTTCTTCTTTCTTCCTTCTTTCTTCTTTCTCTTTTCTTTCTTTCATTTTCTTTCTTTTCTTTCTTTCTTTCTTTCTTTTCTTTCTTTCCTTCCATACTTCCTTTCTCTTTCTTTCCTTCCTTTTTGTCTTTTCTTTCCTTCTTTTCTTCCTTTCTTTCTCTTACTCTTTCCTTCCTTCCTTTCATTCTTTCTGTTCTTTTCTTCCTTCCTTCCTTTCCTTCTTGCCTTCTTTCTTTCCTTCCTTCCTCCCTTCCTTTCTTTCTTCCTCTTTCCTTCCATTCTTCTTTCCTTCCTTTCTTTCCTCCTTGCTCCTTCCTCCCTTTCTTCCTCTTCCTTCCTTCCTTCCTTTCTCTTTCTGTTTCTTCCCTTTTTTCCTTTTTTCTCTTCCTTCTTTCCTTCCTTCCCTCTCTCCCTCCCTCCCTTTCTTCCTTCCCTCTCTCCCTCCCTCCCTCCCTCCCTTTCTTTCTTTCTTTCTTTCTTTCTCTCTTTCTTTCTTTCTTTCTTCTTTCTATCTTTCTTTCTTTCTTTCTTTCTCTCTCTCTTTCTTTCTTTCTTTCTTTTTTTCTTTCTTTCTTTTTCTTTCTTTCTTTTCTTTCTTTCTTCTTTCTTCCTTCTTTCTTCTTTCTCTTTTCTTTCTTTCATTTTCTTTCTTTCTTTCTTTTCTTTCTTTCCTTCCATACTTCCTTTCTCTTTCTTTCCTTCCCTTTTGTCTTTTCTTTCCTTCTTTTCTTCCTTTCTTTCTCTTACTCTTTCCTTCCTTCCTTTCATTCTTTCTGTTCTTTCCTTCCTTCCTTCCTTTCCTTCTTGCCTTCTTTCCTTCCTTCCTCCCTTCCTTTCTTTCTTCCTCTTTCCTTCCATTCTTCTTTCCTTCCTTTCTTTCCTCCTTGCTCCTTCCTCCCTTTCTTCCTCTTCCTTCCTTCCTTCCTTCCTTTCTCTTTCTGTTTCTTCCCTTTTTTCCTTTTTTCTCTTCCTTCTTTCCTTCCTTCCCTCTCTCCCTCCCTCCCTCCCTTTCTTTCTTTCTTTCTTTCTTTCTTTCTTTCTTTCTTCCTTCCTTCCTTCCTTTCTTTCTTTCTTTCTTTCTTTCTTCTTTCTCTCTCTTTCTTCTCTCTTTCTTCTTTCTTTTCTTTCTTCTCTCTTTCTTTCTTCTTTTTTCTCTTCCTTCCTTCCTTCTTTCTTTCTTTTTTTTTTTTTTTTTGATTTTTGGGCCACACCCGATGACACTCAAGGGTTACTCCTGGCTATGCGCTCAGAAGTTGCTCCTGGCTTGGGGGACCATATGAGATGCCGGGGGATCGAACCGCGGTCCGTCCAAGGCTAGTGCAGGCAAGGCAGGCACCTTACCTCTAGCGCCACAGCCCGGCCCCTCTTTCTTTCTTTCTTTCTTTCTTTCTTTCTTTCTTTCTTTCTTTCTTTCTTTCTTTCTTTCTTTCTTTCTTTCTTTCTTTCTTTCTTTCTTTCTTTTCTTTCTTTCTTCTTTCTTCTTCTTTCTTTCTTCTTTCTCTTTTCTTTCTTTCATTTTCTTTCTTTCTTTCTTTTTTCTTTTTCTTTCTTTCTTCCTTCCATACTTCCTTTCTCTTTCTTTCCTTCCTTTTTGTCTTTTCTTTCCTTCTTTTCTTCCTTTCTTTCTCTTACTCTTTCCTTCCTTCCTTTCATTCTTTCTGTTCTTTCCTTCCTTCCTTTCCTTCTTGCCTTCTTTCTTTCCTTCCTTCCTCCCTTCCTTTCTTTCTTCCTCTTTCCTTCCATTCTTCTTTCCTTCCTTTCTTTCCTCCTTGCTCCTTCCTCCCTTTCTTCCTCTTCCTTCCTTCCTTCCTTTCTTTCTGTTTCTTCCCTTTTTTCCTTTTTTCTCTTCCTTCTTTCCTTCCTTCCCTCTCTCCCTCCCTCCCTTTCTTCCTTCCCTCTCTCCCTCCCTCCCTCCCTCCCTTTCTTTCTTTCTTTCTCTCTCTCTCTCTCTCTCTCTTTCTTTCTTTCTTTCTTTCTTTCTTTCTTTCTTTCTTTCTTTCTTTCTTTCTTTCTTTCTTTCTTTCTTTCTTTCTTTCTTTCTTTCTTTCCTTCCTCTTTTGTTCTCTCTTTCTTATGGTTTGTTTTTGGGTCACATCCAGCGGCACTCAGGAGTTACTCCTGGATTCTCACTCAGAAATTACTCCTGGCAGGCTCAGAGGACCATATGGTGTGCTGGGGATCAAACCAAGTTGGCTGTGTGCAAAGCAAATGCTCTCCCCACTTGTGCTATTGTTCCAGTCCCTCTGCATTTTTTCTA
The DNA here is from genome assembly GCF_024139225.1 of Suncus etruscus. Taxonomy (NCBI): domain Eukaryota; kingdom Metazoa; phylum Chordata; class Mammalia; order Eulipotyphla; family Soricidae; genus Suncus; species Suncus etruscus. The sequence continues at coordinate 52,508,856 of NC_064861.1, forward strand.
AAATGTACTCACTACCAGAGGTATCTTTTCTCCCCCCACTCCAAAAAACAAAAAGCAAAACAAACCCCAAAAAAGCACATACCAAAAAAAAAAAAGTTAATTTGTTGGCATTGCACACATTTTCTAATATTCTTGTCAGTGTCACCAGCAAGACTCATGTGTCTCATGGTCTGTATTGTGGCTTTTTGTGTGGCAAGAACAAGAACAGTAGGTTTTGGGGAGGTGTAATGTTCTATTTGCATTGGTTACCCAACTGCTCAGTGTGGAGAGATTTGAGCATCTTTCAGGTCTAAAATAATTAGGTCTCTGGTTGGAGATGGAGGAAGGGAAAGAGAATTTTTTTAAGTGCTTGATCTGATTGTCATGGAACGAAACCTTTCTTTTTGCACTTTGGATCTCACATTTAAAACCTCAACCTCGTGATGCTCTTTTGTCTACTGGTTGTGTGGGATGCAGACTTTTTCCAAGTGTATTTTTATAGACTCTTCACTTCGCTTTTCTTTTCTTTCTGTTCTATTTGCCTTTGGGGCTTCACTCCTACCAGTGTCAAGGGCTTAAGAAATATGCAGTAAGAGGGTCTCTACTGATAGTGCTTAAGGGACCATGCAGTGCTGGGGGTCAGACCTGGGCCATATGCATACATCGTGCTCTCCATCTGGCCATCATTGTTCTAATTTTCTGCTTGTTTGTTTTGTATTCAAACCTGGCTATGCTTATAGCTTATTCCTGACTTTCTAGGGACCACATGGGGAACTGGGTCTAGAGCCTGGGTTGATCATATGCAAGGCAAGCTCCCTACTGCTGTACTTTAGCTCTGGTCCCATTTTCCTAGTTTTGTTTAAACCTTTATCTTCTTTGTCTTTGTTTGGGGATACAGCCAGCAGCACTCATGGTTACTCCTGACTCTTCACTCAAAAATCACTCCTGGCAAGCTCGGGGGACCATATGGGATGCCGGAGATCAAACCCAGGTTGGCTATGTGCTATCGCTCTGGCCCCTAAACCTTTATCTTCTAAAAAAGTTTCCCCTGTAGTTTTTTGGGGGAAGGTGAGCGACAGGAAGGAAGTTAAAGGACCCAGCCCTGATGTTGGAAAGTTGATCATCATAAGTAGAAGCAGGCAGCAACACTCATTTCTAAAGACCAGAGAGTTTTGATAAGCTTCTTGGGGGTTCTTGATCCCCAAAGGGGCGTTTTGGGTTCCCCGGGAAGCGTGGGCCTTCTTTGCCATCAGCACACCTCCGACTCAACATGTTAATACATCAGAACGCCTACATGCTCAGGGCTGATGATTGATTTTTTTCAATTTTAAATTATGTGTAATGAGACTTGGAAGACAGAAACCTCCCCTGGGGCTGAGCCGTGGTGGCTGGAAGCCGAATCAGGGGCTGTCTACACAGCCAGCAGCAGAATGTGGGCAGATGGTACCTTTACCAGTTCATGGGGTTCAAGGACACCCCTCCCCACCCTAAACTTACAAAGTAGGAGGTGCAGATGGTCCTCTGAGGGGGCTCGCACTGCTGGTGCACCAATGGTCCTCCTCCCGAGCAGCTTCCTCCCCACCATTCCTGCTCCAAGAGGCTGAACTTTATGATGAACCAACACTCCCTTTGGACGTTCACAACCTACCAAATGTACCATTTCAATCTCACATTTGCTTTCTTTTAAAATCTATTTGTATTTTCAGAATAAACGTTTTAATATAAAGCACAGATTTAAAATGTCAAACTCAGTTCTGAGAGATAGTACAATGCACAGGTAGGGGCACTTGCCTTGCAAGTGGCCAACCCAAGTTCAATTCGACAGCATTCTACATGGTCCCCTGAGAACCACCATTCCTGAATGCAGAGCCAAAAGTAACTCTTAAGCACCACTGGGTTTGGCACAAAAATGAAACAACAATAAAGTCAAACTAGAAAGTCAGAGTGACAGTACTGTGGCTAGAGTTTTGTTTTGCATGTGGATGACCAGCACCCAAAATGGTCCCCTGAGCCTTCCAGGAGTGATCCCTGAGATCATAGCCAGAAATAATCCCTGAGGATCACTGGGTTCCCCGCCCGCTCCCCTCTTAAAAAAAGAAGTCAAACTCTGGTAAGGCACTTGCCTTGCACATATCTTACCCAGGTTCAATCCCTGACACCACACATGGTCAATCCCTGACATATGGTCCGCCCCACTAGGAGTGATCCCTGAGAGCAGAGCCAGGAGTAAGCCCTGAACACTGCCCAAAAACCAAAAGTAAAATATCAAATGCAGCAGAATGTTATAGAAGACAATTTCCCTCCTCCCCTGGCCTTCAGTCTCCTGATTCTCTTTCCCAAAGGAAACCACTGTCACTATTTTAATTAACATCTTGCCAGAAAGATTCTCTATATGTATAGCATATCTATAAATAGTTTTGATGTGAACAAAAATGGTACCATTTATTCCAAAGCTTTATCTCAACCACGGAAACACTATGCTTTTGCCCCTTCCCTTCCCTCTAGTGATGTTACTGCAATGTTTGGAAGTCCACTAGTGCTTGGCTGTAGAGCTCACTTAGTGGGGCTCACATCAGTGCAGTGTTTGCACCCTCAGCTTTCATGGGAGAGCTCTGTAGTTGTGATGCTTGCACACATCCCAGTTGTTGGACTCAGTGAGGTCCTGGTGTGTCACAGTGCTTGGACTTCAGTTGCAGCCCTCACTGGGCATCACATCCTTTGTAGCTGCCATGCTGGCATCTTTTGTGGCTGGAAATCCCTCGTGGTGTCAGGGATCATGGAGAGAAGAGCTGCCAGGTTCCAACAGCAAATTTGGCAGATGGTGCTGAGTACACTGGATAGTTCTGAGGGATCAAACTTGCGGCCTTACACCTGCAAAACAAGTCATTTTGCCACTGAGCCATGTCCTGCTTCCTGCCAGTGAAACAGTTTGGTTATAAATTCACATGTAAGTAAAAAGAAATTATATGAGAGCTTCATGTCCCCCTTTATATAGCTCCTCTGTTGTATCCGGCAGAACTGCCCCCCAACAACATAACATTGATACTAACAATACACTGACATTAATATACCAGCCACCTCCTTCAACTCTCTTTTACTTGTACTTTTGTGTCTGTATTTAGCTCTAAAATTGCATTTGTTATTGCATTTGTGAGTCTGTATATCCATCATCTCAGTTAAGAAACAGAAGAATGTCATCACAGGCATCTCTTATGTTCTTTAATAACCATGACCATATCCAACTCCCTCCTCTCTCTCCCTCACCTGAACCCCTAAAAATTTCAAACTGTTCTTTTTCCTTTTGGGGGGGCCATACTCTGCATTCAGGGCTTGTTCCTTGGCAGTGTACAGTGGACCATATGGAATGCTGGGGATCAAACCTGGGTAGGCTGCATGCAGAGCAAAAGTCCAACCTGCTATACTATCACTCAGGCCCCAAATTCCAAACTTTTCAAATGTTCCCATTTTGTCATTCCTGTCATAAATCCTATTTCTTGGAATAGAAAATGGTGTTATCATTACTTTTTTTTGTTTGTTTGTTTGTTTTGTTTTTGGGCCACACCCAGCGGTGCTCAGGGGTTACTCCTGGCTGTCTGCTCAGAAATAGCTCCCGGCAGGCACAGGGGACCATATGGGACGCTGGGATTTGAACCAACCACCTTAGGTCCTGGATCGGCTGCTTGCAAGGCAAACGCCGCTGTGCTATCTCTCTGGCCCCTATCATTACTTTTTTTCTTCAAATAAGAAGCTTTCCAAATTGTATGTCTCCTTTATTTTTTGTTGTATGTAGTGTCCCATTGCAATATTTTCCCTATGAATATAACTTTCTAACCATGATTTCTTAGTTGCATATTTCTTCCCTTTTAAGATTTTACAGAAAAGATGTTAGCTTTGCAGAAATTCAAGGAATTCTGCAATTTGCTTAGCATCATTGGCAGATGTTTGATAAACATAATCACTGATTTTTGAAGAATTTTTAAGTTCCTTTAATGCTGTTAAAAGAATTGTGTACACTGGATTTGATTCCTGCATTATTTGACTTGTATCACTATTTTTTTCTTACTATGTCAATTAAAATGACTTTTTAAGTAAACAAAACTTGATATTTCAAAAATGTACTTTTTGCTTAAGGATTTTACCTAAAATCCTTATCAATAAAATCAACAGTTTTTTAAAAGTGAAGACTATGACTTGGATATTCATAGCAGATGAATATTGCTCTATTTCCTTCATCTTGTAAAGTTCCATGGAAAACATCACCTGCATTTATTTATACTAGCATGTCATTTTCTTTATTAATAATAATTTACTATATTCAAATGTGTCGCATAAATACTTTTTTCATATATATGCAAAATATTGTAGAAAAATCTAGTTAAGGAACTACTGCATCACAAAGTATGACCAGACTACATTTTGATAAAACCTAAACTTCTCTCCCAGCAAGCTAAGTCAGTTTATAGCCCTATCCATTAGAATGGCTTCTCAATTCTTAAAAATCCTTGCCAAACTGATACAGAAATGGGGATATATTTTTGTTAGTTACATTTGCTAAATTTTCACAGACTTAAACTTAGCTTAAAATGTATCAAATTTGGGGCTGGAGAGATAGCACAGGGTAGGGTGTTTGCCTTACACCCAGCTGATTCAGAATAGATGGTGGTTCAAATCCCAATATCCCATATGGTCCCCCATGCCTTCCAGGAGTGATTTCTGAGCGCAGAGCTAGGAATAACCCATGAGTGCCACTGGGTGTGACCCATACAAACAAACAAACAAATTAAAAAGTATCAAATTTATAAGACTAAAAAGGTCATTGTCTTAAAACAGTCTAATATATTTATCTTTTCATGTATCAAACTAATACTATTTTTTGTTCAGTCCTGTTTTTTGTTTGTTTGTTTTTAAAGTCACACATGGCGATGCTCTGGGATGACACCAGTTCTGTTCTCAATGATCACTCCAGAGGGGGTCTGGGAACCACATGCAGGGCAAACATCCTACCATATATTTCGGGTATGTATCTGGTACTATGTCTCTGGCCCAAATTTAGTTCTGTTCATCGTTTTTAAAACAATGAAGAGCTTAATTATACATTTCTTTTACATATCTGAGAGAAATATTAGTTGAGGTACCTGCTTTACGTTAATGACTAACAATATTATCTCTTCATTGCACTGCATTCACATGGAACTATCTGGCCCAGTTGGCTGAGAATTTTCGAAAATGGCCCAGACCCCCTGAACATGCTTGGGAGCCCCTCAACCATGCCCAAATAGAAACAACTACCAGTTTCTTTTTTTTGGTTTTTGGGCCACACCCGTTTGATGCTCAGGGGTTACTCCTGGCTATGCGCTCAGAAATCGCCCCTGGCTTGGGGGGACCATATGGGACGCCGGGGGATCGAACCACGGTCCGTCCTACACTAGCGCTTGCGAGGCAGACACCTTACCTCTAATGCCACCTTCCCGGCCCAGCAACTACCAGTTTCAAGGAGCTTATGGTTTTGAACAGAAGTCAAAATAATCTCATTGTAATGCAGCGTTAGTATGACTATCTCAAGTGGTTGCCATTTCTATAACCCTGGTGGGGGAAAAAAGGAACTTACCTGAATCCAGAAGTTAGAAAAGGCTGTGAATTCTCTCCTGGGAGTATTTGAGCTCAAAGTAGAAGGTCTTAGGGATGTGACTCAAGTGGTAGAGCACATGCCTTACATGTGCAAAACACTAGGTTAGAGATCTGGTGTATCATGCTTTCTTTTCTGCCTTCCTCCACCCCACCCCCCACACAACTGGATGGCACCTCAGTGGTCCTTATGCACTACTTAATATGGTAATCAAAAGAATAATGATAATAATGAAAATAAAAATAAAAAGTCTATTATGGAGGCCAGAGAGATAGCACAGTGGCAGGGTGTTTGCCTTGCATGCATCCAATCCAGGACAGATGGTGGTTCAAATCTCGGCATCCCATATGGTCCACAGTGCCTGCCAGGAGCAAATTCTGAGCACAGAGCCAGGAGTAACCCCTGAGAGCCACCTGGTGTGACACTCCCCCCTAACAAAGAAAAAAACAAACAAAAAGTCTATTATCCTAACAACTTTTACACATATTATTTACTCTCACTTATTATTTATTTTACATGCATTATTTAATGTGTGTTTAGGTAGCTTTTAATGTTGAGCTATTTCCATGGTGCATGCTCACATCTTTTGAATTTTTTTAAATTTGGTGAATTTTGGTGAATTTGGTAAATATATGCATTTTTATTTTTTATGGGGAAAGGGAATGTATAGCTGGTGGTGTCCAGGGCTTACTCCTGGGTCTGTCTTCAGTAATCTCTTCTGCTGGGACTCAGGAAAACAAATGCAGTGCCAGGAAGCCATGTATAAGGCAAGTCTCTTACCTGTTGCACTATCTCTCTGGCCCCTGTGGATTTCTTTCTTTCTTTTTTTTTTTTTTTGGAGGGGGGGGAGGGTCACACCTGGCAGCACTCAGGGGTTATTCCTGGCTCCTGGCAGGCTTGGGGGACCATATGGGATGCCAGGATTCGAACCACTGACCTTCTGCATGCAAGCAAATGGCCTAACTCCATGCTATCTCTCCGCCCACACTACCACCCCCCATGGATTTCTTTAGGGTGTGAGGCCTAGGAAGGAGTGTGCTGAATTTAAAGGGGTCACCTACAGCTAGCTTCCCAGAGTGGTGGCCTCTTACATGCCCACCAGTGGTCTAGAAGGAAGAGCCACTTGCTTCACTGACACTTTGAACTTTCATACTGGCGCACTTTGGCACTCTCACATTGCCAACACTTTTTGTTCCTTTTAGCCATTTTGGTGGGTGCCATTTGTACTTTAGTTTCAGTTTGCATTTCCTTGATGACTAATGATGGGGTGGGGGGTGTTCTCTTAAATTACTTTCCCTAATTTTTCTTGCTCAGTTTTTATTAGAAAAATTTTCCCATATAGGGCCGGAGCAATAGCATGATGGTATGACATTTGCTTGCACACAGCTGATCCAGGATGGACAGTGGTTCGAATCCCGGCATCCCATATGGTCCCCCCAAGCTAGGAGCAATTTCTAAGCGCATTGCCAGAAGTAACCCCTGAGCATCATCGGATGTGGCCCTAAAACAAAAAAAAAATTTTTCCCTTGCAAGAATATTAATTGCATAATAATAATAATAATATATCTTGCACCTTGATTCAAATCATTGCTACTCTTTTGTCACCTTGGCTCTGGGTATGTTGATGCACAAGTGTGGAAGACACTGACTTGCTGATCCACTGGATATTGCAATGTTGATGATACTTGATCATCATTACTTCTGGGGTTGAAAATCCTGGCTATAAAAACCCCTTTTCCCTATATAATCACAATGCCATAATTATATGCAATCAAATTAACAATGTGTGATTAGGACTACATCTGGTAGTTCTCAGACATATTTCTGGCATTGCTCAGGGGACCACATGCAGCTCTGGGGATAGAATTAGAATTGGTCAAGTGCACAGCAAGCATTTCATCCCTGGGCTAACTCTCCTAGCTCTAAGCTCAGAGATCAATCCTGGCAGTGCTAAGGGGACCATATTGGATGCTGGGAATTGAACCTGGGTCAGCCAAGCAAAAACAAGTGCTTTACCTCCTGTACTATTCCACCAGTCAATACTTTTTTGTATTTTAGTTTTTAGGTTTATACCCAGCAGTGCTTAGGGCCCCTGGATCTATGCTCAGAAATCACCTCTAATGGGGCTCTGGGTCCATATGGGGTGCTAAGGATTGTACCATATTTTCAGTACCATTTTCAGCAGTGCATTATGCCTTTGAGATACCTAGAGGGTTTTTTATGTTTCTGAGAGGATTAGGAAGCACTTATAACAGGCTTATTTTTCTTTTCTATCCCTCTATTTTCTATACAGTTGAAGCTAGAGGATCACTCAGCTGCCCCTTCCCCTGTAGTGTCATTTAAACACCTTCATTTCTGGATCAGAACTTGCCAATCCTTGGAGCCTGAGCAGTGGGTAGGCTTTGCATACAGCAGACCTGAGTTTGATCCCCAGCATTGCTGAAGCACCACCAGGAATAATAACTGAGTACAGTCAGAAGAAATCCCTAAGCATAATGAGGTGTGGTTCCCTCACCCTCACCCCCAAATTTGTCAACTCTTCGCTTCTATAACAGCTGGGAATATTTATTGTGGCTTTTACCAACTCATGTGACTCCTTCCTCTGTGGGGCTCTGAACTCCTTATGGGATTATTATGTTACTGACCCTACCCTGATCGGTGATTGTGCCCTACCCTAGGGTGTGACCTGGCATATCTGCCCCCACCCTAGGGTGGTACCTGATTCTGCTTCCACCATTGGGTGGTATCTGATCCCACCATTGGGTGGTACCTGATTCTGGGGGATAAAAACAAGGGTCTGTGGAAGGCGAGGGGCTGGTTGGCTAGAACCAAGGCTGAGACTTTGGACTTCAGTCTTGTCCACCGAATAAAGATAATATTCCCACAAGCCTGACTGTCTTCGAGCTGTTTACCTGCCGTTTCACCTCAGAACCATTGGCTGGACAGGGTGGCAGACGCATACTCCGAGCTAGAGGGAAAAGACCTCATCCTCCATCCCTCCATCAGTCAACCTCTTCAGGGGCTGACTTGCAACACTTAACTGTCTGCAAATGTCCCTTGTTTCTGTCAGCAGTGCAGCCCCAGGGTACCTGGCAAGCATCTGAACATCCTGATGAGCATATGACCACTGTTCTCTCTTTCACAAATGAATGAAGTTATTTGGACTGAGTGGTCTGATTACCAAGTCATGAATAAATGACTAAAAAAGGACTCAAAGGAATTGTTTTTAAATGGCTGCCTTGCAACACAAGTTTAATCCCTGGTTTCACCACATCCACAACTGTCATCCTGGAAGCTCTTCTATCTGTGCTCCCTTGTGCCATGTGTGATGATTTATGGCAGCAGTATAGCCCCAGATGTGTGTAAGAGAGAAGTGCAGAGAAGTGCAACTTTTAGTAAGTACCTCACCTTAAAATATTGTTAGAAGGGATTGTTAAATCCTGAGACCCTAAAGCTATAGACAGCCGCAATAAGAATGTAAAAGCTTTTAATGTGAGAATAAGCAGTTGTCAAGCCCCCTTTTTGAAGAAGGAGCTAGCACAAGAGGTTCTCACCAAGATGGACCCAAGATGTGGGCTAGTGCCCCTCAGGAATACTGAGGGATGTTCTTCCCACCAATATGGCCAGAGATGGCAAAAATAGTTAAACAGTAAGTGGTTAAGGTCATGACGTAGGTTCCAAAAAAACTACAAAGTGTGCTTAGAATAGATATCAGGTGGCTGCTTGAAATGTTAAGAGAATAAGATTGTTGGGGCTGGAGAGATAGCATTGAGGTAGTGCGTTTACCTTGCATGCAGAGGATGGTGGTTCAAATCCCGGCATCCCATATGGTCCCCCGAGCCTGCCAGGAGCGATTTCTGAGCGTGGACCAGGAGTAACCCCTGAGCGCTGCCGGGTATGACCCAAAAACCAAAAAAAAAAGATAATAAGATTGTAAGCATATATATTTATATATATACTGCTTGAATATTTGATTTGGGGTCCTTGTCAGGCAGGTCAGGACCCCAGCTAGTTGGAAATTAAACCTCCCTTTTGCTTTACATTATCAAGGGTGGTTTCTGAGTTCTGTGCTGTGGGGGGAAGCTTGATTCTGAACCTAACAAGATGTGAGCATTTCAGAATTGGGTTGGGTCAAGTCCTCCCACACCCATCCTGACATTGGAAAACACATCAGCCTCTGCCCACACCCTCCATCTTTCTGGCAAGAAACCTCTAACAAGCTCCAAAAGAAAATAATGGCATTGATACTTCCCAGGTGCTCTGCTCGGGCCAAAACTTCTGTAGTATTTTCAGAAGGGAAGAGGACAGATTCCCCTTTCTGCATAAACTACCTGACACCCTCCAATGACTTAATTTTATCAAACTACTAAGCCATCAAACTACTAAACTACTACTGTTTTTTTAATATAATTTTTATTTTGATCATAGTGGCTTACATATTGACAATAATATTTTAGGTACATATTTACATAAAATCAGGGGGGATTCCCATCACCAATTTGTCCTCCCTACACCTCCGTTTTCGTCCTACCTCCCATATCCTCTTCCCTCACCCCTGGGGCTGCTAGAATATGTGGTCCTCTCTGTACCTAGCCTACTACTTAGTAGTCTTGCACCTGTTTGGTCTTGGTGCCTCCCTTATTTCCCCCTCTAACTGGGAGGCAGGACTAGCTAGTTCAAGTTACGTGGTTTTGTTTGAAGAAGAGAAAAGTAATAAACTGGGGTAAAAGTCTAATATGCCGAAAATGGGCGGAATCCTTCTAGAGGCTCTCATCATCGGTTTGAGAGACAAAGGAGAAAAAGAGGGTGAAACACTCCACCAGTACAAAAAGAAGTGTCAAATATCCAGTGAGGACTCAAACAATAACGATAAGCACCACAAGAAAAAAGCCATGGCCTTGAGATAAGAAACATGGCAAAGCAAATAAAGAAAGAAAAGAAGAGAAAAAAATAAGTATAAATGGGGGCAACAACTTCAATAACCACACCAAAACAAAGAAATCGACCAAAAATAGATAGGTAAATAATAATAATAATAATAATAGATGAAGATAAAAAATAAATATATAAAAAATAAACTAATGTTTTGTGCTTTTTGCTTTTTTTTTCCCTCCTGCCCTAGCACAGTAAATATTGGGGTCATTCAAAAAGGAATTCACTTTAAGCCATCATATTTATTTCCAATTTCTAGATCCTGGTCCACACAACCACATGATAGCTCAAAATTTCCTAGTAGTTGGGGCACGAGAGGTGTGATGCAGTGGTAGGCATTTGCCTTGCAAGCGTCTGACCTAGGATAGACTACGGGTTCCCATCCCCAGCATCCCATATGGTCCCTTAAGACAGAAGCGATTTTCTGAGCATAGAGTCAGGAGTAACTAACCCCTGAGCATCACCAGTGTGGGCCAAAACAAAAATAAATACAAAAGAAATTTTTCCTAGTAGTGTCAGCTCAGTAATATCATAGGAAATCTGATGAGAAAGTTACATAGAATCTGCCAAGTTCAGTGAGCCTAAACAGTAATATAGAAGGCTCAACTAGCACCAACCACAGCCCAGTAGATCCTCAGACACTGACTTTAGTAACACCATGGAGAGATATAACAATTATTCTAGAATGACACTTTTTGATCTAAGTTTTGACCATTTCATTTGCCTTTAAATGTTGTAACAAACAATATGAAGAACATTTGTTTGTGCCTGTAAGGAAGCAGGCCAGGGTGGTAGGCGGAAAATTGGGAACATTGGTGAAGAGAAGGTGGGATTGGTGTTGGAATATTTAATGCTTGAAATGACTGTGTTATGAACAACTTGGTAAGTCAGTGTTATAATTTAAAAAAAAATGTGAGTACATCCAGGCCAAGAAGTGTAATTCCCTGGTGAGCATGTGTGCAAATACCATGACTAACAGAGTGCAAACCTCAGTGAGCTCCTTGGTCAAAAGGGTGAGCAATGCAGCTTTGTCAAGGTGAGAACCCCGTGGCAAGCACCAAACCTAACAATGCAAACATCACACAGCGACAATAACAACAGCAAAGTAAATGGGGAGAATAAAAATAAATAAATCACAAAATTAATTATCAGGAGTCAGGGAGATGACTTATGGTCAGAGGCATATGCTTGGCATATGAAAGGACCCATATGCCACGTGGACCCTTGAACATCACATTTGGCCATTGTGGTCTTTGAATACTGGTGGTCCTGAGGCTTGCCCCCAGCAAGACTGTTCATCTCAGTCAGATTAATGTTACTAGAGCACTTCTTGGAAGGCTCCCAGAATCATACATATATATGTATGTGTATTATAATATACATATATAATGATGCATATGTTTATATAACCAGATAGAGATGCAAAATGTAGAAATGGAAGACAGGTTATTTTTATGGAACTGGGAAGACAGAAAAAGAAAAGTGGGTTAAACAAGTAACTCTGTTATAATTGAGCGTTACTCTTTTGCCAAATTGTCAGGGTCATAGACCACACACACACCACACACACACACACACAACACACAGTCTCTCTGAATATATAGATGGGTTTCTACAATTTGTGTTATTTACTGCTCAAGTCTGTGGGAAGTATCTAAAATCAGAGCTTACCCACACAGAAGGTCGCATCATGCCCATCAATTTATTTTGATCTCCTTGAAGGCGTTTGGAGCAGCGCTCAAGAAATAGCTCCATCAAAAGAACATTTAAATGAAGTCACAATGAACTCTGGGGCTTTAAATCCATTAACTTTACATAATAAGATTTCAAACATAGGGCTGTCATGTCAAAAATACTAAAATAAAACTTTAATCATTTGAATCCACAAGAGATAACTTCTATCCACATTTTTTTTGAGGGCAGAAAAAATAGTTGAAAAAGAATTCATCTCCTTCAAATGCATTTAGAAACTTGACTTGGATTTCCAGAAGGAAGCAAGTGTAGCAAAGCTGAGTTTGGAGGTGACTATAATGATGATGAGTTAAAAAATATCAGGGTCTTGTAAGGTTCTAGGTGTAGTTTGGGGTGCTTAGGGCACAGCAGGGCACAAATGTGTGTGTCTAGTGGTGAGGTGGACCAACTTAAAGACCAGACCTCAACCTAAGTGCTTCATGAATTTTGGGTTGTTCCTTCCACTCTCACTGTCACTCTTACCTGCAACTACTATATTACCATCTTTCTACAGATGTAGATTCTTCCAGAAAGTACCCACATCTGAGTTCCCAAACCTGATTTAGTGGTCAAAGTTGAGCTCCATCCAAGCTTTCAGAACCCCCCCAGGAACCCAGTTGTGGAGTATAAAAGATTGATGGAAATGTCTCATGGAAAGAGAACTAAAACATTTTACATCTTGTATAATCTGTTTGCTCAACATTCCGTTTTTACAGTTGGTATGCAAGGAAAATGGCAGTACAGTTCTATGGAAACAGTTCTATACTGTTGTTGGATAAAATTTTGGAGGCCAGACCAGGTTGTGCTCAGGACTTGGCTCTGTGCTCAGGGATCACTCCTGGCAATGCTCAGGGAACCCTAAGGATTGACTCCTTGTCAGCCATGTGCAAGGCAAGCATCATTATCTGCTGTACTTTGTCTCTAAGCAGCTTCATAGTCAATGACTAGATGATCTGATTATGTTCAGATAGCAGAAAATATTTAGTTAGAAATATCAGGGGGAAGTGGGACCCTAGGAAATCTTAAAATCTCTTCCCTGCTGACAGGGACTCAGAAGAAAGAGCTGGGTGACAGGTTGCCTGGGTTCATATGCAGCATATAGAGTTCATGTCTCACATTTGCTTCCCAAAACCATAGAACCACCTTCTGAACCTCCCTAAAACATTTGAGGTCCAAAAGCTGCTAGAAGGATGAAGTCTAGAATATTTCTTTTATTCCTCAGGTTTGGCTTTTTTTTTTTTGGGGGGGGGGGCCATACCTGGCAGCATTCAGGGGTTATTCCTGGCTATATGCTCAGAAATCGCCCGACAGGCACAGGGGACCATATGGGATGCCGGGATTCAAACCACCATCCTTCTGCATGAAAGGCAAATGCCTTATCTCCATGCTATTTCTCTGGCCCCTCTTTTTTTGGGGGGGGGGTGGGCCACATCCAGTGGTGCTCAGGTGTTACTCCTGGCTCGGGGACCATATGGATACCGGGATTCGAACCATCATCTGTTTGAATCAGCTGCGTGAAAGGCAAACGCCTTACCACTGTGCTATCTCTCCAGCACCCCCTCCCCCATTTTTGCAGGTTTGGATTTGTCTCTCATGTCATATTCTCCCCAATTCAATGCAACATACTTTAGAACCACTGGTGTTCAAAAGAGTATATTTGAATGTGCTTGTGGGTTTGCTTATCTAAAGTCAGTTTGGGCTACAATGCCATGATTCTGCAATCTCAAATTGATTACACTGGAAAAAGAACTTTTCAAGGATTCATTCTGGATACTAAAGTTCTGTCTGAATTAATATTGCACATAGTCTCAATATTGTACTACTATTGAAGAAACTTTATTATAAATACATGAAAATTTGGGTCCAGACTGATAATACAACAGGTAGGCATTTACATAGCATGCAGCCAACCTGGGTTCAATCCTTGGTATTCCATATGGTCCCTTCAAGCACCTCCAAGAAGGGTTCCAGAGTCGAGAGCCAGGAGTAAGCTATAAGCACTGCCTGGTGTGGCCCCCCAAGATATTTTTTTAACAAAGATACAAAACTTTAAATAAATATTAAATAGGAAAAACAAGATTTTGTTCTAAAACCTGACCTATTATTTCAATATAAAAAACAAGGGGTCCGGGCCCGGAGAGATAGCACAGCGGCATTTGCCTTGCAAGCAGCCGATCCAGGACCAAAGGTGGTTGGTTCGAATCCCGGTATCCCATATGGTCCCTTGTGCCTGCCAGGAGCTATTTCTGAGCAGACAGCCAGGAGTAACCCCTTAGCACTGCCAGGTGTGGCCCAAAAACAAACAAACAAAAAAACCAAAAATAAAACCAAAAAAAAGAAAACAAGGAGTCCACAGAGACCAGAGTGATAGAACAGAGAGCATTTGTCTTGCACACGGTTGACCAGGGTTCAGTATTCCATGTAGTCCCCTGAGTCTGCAAGGATTGATTTCTGAGCTCAGAGCCAGGAATAACCCAGTGCTGCCAGGTGTGCCCCCCCCCAAATAAGTAAATAAATAAAAACAAGGGGCCAAAGCGATAGTACAACTGGTAGGGTGCTTGCCTTATAACCTGAATTTTATCCCCTTTACTCTATGTAGTTCCCTGAGCAACTCCAGGATTTATCCCTGAATGCATAGCCAGAGTAAGCCCTGAGCATAGCAGGGTGGCCAAAACAAAGTGATATTTTGTTTGGAGCCTTTATTCTGGTCTTTACAAATATAGTACCTTTCTTTAACACTCTCAAATCATTAATCATCCATCTTAACAAGTACAACCAAAAACACCCTGCATGGTCTTCTGACAAATCAACATATTTCTCCCCTGTTGTAGATATTACTTAATACACTCCTTTAATCAGAAATGGTAAACCTGGGGCCAGAGCGGTGGTGCTAGAGATAAGACGTCTGCCTTGCAAGCACTAGCCTAGGACGAACTGCGGTTTGATCCCCCAGCGTCCCATATGATCCCCCAAGCCAGGTGCGATTTCTGAGCGCATAGCCAGGAGTAACCCCTGAACATCACCGGGAGTGACCCCAAAAAACAAAAAAACAAAAAAAGAAATGGTAAACCTGGGGCTGTGTCATAGTATAACAGGTAAGGCTCTTACCTTGCACAGTGCTGTCCCGAGTTCAATCTCCAGCACCCCAGATGGTGTCCCAAACCCTGCCAGGAGTGACTCCCTGAGTGCAAAACCAAGAGTAAGCCTGGAACTAACGGGTGTGGCCCCAAACCCCCAAGTCAGTCAATAAACAAATGGTAAAACTGGGACTATTAGTTTACTTTTGTATTGGCTAGTGCAGCAAATGGAACACAACATACAATAAAGAAAGAACGCGTGTTAACTCATCTCTGAAGTTGATGCCTCCCATGACTACCAGCTCCATCCAGCATCAAAGGTGGAATCACCATGGATCCTGCAGCCCTGCATCATCTGCCTTTGATTCAATGCCAGGCATCGCCCATTGACCAACTTCCACATTTGCTCCCCGTCATTTGTCAATGCTCCTTTCATCACCCCACTGTCAGAATTCTCTCTCTCTCTCCTTTTTTTTCGTTTTGGTTTTTTGGTTTTTGGGCCACACCCGGCGGTGCTCAGGGGTTACTCCTGGCTGTCTGCTCAGAAATAGCTCCTGGCAGGCACAGGGGATCATATGGGACACCGGGATTCGAACCAACCACCTTTGGTCCTGGACCGGCTGCTTGCAAGGCAAATGCCGCTGTGCTATCTCTCCGGGCCCCAGACTTCTCTTTAGAAACTTGGATTTATATAAATCCTTACTCAAAAATTTGTAAGGATTTCCATTTCCTACTGACTAGCCTACGCTCCTCAGAACAGCACAAGGCTTTCCTCAGCTGGGCCTCATGCCTCACCTGCAGCTTGCTCTGATCATATCAGATTTAGCTCATGGAGGTGCCTAAGTGATGACGCAGGATGGTTAGTACTACCCACAGAAGCGTTATTGTTCTCAATTCCCCAGAAAAAGTTTCCCATCAGACCTCACAGGAACCCTGGAGAAACACAAGGTTCTTCGAGAGGCTGGAGCATGGAGAAAACAACCCCAAATGCTTTTAGTTTCTGTGGAATTGCCTAGGTGTGGCAGAGCAGACAACCTTGAGCAAGCTTGAAGGCCTAGCTGGTCTGTACAGTAACCAGGGGCTGTGGGCTACCAGAAGTCTGTCACACACTAATTTCTTGGGGTGATCAGGTGCAGAGAACATGGCGACTTGGTGTGAGAGTTACAGAGAGGATGTGGTTGGAGACCAGTTTGGATTATTCAGCTGGAAGGAGTCTTCAGGAGATGTGTCTGTGACTTTGGGAATGAGTTACTTCTAGGAAAGAGTTTCTTGCTGGAGCCTCCAAGATGTCACCACAAGAACAGAAAATAAAAACATGTCCTTCTGTATGAAGTAAACTCTGGAAAGCCACAGCCCCAAGCCTACTACTAAGCTATCCCTTTCCCTTCCCTAATCTGCCCTTCACCCCTGACCATCTATATGGTCTATAATGACTGTGGTGATGTGGTGACTATCCCAGGTTCACTCTTGGATGTGATTTAATGAACACAAATTGCAGTGTCGGGGCCGGAGAGATAGCACAGAGGTAGGGCATTTGCCTTGAACGCAGCTGAACCAAGACAGACCTGGGCTCAATTTCCGGTATTCCATATCGTCCTCCATGCCGACCAGGAGGATTTCTGAGTGCAGAACCAGGAGTAACTCCAGAGTGCTGTCAGGTGTGACCCTAAAACAAAACAAAACTTGCAGTGTCAGTGTCAAGGTCATACAGTGAGTCTAAGAACCACAAGACTGCCAGTGGAGGCTATGTGACAAAGGAGGTCTAAAGGAAGTATATTCAAGACATTTGTTTTTATTTTGGTTGTGGCTCTATGTTAGGGGATCACTCCTGGCAGGGCTCAGGGGATACGCAGTGCCTGTTAGAACCCATATCATTCCCATGCCTAGCAAGAGCCTTATCCGCTATATGATCTTCCATTATAATTCAAGACTCCTGCAATAAATGTGGGGTCCAGATCCTCACCTCGGCTTCATTTCACCCCATACCGCCTCCAAAATCCTAAAAAAAAAAAAAAAAATCAATTCTCTGTGCTAGTACTAGAGGATTTTTTTGGCTTCCTGCTAATGTCCTTTTATTATTTTTATGAAATAAGAGCACAATGACGAAACTAGCAAACCGGCAGCACTTGATCAGACTTCAGAAGTGCTCTTCCCTGGAGCCGGAGAGATAGCATGGAGGTAAGGCAAAGGTCATCGGTTGGAGTCCCATATGGTCCCCTGTGCCTGCCAGGAGCAATTTCTGAGTTTGGAGCCAGGAATAACCCCTGAGCACTGCCGGGTGTGACCCAAAAACCACAAAAAAAAAAAAGAAGTGCTCTTCCCCCACCCGGTCCAAACACTACTACAAAATATTAAAAATATATTATTGCTTTTGGCTGTACCAGGCGATGCTCAATTTACTCCTCGCTCTGTGCTCAGGGATCACTCACTGTTGGCAATGCTCAGGTATCATAGGGGATGCTGAGAATCGAACCTAGATGGTCTCCATGCCAGGCAAGCAAGCATTCTACTATCGCCTTTTTTTTTTAAATAATTGATAACAAATATATATGAGAACAAAGATGCAAAGAAAGAGGACAAGGTAAAGTTACAGTGGGAAGACAATCACCCATAAACAGAATTCTCAGAAGAAATCCCCTTGCTGACATTTTTTTTTTTTTTTTTTTTGGTTTTTGGGTCCGGAGAGATAGCAAGGAGGTAGGGCGTTTGCCTTTTATGCAGAAAGACTGTGGTTCAAATCCCGGCATCCCATATAGTCCCCTGTGCCTGCCAGAGGCGATTTCTGAGCGTAGAGCCAGAAGTAACCCTGAGCACTGCCAGGTGTCCCCTCCTTGCTGACATCTTAAGTTTGAACTTTCAGCCAAAGAACATTAAGAAAATAAAACAAAACCCAATCACAATTGCTTTGTCCAAGTCCCCAGATTGTCTACTATCGCTTTTCCATTTAATATGAACTTTCAAAATCCCCATAACAGCAATTCTAGAGCATATATATATGCTCTCTCTCTCCATATATATATATATATATATATATATAATATATATATATCTATATATATATATATATATATATATATATATATATATATATATGCATGTATGTATATATGTATATCCTGCGTTTCAAGGGCCATTTCCAGCTTATTTCACAGGCCCCACGATCGAGTCCCGCGGCTATCGACTGCTTCGGCCTGCCCGACTATCTCGATAGCTCGACTGCTCCTGCCTGGCCCGGCCCGAGCGCGGGAAAAAGTTTCCAGCCCAACCTCCGAGCATCCCCGGCTAGTGGCCGCGCAGGGCTGAAGCGCCGCTGCCATGTCCGAGTCTTATTTCCGGGTGGAGTCGGGAGCGCTTGGGCCGGAGGAGAACTTTCTGTCCCTGGACGACATCCTCATGTCCCAGGAGAAGCTCCCGGTGCGCACCGAGACGGCCATTCCTCGCCTCGGCTCGTTCTTCCTGGAGCGCAGCGGGGCTGCGGACCCCGACCAGGCGATCCCGCAGGCAAGTGGTCGGTCGGTCCGGCGCGGGAAGGGCCCGTCGCTTCCATGGGGGTGGGGGTGGGGCTCTGCTCCGGAGGTTCCGCGCACTGACTTCTGGGAATTGTAGTTCAGCGGGTGAGGCCAGGCCTTAAGCTCTGC
Organism: Suncus etruscus; assembly: GCF_024139225.1. Lineage (NCBI taxonomy): Eukaryota > Metazoa > Chordata > Mammalia > Eulipotyphla > Soricidae > Suncus > Suncus etruscus. The sequence continues at coordinate 52,527,839 of NC_064861.1, forward strand.
TCTGCTCAGCTCTGCTCTGCTCTGCGTAGCCTAAGTGTCTTCCTTCCTACTTGGCCCATGCCTGTGACTAAGTGTATATCCGGGGTTCGGGGTTCCTTCCCTTCAACCAGGATTTTATTTTTGATATGGCTCAAATATTTAGTCCTTTTCCTCCGGTCTCCCCATCTCCATCCATATCTTGATGCTTTAGGATTTGCAACCTTTAAGTGAATAAATACTCCCCGGCGTCTGGGTGCTTATCAGTTTGCTTTAAAACAGAACAATTGGGGGGCCTGAGAGATAGCAAAATGGTAGTGTTTGCTTTGCACGCAGCCAACCCAGGACTGTCGGTGGTTCTATTCCAGGCCTGCCAGAGGTGATTTCTGAGCGCAAAGCCAGGAGTAACCCCTGAGCGTCACCTGGTGTGGCCTCAAAACAAAAACAAACAAACAAACAAAACCAGAACAATTGGGGGCAGATAGAACAGTGAGGATGCTTGCCTGATGCGTGGTGCTCTCAGTTTCAATCCTTGGTACCCCAAAGGACTCCCCACAGCAGCTCAAGCAGTGATCGCTGGGCACAGAGTAAGAGCTGAACACCACAGGGTGTGGTCTTTTAGGCCTGCTCCCCACCAAAGAAAAAGTAAAAAACAATGAACTGTTTGGAGCCACAGTGCTAGCCCAATGGGTCGGAGCACATGCACCTCAAGTTCCGTCCTTGGAACCAACGTATGACCCCAGTACCTCTGGGTCTCAGAGTAACCCCTAGTCACTGGCCACTGAAGTAGCTGCCTAGCATGGCCATGTAAATAAATAAGGTTAATAAAATAAAAATAAAAGTAAATAAAATAGCTATTTGGGTGCTTTAAAATTATGTGATAAGGGAGGGGGAGATTGGATGGGACAGGGGCATGCAGCTGGTTTTGCATATGGTAACCACCACCAGGAGTGACCCCAAAGCCTTCAAAATACTATGGCACTTGCACGTACGCTCACTGGAGGTTCCATATTTTATTGGTGGCCACACAATGTTCTGAGGTGCTTGCTGGCGGGCCAAGGCAGTGCTCAAGAGGGACCTACATCTCTGGCCATGGTGCTCCCAAATCTCTCACTGGGAATCATACGCCATTATTTGTGGTGTTCACGTACTCCTAACTGTGGAGTGGTGGACTCCAGGGATCAGACACCCTTCACCTACCATAGTTGTGGACTGAGCTAGTGTCCTTGAGCCCTCCCACAGCCGTTCAGCTGTGGCTTAAATCTCTCTACTTTCTTGAAATTTAATTTTCTTTTGCTCTCTCACTCTTTGAGATGGGCACTTAGGTCATTGAGTTTTCAAGCTTCCTTTATGCTATTTTATTTTATTTTTGTTTGTTTTGGGTCTACACTTCGTGATGCTAAGGCTTGCACTTAGGAATCATTACTGGTGGGCGTGGGGAACCTTATGGAATGCCAGGGATTGAACCTGGCATGCAATGTAGCATTCAAGCGCTCTACCTGCTATACTATCACTCTGGCCCCAGGGTCCCTATCAATTCCTTTTTTCTTTCTGGTCTTCATTTCTCTAAGATCAATGATCAATTAACCTTTGTATCCATTTATTTGTTACATATTTTTCTATAGTTGTAGTTGTACCTTAGTGTTATACAGCCCTTTAAAAAAATTATTTTTACCATTGGTTTATAATACAACAGACATTCCGGGATGTAGTTTTGTACCTCTGGATGTACATAAGCTTTATACATCCAGCACCCTAGTTCCCTTCCCTGAAGTCCCCTCTGCCCAGCTTATCTTCTCTCCCTCCTCCCCTTTCCCTCCTGGAAGCACAATAGTCTTCACTGCAACTTGCTTTTGGCTTCATACATTTGTGTGCTCTGTTTATTCACACACTGTCATTTTGATAGTTAGCTGTTCAGATCGCTCTTTCTGTTGACAGAGGCCCTAGGACCCAACCTAGCCCTTTAGCTCTAGTTGCTGGCCCAGAGGTGATGGATTCCTAACTTACTCTCACTCCGGTGTCTTCCCAGGCACACTGTGGAGGGGAGAGCTCAGGCTCTGACCCTCAGAGGTGGATTTCTGTTCAGCCCATGGGTGGAAAGGCAGCTGACATGTCATCTTCTGCCCTATTGTTTCTCTTGAGCTTGCCCTTGGCCTTTAAAGACCTTAAAAGCAATCCTGGGGGTCAGAGAGTTAGCTTAGGGGTCAAGGGAACTTGCAAAGCAGACCCTGGTTGCATCCCTAGCGTCATAAGTTTCCCTGAATAAAGATGATATCATTAAACAAACACTATTGAAGTATTAAAAGAAAATATAGACGCGCTGAGGAGATAGTACAGCGGGCAGGGGCTTGCACTGCATGTGACTAACCTAGGTTCAATCCTCAATATCCTATATGGTCTCCTGAGCCTGCCAGGAGTATTCTCTGAGGACAGAACCAGGAATAAGCCTCGAGTACTGCCAGGTATGGCCAAAAAGGAAAACAAAGCAAATGACATATAGATCTTACCTCTGAATTATCTACAGTTGGACAAAATTTTTTTGTTAGAAACATTTTGTTCTCTGGATCTATTTTATCTCAGCATCCCTCATGATAGCAAAATTGAGCCCATACAGTCATGCTAGAACTTTATCAGAAGAGAGGAACAGGAGGCCTTGCTGAGAGGACCTTTCTCTTGCCCACACTTGACCTTGTAGTTTATTTTCAAATCTCCCTTCCACTGCTACAGGGCTCCAAACTGGAACTCCCCTTGTGGCTAGCCAAAGGGCTGTTTGACAACAAAAGGCGCATCCTTTCCGTGGAGCTCCCCAAGATCTACCAGGAGGGCTGGAGGACCGTGTTCAGCGCTGATGCCAATGTGGTGGACCTCCACAAACTGGGCCCACACTTCTATGCGTTTGGCTCCCAGCTTCTGTATTTTGACAGCCCAGAGAATGGAGACATTTCCCAGTCACTCCTGCAGGCAAGTAAGGGGTCTGTGGCACAGCTGTATTTTGGGAACCAGCCTGGTGACTCCATTCGTCATTCTTCCCCAGGACACAGCCAGTTCATGATTACCCCAGGTTTGCCCGCAGTTAGTCTTGTATTTATCTATACTTACTTCTACATCTATATATCTATCTACCTAGTTTTATGACTTTTTTTTTTCTTTTTGGGTCACACCCAGTAGCGCTCAGGGGTCACTTCTGGCTCTAAGCTCAGAAATCGCTCCTGGTGGGCTCAGGGGCCCATATGGGATGCTGGGATTCAAACCACCATCCTTCTGCATGCAAGGCTAATACCCCATCTCCATTTTATCTCTCCAGCCCCATGACTTGTTTTTACTGCTCTTCCTATTTGCTTTCTAGAAGTTGGTTCCACCAGGAAGTTTAAGAAAGAGGGTAATGGAATCACAGGTGGTACGTGCCTAACTACACAGTCTCAGTTACAGAGCTGTCCTACAGCTTCAGCTTTCTGTCAGAAATAAATATGTGCAAGGCCAGAGCAATAGCCTTGCACACGAATGACCTGGGTTCCATCCCTGGCATCCCATGCAGGGGTCCTCAGACTTTTTAAACAGGGGGCCAGGCCAGTTCACTGTCCTTCAGACTGTTGGAGGGCCAGATTATAGTAAAAACAAAAATTATGAACAAATTTCTATGCACACTGCATATATCTTATTTAGAAGTGAAGAAACAAAATGGGAATAAATGTAATATGTGGCTCGAAGGCCGTAGTTTGAGGACCATTGCATACGGTCTCCTGAGCCTACCAGGAGCAATAGTATAGCAGGTAGGGCATTTGCATTACATGTGGCTGACCTGGGTTTGATCCCTAGCATTCCATATGTATGATTCCCCAAGCCTTAAAGGTTGTTCCACCTAACATTCCCTGTCACTGTTTTTTGTGTTTATTGTAAGGAAAAGCTTGGTTGCTTCCCATTCAAAGAGGTCAATATATAGACTTTAAATAGATAGTTCAAACTTAGCAAGCTATTCTTTAGCAGGAAGCTGGAAATGAGATAAGTCCATTTGTCGTCTTCTTCTTCTTCTTCTTCTTCTTCTTCTTCTTCTTCTTCTTCTTCTTCTTCTTCTTCTTCTTCTTCTTCCTTTTGAATCACTTAAACATAAGATGACAAAAGCATAAGACAATTAAAGAAGCATGAAGCTGGGGTGTTATATTGTTAGCCTTAGAGCCCGGGAGAAATGGCACCCCTCATTCTTGGGTACCTCTCCTTCCAGCTTTCAGACTAAAATAAATCAAAACCACATTTGATATTGAGTACTCTTTTGTCGAAACCTGTTGGACTGCAACCACAGTGCATTGCTATGTTCCTCAGCACTCATGACAGTAGTAATGATTCTTCCTGAGGATCCACATCTTTGCCTGGGGCCCTAAACATACTGTTCCATTGGGTTTTTACAATTCCTTTCACCAACAAGAAGTCTGAGGCCTGGCAATGTGCTGTCACCTCTGCTGAGTGGCAGGAGAGCCTGAGTCCTAACTCCCAAATTCATTCCTCAGTGCCCTGTGAATGTTAAGGAAGAAAGATCAGAAACTATTTTGATTTTTTTCTTACTCCCTTCTCCCTTAGACCTTCATTGGACGCTTCCGCAGGATCATGGACTCCTCCCAGAATGCTTATAATGAAGACACTTCGGGCTTGGTAGCCAGGCTGGATGAGATGGAGAGGGGCCTGTTTCAGACAGGCCAGAAAGGACTGAATGACTTTCAGTGCTGGGAACGGGGCCAGGCCTCTCAGATCACAGCTTCCAGCTTGGTTCAGACCTACCGGAAGAGAAAATTCACTGATATGGACAACTGAGGAGAACTATTCTTGTGGACTCGGCACACTATCTCTTTGATGTGAGCCTGACTGACCTGCTTCCGGCCCCATGTGGTAACTTGTTTTCTGCTGCAGTCTTCAGAGTAGACTCACATCTGGCTGGGGAATGGGGTACTAGAGGCTGTGCCTAGTCATAGGAGCCTCTCCCAAACTGCTCAGACCTAACTCAGGTTTCCTTACCCTCAAGAACCCAGAGCTAAGGAGAAACCAGAGTCCCTCAGAAATAAGCATCATTAGTATAGACATTGCAGCTGGAACTGAGGTTCCTGAACCTGGGATTTACAGAGCCTAAGAGAGATGTCTGGATCCACTCTGCAGAGTGAACTAAGTTGCATGCTAAATTTCATCCTCTGCTCCCTCTATTCCCTTTGATGTCTCCACCTCGTCTTCCTCTTGGTTGCAACCTGGGGAACCCCTCTGGGACCATGGCATATGGGAAACTACTTCAATTTCTTTTTTGCTTTTGTTTTTGGGTCACAGTCGATGGCACTCAGGGTTTACTTTTGACTCTGTACTCAGAAGTTGCTCTTAGCAGGCTCGGGGAACCATATGTGATGTCGGAATTCTAACCACTGTCCATCCTGGGTTGACTGCATGCAAGGCAAAAATGCCCTACCAATGTGCTATCTCTCTGGCCTCATACCACAATTTCTTAACACAGTCCCCAAGAATAAGGAAGCAATGGAGAAAGACAGACGGCAGGCATAGTAGTCACCAAAGAAGATGCTATTGCTTCTTCCTCTGATGTCAGTGACCTGCGAAGTTGATGTCACATAACTCCAGAACCAAAACTAGAGGAGAAGTGCTCCAACGAGCTGGTCTGTGTCTCAGTTCTGGGGAGCACCCGCACAGTTATTCCATTCCCTGTCAGGGAGTCATCGGAAACTACAGAGTAGTGATTAAGGGATGGGGTTGCTGGTTGGGAAGAGCCCTGACTGTGCTTAAATTGGCCGTTGTAAATGGTAAAGAGAGGCTGAATATGTTTTTCTCTTTAACTAATTGGACAACACTATTGCATCCAGGATTTCAGGCAACTTCTTCAGGGTTTGTTTGAGGCTGTGCAGAGTTCTTTCTTGAGGTCATGTTGGAAACCTCTGACCTGAGAGGCCCCATCATTGCCTGCAATGGCCAAAGTGCAGTGCCCTCCATCCCAGATTGTCTTTGTGGTTGGAAATTAGAGAGGGATTCGGGCCTTCAGATTGTGCAAATGGCTGGATGAAAACTTGGAATGCCAGAGATACTTTTAAAATGCTGTTTTAATATGGAATTGATATTTTTATAATTCAGTGGTGCTAAATAAATTATGCATTTTACACATAAATCTGTTCTGTACAAGAGCTATTTCTGTAGTTAGTACTACAGATAATCAGGCAAAGTAGTAGAGAATTTTATTGTTGATCTTACTTGACTATAATGGTTGAAGAAATCTCAATTTAACAATTATTTTGTTGCATAATGTTCATAAGCACATGAAAAATTCTTGGTAGGAGTGTGCTGTGTCTGTTGCTACTATGACATGTAGTAAGAGTCAGGAACCCTAAAAAATAATTCGCATTGTGAGCAAAGCAAACTATTTAAATTTCAGGTTTATTATTTTCAAATACAAACAGATGAGTTTGCATTTGAAGTTAATAGCTGCCATTTTTGTCTTTCATTAAAAGTTTTTTTAGGGGCACTTGGCAATTTGTAGGCATGCACATTTTATATGTCAGTCCTTGTTTTAATTTTGAACAGATGATGTCTCAAGTAGCCTTTGACACTGACTTCCAAGTACAAATTTGCCTTCAAACCTGGCAGTGACTGCTTACTCTTTCTTGCAATCCTCTTCTAAAGCAGTCTTTTCTATTACTTAACCCACTCAAAGAGGTGCATTTATTTTTTTCTAAATAAGTCAATAACTGAGAAAGTACTAAATTGCCCTTAAAATGCAGGGGGGCTGGTGGATAGAGCATGACCTTTATCCTTAATTACTTTTTTCCCAGGCTAAGGAACTTTAATTATATATAAAACATCTTCCTGTTTTGATCTTTTTCCCAGAGACTGTTTGGACAAGACATGGTCCCCTGGGGTGAGGAGAGGAGTCCTACCCTCTCTGACCTTTACAAACTTTGTCCTTGGGGCTCCTCTCTCTTCTTTCTCCCTAGGGAATCTCATCTAGATCAGATGTTAAATACCATCTTAGGGACCAGAGCAGCGGCTCAAGTGGTATAAGGTGTCTGCCTTGCCCGCACTAGCCTAGGACAGACTTCGGTTTAATCCCCCCAGCGTCCCATGTGGTCTCCCAAGCCAGGAGCGATTTCTGAGCACATAGCCAGGAGTAACCCCTAGGCATCACTGAGTGTGGTCCAAAAATAAACAAACAAACAAACAAATATCTCGCCAGTGACTCCAGCTCAGGCCTCGCCATGCAACTGCAGGTGGAGAGCCGAAGACAGTCTAGACATTTCCACTTCGACATCGATCTGATACCACTAAAACTGGACCCTACTGACCTTTGGCCTTAAAGAGATGGGGGTGACCTGACATTGATAAATTGGGCTGGCTTAGTGGTGATTTAGTCTCTAGGAAAGGCTTACAGAGTAAGAAAAGATGTGTCTGCACTGCAGGGAAGAAGTAGAAAATCTCCCAAAGCCCCTCCCCATGTTTTTAGTACCTTCTGTTTTCAGTGCAGTCAGCAGAGCTTAAGACCTCAGACATATTAGGGGTCTGGAGCAATAGTACAGCTGAGAAGAGGCTTGCCTTTACAGGCAACCTGAATTTAATCTCCCGTATTCCATATGGTCACATCTCATATGGTCCTCTGAGCACACCAGGAATAATCCTAAATTCAATAACTCCTGAGCATTGCCAGGTGCAGTTCAACAACCAATTTAAAAAACAAGGGGCCAGCGAGATAACATGGAGGTAAGGTGATTGCCTTGAATGCAGAAGGTCGGGAATCCGGGCATCCCATATGGTCTCCCATACCTGCCAGGGGCGATTTCTGAGCGTAAAGCCAGGAGTAACTCCTGAGCGCTGCCGGGTGTGACCCAAAAAAAAAAAAAAACAGACCTGGGTCGTGCTCACTTTTAGGAAGAAATAAAACATCTTACTATATATACAGCAAAAGGCAGATAACCTTGAGATTTCCATTCTATCTGTCCTGAAAACCAAATAGATAAGGTAAATTTTCCATCCTTTCTTTCTACCTGTATATTTATAGTTATACAGATTTGAGCATTGTACAAATATTCTCTCAAACAAGTGACTAGATTTGAGTGTTATTCCTTTCTTCCTCAAACTCTAGTGCAAGAAACATTTCCCCTTCGGGAAATGATGTGAAGATGAGTGGCTTCTGGCTGCCTAAATCATGCATGGTCTTTCTAGATGCTTTCTCATCTGTTTTTGTTAATTCCATCATTTCCTCTTGCTGAAGATAAACCTATGTCTCTTCCCTGGCTCTCTCCTTTTACTCTCCATATTTTGGTGCTCACCTTTTGATCATTTGCGGAATCCGAACTCTTCCACACTTCTAGTTCTGTCCTGGATAGTCTTGGTGTCCTGCATTCAGCCTCCAAGCACCTTCAAACCGTTCTCACCATTTTTCCTACCAATCAAGCCTTGTTCATTTTTCTGCTCAAACCCTCCCTAATTTCATAGAGAAGACTCAGTCTTGTTGCCTAAGTACTGCAGAAAGTTCATCTTTACCCCCATGGACTTCAATTGGGTTTTCTTCCTGCTTCTATGACAGAAGTCATTTTTTTCTTTTCTTAAATTAAAAGCTCACCTCTGCCTAGGGGGTTTCTGACCTAGAGCGACTCAGTAATCTTTCAGCACCACTGAATCAGACATTTCTGGAATGCAGCGAAGCAGGGAAACTGGGATACAGAAGACCTAAGCGACTCAGTGGCATTTGTGCCAAAGTCAATCCTCTGATCTGTTCTGTCCCACCATCCTTCAAGAAATACCTGGAGAGCTGCTCATGTTGGTGCAACACACATTGGAGGTCAAGAGGAACATCCTTTTGCCCTGATCTTGGCAAAAAGAAAATAGTTGCAGAACCTCTGTTGTTTTTCTGCAAATACCTATCTTTGTGTTCAAGAGAAAAATACACTCCAACAAAACATAGCCAGTTGCTTAACTAGGAGAATTATACTAAGAACTCTTCTCTCCTGGTCTAGTTGACATAACTGGATTTTTCAGTACTGAGTTCACATGGAAACAACTTTCAATGATAGGGGAGCTGAAGATAAATAGTACAGTGGGTAGGGCACGGGCCTTGTGTGCAGCCACTCGGTTCAAATGCCCCTATCCAATATGGTCCCTGGTGCACCACCAGGAATGGCCCCTAAACACCTCTGGGTGTGGACAAAAGCCCTAAAAGCAAAATCTATCTACTGGGAACATTGGTAATGGGAAAAGTGCACTGGTGAAAGGTGGTGTATGTTCTGTGACAAAAATTCAATCATGAACAATTTTGTAACCATGGTGCTTAAATAAAGTAACTATATTTTTTTAATCTGAAAAGAGCAACAAAGCCACAAATTCAGAAAGATTGTATGTTACATGTAGTTCTATATTATTAAGTCATTTTTCTATACATTTAAGTTTATTTTTAGAAACGTGAAACATGAACATTGAACTGAGAAAATGTTCTTGTTACCTTTACTTTAAAATTTTAAAAACTGCTATCATCTTTTTAAATACCTAGAAAAAAAATGAGTACTGTTAATTTATAATGATTTCCATTAAAACATATCAGCAATTTTCAAAAAAAAAGAAAAAAGGTATTGAAGGTCTGAAAAGCATAACTAAAATTTGGAATGTTGTTGTCACTTGATATTGTATTTTGTTTGTTTGTTTGTTTTTTGGGGGCCACACCCATTTGACACTCAGGGATTACTCCTGACTGCGCTCAGAAATTGCCCCTGGCTTGAGGGGACCATAAGGAACACCGGGGCTAGCGCTTGCAAGGCAGACGTCATACCTCTAGCGCCACCACACCGGACCCGATATTATCTTTTTGAATGAGCCATAAATCTCCCATCCCAAACGAGTAGTGAGTAGAATGTACAGTGGTGGAGAGGGGATATAGTTCAAAGGGCTGGGGCCCCAGGTTTGAACCTTAACAGCACATGGCCCTCCCAAGCACTACTAGGAGCAACCCCTGAGCATGGCCAGATGTGACCCAAAGCAAAACAACGCACAGTGGGTTGGGAGCAGGTCTGAGTGCCGCCATCCACTCCTGGAAAGCAAATGATTAACGCAGGTGGCAGGTCTGACCAACTTTCGTTTAAGTTACTCTTCCCAGGCTTCCACACTTATGTCTAATTGCCGGAGATCCACTTCTAGGAGACAAGATGCCGCTTGATGCCAGCAGCCTGGAGGGATGCAGGGCAGTCTGTTTACAGCCAGACTCATGCCCAAGTCGGTTGGCTGCAGCTGAAAACCATTGGCTTCTCCATTCTGCTCCCTGAGACTGTTCTGATCTCTGTTGTGGTTCAGGGAATGTTTCCAATGGGGTGCCTGAATAGTGAGGGGTCTCCTTTCGATGTTTGCTTTTTAGAACCAGAATCGAGTCCACTTCAAGAAGCATTAAAATGTTTCTTTGACAATAGTGTTTTATTTCTACAACAGTTGTTAAGATCAGGAAAATTCAGTTTTCTCAAACCACTGATAGTGCATTTATTAACTAAACCAAATACGTTATTCGGTTTTTTTTTGGGGGGGGCGGTATTTGGGCCACATCCATTGGTGCTCAGGGCTTACTAAAGAGGGGTCGGAGAGATAGCATGGAGGTAAGGCGTTTGCCTTGCATGCAGAAGGATGGTGGTTCGAATCCCAGCATCCCATTTGGCCCCCTGAGCTGCCAGGAGTGATTTCTGAGCGTAGAGCCAGGAGTAACACCTGAGTGCTGCCGGGTGTGATCCAAAAAACAGACAAACAAACAAAAGAGACCTCTTCTGGCATGGGTGTGCCAGGGAACAAATTTGGGTTGACTGCATGCAAGGCAATGTCCCTTATACTATTGCTCCAGTCTCACTTTATTCAAATTTCACCGGATTTTCTCTAATGTCCTGGTCTTGCTCCAAAATGTAACCCAAATCCTCCATAGCATTTCAGGGTAGGGATGGAGTTACTTTTGAAGTGACTCCTTTCTCACTTAATTTCAGAAGCGTGGTTTACTGGGAAAGATGGGGCTCCTGAGGATCCATGAGGGACTTGCCAGGCTTGACTAGGAGCAGGTGCTGGTCAGCTCCAGAAGGAGGGAGGCTAGACTTTCCACTGCTCTCTCTCTTCTGCAGCATCTACAGCTGATTCAAAAGCCCATTTCACATTCCTTCCAAAGGAAAAACCTTCACTCTGTCCACAGTGAATTCATCTCCCCTTTTCCTTCTGGCACAGATTAGCTTCCTTCTTGTGTCTACATGAGTTTAAAATGAGCCCAGCTTTATGCACTGACATTATTAACAAGTGTCTGAACAGTTCTGAAAATAGTGCCTGGGAACTGCTCTGGTTTCAGAAAGAATAAAAAAAAAAAAACCACACACACACACACACACACACACACACACACACCCCACTAATCCGTAAACTCCCCCTCTTTGGACCAATTTTAAAAGCAGAAAGCCAAGCTCCGAGTTTCTTATCTTTCTGACACAGGACTCTGCTCCTGTGTCCTCATTGAGGACTACAGAAAATCAGGGTTCTGATTCCTATAACCATCTTTCTGGAGGACACTTTCTTTATGTAGGCTGCATTAAAGCAAAGGTGTATCTAGGAAGCCCAGATTCAAGTGCTCCAGACTGGAGGCAAGAGAAGGGGATGTGACTGGTGGGGAAAAGAGTGTGTTTTGGTGTCAGAGGTGACTTGACAGTTCATAGGGTACCCCAAGAGTGGCCTTTCTTTAATGAAAACAGATTTTTGTCACATGGCTCTGATTCAGAAGCACAGCCTCTAATACCTTTTCAGAAGACATGTCTCCTGCTTTAGCATTTCACATTCACGCCTTTCACTTCCCTGAAGTTCCATTCGGTAGTCAGTCATCTGTTCAGACAGCATCACTGAGCCCTTCGGGAAGTGCTTTCTCAGGCTTGCAGCCTGCTGAGCCTTTCACCAGCCTTCCAGAAGAGGCTGTTGGTCAGATTCCCAGATTATTTCACATATTTCTAAGGGGTATTTCCCATGCAACAGACTTTCTGGTCATGTCTGTTCCTCAGGGAAAGCAAGTGCCATCATAGCTGTATATGGGCCATATCTGGCAGAGCTCAGGACCATCAAGGTTGTTGTATGGAGGGCAGAGGGGAGGCATTGTAGTGCCAGGGACAGAACTTAGAGCCTGGCACCTGCAAGGCATGTGCTCTACCACATGAGTTACCCCCCAAACCCCAAGTTCTCCAAGTTTTATGTTTTGTTCCCCAGAAGTGCTGGAGGAAGCCATGCAATACTGGATGGAGGTCAGACTTGGGCCCCTTTGCACACCAGATATGTGCTCCAACTCTTTGTCTTTTCTCCCCAGCTTCCAGGCTTTCTAATATTTAAAGCATTTATTTATTTTTATTTTGTTTTATTTTTAAAAGGAGCAAGGTTCATTGTGGTGGGTAGGATGGGGTGGTGAGCAGAGCTAAGGTGCTCAGGAGTGCAGTGCACACCATTTATCCAGAGGCCCATGATTCAGAATGTTCTTGACCCCGCAGCCATCTGGGATGAGGTGCTTCTCAGCTATCATGTTCTCAAACTCATCTGCATTACATTTGGTAAAGCCTCACTTCTTGGAAATGTGGATCTTCTGGCGACCAGGAAACTTGAACTTGGCCCAACAAAAAGCCTCAATCACACGTTCCTTGTTCTGTTTGGAGCCTAAAATTGGGGCCAATAAGAGCCCATAGGAACATCCAATAGAAAGACTGTCTCCAAGGTTCCTTATTACAGCTCATACAAGCCACTTGCTGCCTACAATCATTGCACACTGGATCCTATATGGCAGAGAGCACAGTCGGCTTAATTGACTGCACCTGTTTTTGGTTTTGGTTTTTGGGCCACACCCGGTGACATTCAGGAGTTACTCCTGGCTATGCATTCAGAAATCACTCCTGGATCATGAGATCATATGGGACGCCGGGGATTGAACCTAGGTCAGTCCTAGGACAGCCATGTGCAAGGCAAACACCCTACCTCTGCACTACTGCTCCAGCCCCACCTGTTTTTATTTTATTTTTTATTTTGTTTTTGTTTGGGGTCCATGCCCGATGATGTCAAAGGTTACTCCTGGCTCTGGACTCAGTAATTACTTTTCAGGGGACCATTTGCAGTACTGGAGATTGAATCTGGATTGGCTTCATACAATGCAAGAGCACAATCTGCTGAACTATACTGCTCCAGCCCCTTTAAGGTATTCTAATTAAAAAAAAAAAAAGCAAGAACTATATTCTATTCTGAAAAGCTTATTTCCAGGAACCATTGAGATTTAAACTCTTTCTCTGCCCCTGAACATAAAACAGTGGAGTTTCAGGAATAAAATGTCACAGGTTATTGTCTGTGTGTCTATGACATTGTTTAGCTGCAGCAGGTGGAGATAAATGTGCCTGTCATCTTGCTCCCTGACAGCTTACTATAGCCAGTACTCAGTGTCATCCCTCGGGGACTCATGTTTCAGAGCAAATCTCTGCAAAAGGGATGATGTCTTCAGGCCCAAGATGGTCATTAACTCTGGAAGACCAAAGGAAGCTGTTTTTAGGTCTGACTTCTTACCAGAATCGTTTGTGCTTTGCTCAGTGATACCGAAATTGCTCAGTAATACCACCTTTCTTCCTTTCTTTTTTTTTTCCACTAGAAACTTGATGCCTGACTGATGACCACTTATTTTCTGTCTGACACAGACCAAAATGTCAACAGATGGGGCTGGAGAGATAGCATGGAGGTAAGACGCTTGCCTTGCATGCAGAAGGACGATGTTTCGAATCCCAGCATCCCATATGGTCCCCCGAGCCTGCCAGCAGCAATTTCTGAGCGTAGAGCCAGGAGTAACCCCTGAGCACTGCCGGTGTGACCCAAAAAAACAAACAAAAAAAAAGGTCAACAGACATATTTGTTGGATGCACCCCCCCCCATCCAACCTCTGCGGGTATCACCTTGCCCTGAAGCAGATGGAGCTTAGCAGTCCAAATTATGCCTAGGTCCTCCAGCCCTTATCTGCACTAAAAAGAGGATCTTCCTGATGTTTCAGAGCTCAGCTCACATCCTAGCTAAGATCACACATTGCTATTTTTGAGTAGTCTTTTGACATGGCATTATTCCCCCAGGGGACCAGTTTAATCAGAATATCTCAATCTGCAGAACATGGAGCAGCCCTCTGGACTCAATTAGAGGGATATTATCGCTGACCTTAGTGTGTCCAAGAACTCCCTTGATTCTCTCCATCTCCACCCCCGCTTTCCTGCTCAAAGCTCTCTGGGCTGGTTGACTTGATGGAGGTTTCTGGAAAGCCAAGCCAGGATGGCTGGTTGCCCGGACTGGACTACCAGGGAGGTATCAGATGCCATTGTTTTCTTTTGGAGCTTGGTGGAAGAACTGGACGGGTATTTTTTTCTGCCGGGAAAGTGGTGGGTGTAGGAGGAGGAAGCTTTGAAGCTGGTTCTGAGTTTCCAAAATGACAAACGGAACAAAGGAAATCACCTGATCTTCAGCCACTCTTAACTAACCAGCAGCTCTCAGGATGTTCTCAAGTCTCTGCCAGGCAGCCCCTGGGTTGATACTCAGCATTATCCCTGTAGGTCAAATAGAACTTTTTTTTTTTAATTCTTTTTTCTTTTTTTTTTTTAAAGCAGATTCCCTATAAAAAGAATTTTTAAAGACTATTCCAAAACAGCATCCACGTGTACATGCTCATATGAATTTATTTATGAGAATGTTTCCCAAGCCCCAGTTCTTGCATGCCTTTGAGAGTTGTCAGTATTGCGTCTGAATCACACAATTTGTATGAGATTTCTGGGTTCTGCACCTCCCATAAAACCCTCCTCACCTTCAGTCACATTGAATGTCCTTCTGTTTGGAGCACAGATGGGTGAACCTGAAAAGCAGTGAAAGATATTAGAGCCATACATCAAATGTCTAGTCCTGCATTCAATACAGAAGCTGCACTCTTCCTTCCCCACCACCCCACTGGTAAAACCCAGACAACAGTAGGTATGTTCCAGGCTTGATGTGAACTTTGAAGAATCCAGATGCATAAAATGTTTTGCACAAGGGTCTGACACCTGCTAAGTGTTAATAAGCATTAGCTCTTATTGTTTCTAGTGTCTTGCTTTTATGTCATTTCTAATCATATCTTTGCACACATCTGTGTGGACATGTGCCAGGGGTTAAATCCTGGATATGGAAGAAATATTAGCAAACTTAGAAACTTGGGATGGCATGTTGAGGAAACCCATTCTTCGGAATCAAATGTCATGAAATCTAGTGGTGGTGTTTTCAATGATAAACACAGGGGACCAAAATGCCCTTCATGGAATTGACCTAAGAAAGGGAGAAAACCTTAAACAAGATGAATAGATGATCTCTTAGAAGTCATGTGGAGAGGGGCCAGAGTGATAGCACAGCTGTAGGTCATTTGCCTTGCACAATGCCAACCGTAACCAGGCCTGGGTGTGATCCCCAGCATCCCATATGGTCCCCTGAGCCTGCCAGAAGTGATTTCTGAGCACAGAGCCAAGAGTAATCCCTGAGTGAAGCCAGTTGTGGCCCCAAAACAAGAAAACAAGCAAACAAAAAAAAGTGACGTGAGAAAAATAAAGCAAAGAAAGACATTGGGAGAACCAGAAATGGTGGCCTTGCCTTTTCTAAATTGGGTGGCCAAGGAAGCTCCCTGAAAAGGTGAGAGTGGAGCAGACTTGGAGGAGGAAGAGAAATAGAAGGATCCCTGGTGAGAAGGATCCCAGGCAGCAGAGAGAGCAATTGCAAAAGGCCTGGGGCAGGGAGAAATCATGTATGTTCTCTATCCTGATAGAAACTGGGCAGGAGCACAGAGCAATATAGGGTCAAAGGCATGGCACAAGGAGGCCAGAGAGAGCATGGAGGTAAGGCATTTGCCTTGCATGCAGAAGGATGGTGGTTTGAATCCCGGCATCCCATATGGTCCCTGAGCCTGCCAGGAGCAATTTCTGAGTGTAGGGCCAGAAGCAACCCCTGAGCACTGTTGAGTGTGACCCAGAAACCAAGAAAAAAAAAAAAAAAGGCATGGCACAAGAGGCCTGGCAGGCCGAATCTAAGTAGGTGTTGGGAACAATTTACTTTTTGTCCATGCAGGGAGTAAGTCAGTAGTCAAGGAGACAATCAGAACAAACAGAATAATTCCTTGTTGCCATCTTGGTCTGCTTATACACACGCTAGGACATGGAGATGCTCACTACACCCCTCCCAAACAAGTTTCTTTTTTGTCTTGGTATATTATGTGAGTGTTTCCGATACTACACTCCAGTGATTTTTTTTCCCCTAGAACTGTTAAGAACTAAGAGTGGAAGGAAAAGACTTTGTTTCATGTGTTCCTGGGCTGTGTTCCCAGATGTTGCCCAGATGGCAGGCGTGCATTATTGGGACAGTGTTGCTCAAGGGACTTAATTTTAGGTCTCTGTGTAGTGCCAACCAATGATGGTATTTCCTAGGGTCAAAGACTTGAGGCCTTCCCCTTTAAGCCTTTTCCCTGCACTTGGCCATACAGCATCCTCCCCAGAGACATACACAAGGCAAACAAGACCAACTCCAAGTGTGCAGTGCAGGACCAAGCAGGAGCAGCCCAAGTTCAACTCAGGAACATGCTTGGATCCTCACCCACCACATCTGGCCCTTCCTAGTTTGTGTAGAATCTGTGTATTCAGTTAACCCAGAAGCTCTGGGGAATCAGCCAGACCCAGACCTTGTGCTAAAACAGTTAGTTTTTGGGACTAGGAAGAAGGCTCAGAGGTCTGGAGCACTGCTTTGCATGCAGAAGGCCCCATTAGAGACCAGGCCTCACATGACCAAGCACACTGGAGTGACCTAGAATATTGTGCTGAGGAATGCCCCTGGAGCTCCACTGAGTGTGGCCCCCAAACAAGCTAATGGGAAAGAAGAGGTGGGCATACCTGCTGATGGGGGCAACAAAGTTGAGCTCTGGCCCCTTGCTGACTTCTTTTTGACAAATCTGCCCATTTGCAGCTCTTCCCACTGGTTTCTCTGCTGCTGGATAATGTGTCACCAACCATAAGACATGCATAGGCCCAGGCCATGAGCAATGGGTGAGGAGATCAAGGACTAAGCCTAAGAGCTGCTGGTTCCCACCAGGGAGGGAGGGTCACTGTACCCCCAGACAAGCTTGGCTGAGCACCCCAAAGCCAGTCTTCTCCAAGTTGCCACTAATAAGCTGTTCATTCTCTTTTAACCCCAAGGTCCTAATCTCCCTCCCTCTTCTTCTCTCTGCATTACCTGTGAGACATTCTCTCTGCATTACCTGTGAGACAGTTTCACCATGATCGTCTGGAACTACTCCCCTGAAAGGATTTGTCCTGCTGGGTGTCCTTTAGTTCATTCCAACTTATCTGACAGAAGAAACAAGATATATACATTTAGTGAGTCCACGCTATGAAGGTATGTAAAGAATTGAATCTTCGTCATTTTCTGACCTTTTTTCTCCTTTCCAGAGTCACATGCTGTTACCAACTTAGTGTTGACTTTGGCTTTGGGGGGGGGGTGTCACACCCAGATGTGCTTAAGGTTTACTCCTATTTTCGCAGTCAGGAATTACTTCTGAGGATGCTGGGGATGGAACCGGGGTTGGCTGCATGCAAGGCAAGTGTCTTACTCCTGCCCTTCAGACAGGCTGTGTTTGCTTCTAATGCTCAGGTTACTTGGACAGGGCTTGTGGTCAACCAGATTCAATCTCTGCTATTCCATCTGGTACCCTGAGCACCACCAGGAGTAATTCCTGAGCATCACTGCATGTGGCTAAAAAAATGAAACATCAACAAAAAAAACTGCAATTTTCCTCTCCACATCTTCTCCTGGCCATTGCATCTTTCAACTAGTCTCGAGAATTCCAGAGCAGTGACAGCAGACAGATTGTCCTGTGCTTTCTTTGTCTAGGTGGGAAGGCAGATTCCTGGTGCTTCTGTACCATCTTTCTAGATCCTCTTAAGTCTGTGTTTTAAGCGTTTTAGTTCAGGTGCATCTGCTTTTGTAAAAACTGCAGACTCATTCAGAATTTTCTTGGACCTGAAATGAGTGATGTAAAGGCTAAGCTTGTCTTTCATACACATGCAGGTTTTCTATCCTGGTCTCTGCCCAACAGATGATTTCTCATGTGCCTATAATCCTCTAAAAGATCAGTCCCAGAATGAAACCCTTGCCGGACCATGCTGAGTGGAGCAGAGTAAAAGAATTTTTGTTTTGATCATCCCACTTGGGACTCAACCCATGATCTTAATAGTCTGCCCACTATCAATAAGTGTACTATATCAATAAGTGTACTAGCTTCAGCCATATCTCCATTGTCCTGTTCTTCTGCCATTGGTTTGTTTTGACCTTGGGGATGGGAGAGGGATGACTTTTATTCTGCCTTAATTTCATGTTGTCTAAACAAACAATGAATTATGGAACTTCCAACCTTCAGCCACTGACTGGCTTTATTGTCATTTCAATCCTGCCTGCTTTTGCAGAATGGAAAGAAATGGGTTGATGTCACTCTGAAATGCCAGAGAGAAAGGGAGCTAATGGAGGCAGTATCATCAATAATAGAGCAGGTAAAAGCTACTGGAACCATCAAAGAATGGCTGGATGCCAGGGCTTACTGTGCCCAGAGGAGATTTATATGGGAGCACCACATTTAAGATCCCTCAGAGCCAGGTAGGACTATTGCTGAGAATGAATTTTGTCACAAGTGCCAGAGCAGCTAAGTCATCCAAATGTCAGCCTGTTCCAGTGTCAGAAGAGGAGGTACCCTGGGACCCCACAGACTTCACAGACATTCTATGGGGCCAGCTCCCACCCATCTGTGCCTGGAACCCTGCCAGATACAGGCTGAGCAGGCTAAAGATCACTCAGTTCTGGGCTCTTCCATGTTTGGTTGGGGCAGGAGATTTTAGAAATGTGAAGCAAGTTCAAGTACGAGAGAAATTCCTTCCATTCCAGCTCCTTTTCACAGTGTGAAAATGGGACAGGGTTGCTCCTCCACTTTAATTTTAGAGTTCTCTACAGGGTGCCTTGTGAGTTTCCTCCTGCAAGGGCTCTAGGCATCTTGTGTGGGTGCCAAGGATAGATCTCAGGGCTCCAGCTAAGGGAAGGTATCTGGAGCCAGCCAGGAAAAGGCAGACCTTGTGGAACTAGGCTTGTGCATGCTCTTGTGAGAATGGTCAGAGCAGTTTCCTAAGGCTGGTAACAAAACACTGCCAGCTGGCTAGGCTATAGAAACACACCATCACGATGCTGGATGCAAGAGCACTGTGAGTTAGAAAGAATGTGTCTCCTTGTTTGCTTTCCAGTGCTGGGAGGAATCCAGGGCCTCACAGATGCTCAGTGGATGCCGAGCTACTAGACCACAACCTTAGTGCCTGGAGGCCTTATAACAGATGGATGTGAAGGACTTGGAAGGCCTTTTCTCTCCCAAGGCTCACAGGAGTCTCTCCTTTGTTTCCTGCCCTTCCTGGCATCTGCTACTTCTCGGTATTGCTTAGTACTCCTCGGCTTGTCACCCACCTCTGCCCTCAGTAGTATGGGTCTTCTCCCTGTGTCTCTGCACAGGCCCCTCCATCTGTCTTGGCATCCACTTCTGCATCTGGTAGGCAGCATTTGTATTCATACAGGATTAGGCTATAAACTTATGGGCTAGTAACCTTGCTAATGACCTCTCAACTTTGTTTCCTCTACAAACTCAGGTACCAAGATTTAGGACTTCAATACCTCACATAAGGCTATAATTGAGTCTGGAAGAGATATTTTTTTTTTACCAGGAGACAGAATGGGGCCAAAGGACACTGTTTCCCAGAGCTGGGGCCTGACCAAGCTGGGAAAGTGTTCAAACATAGTCACGCAGTTCACCCGAGCGGCTGCAGAAAGCAGACCAAGTCTAGGGATGTTTGTAGCTCCAGACTTGCCTCCTTTGCT
Source organism: Suncus etruscus (assembly GCF_024139225.1). NCBI lineage: Eukaryota > Metazoa > Chordata > Mammalia > Eulipotyphla > Soricidae > Suncus > Suncus etruscus. Next base: position 52,547,750 of record NC_064861.1, read on the forward strand.
CTAAGACAGAGAAGCTCTAGGCCTCCCCTCTTCCTGCCTCTAGAGCCAGGTAGCACTGGCTATTGCTTACTCATACCCTGCAAGTGCTCCCAATCTGCTCTTCCACCAAGAGTCCTCCAAAGGACACATTGTTGTTGTGGTTGCCAGTGAGGGGAGCCCCAGCAAGGTCAGGACTAGCAAAGGTTTGAAGGTGTTCCTGCAAGTGGCTAAATGAGACCTGGAGGGGATGGTCAGGGAGCACTCCCACCTCAGTCTTCTTCCTTCCTGCATGTTGCTGAGCTGGGAGCCTGGCCTGTGAGAACCTGTGATAGGTTGAAGGCATGAGCTGGTTGGAGGAGGGAGGACTGGATGTGGATGGGCAGAGGAAAAACAGCGGAATCTGGACACAGTCAAGTGCTGGAGTGTGAGCCAGAACCCCCAGCCCAGCCTACTTATTATTCAGAGGCTGATGGGGACTAGATTATCGCCATTCTGTACTCCCAGCCTCAGTTTCCTCAGCTATAAAGACAAGATTAGTGGCTGAAGAGATAGCATGGAGGTAGAGCATCTGCCTTGCAGGCAGAAGGACGGTGGTTTGAATCCCAGGATCCCATATGGTCCCCCGAGCCTGCCAGGAGCAATTTCTGAGCATGGAGTCAGGAGTAACCCCTGAGCACTGCCGGGTGTGACCCAAAAACCAAACAAAACAAAAAGACAAGATTAGAGCCACCTGTGCTGACATTCTAGAATTCTCATTTACACTTGCCCACCCCTATCCCAGGCATGGGATCCTTTTCCTATGCCTGTTTTTATCCTCTGTACACCTGCACCTTATATTCAGGGCAAACACCTTAACCCCTGTTCTAACTTTCTAGTTCTCTTGCCAGAATTTTTTTTTTACTAATGAGTTATTCTTTATTTATTTTGAATGAATATCCGTATTTAAGCACCATGATTACAAACATATTTGTAGTTGGGTTTTACTTATAAAAAGAATACCCCTTTTCACCAGTGTAACCTTCCCACCACCAATGCTCCATATCTCCCTCCTCCACCACCCCCCTGCCTGTATTCAAGACAGGCATTCTATTTCTCTCATTCACTACCATTGTCATGGTAGTTGTCAATGTAGTTATTTTTCTAACTGCACTACCACTCTTTGTGGTAAGCTTCATATCATGGGCTGGTTCTTCTAGCTCTCATCTCTATTGCCTCTGGGTGTTATTACAATAATATTTTTATTTCTGTTAAATCCCATAGATGAGTGAGACTATTCTGTATCTATCTCTCTCCCTCTGACTTATTTCACACAGCATAATAATTTCCATGTCCATTCATGTAGAAGAAAATTTCATGACTTTCATTTTTCCTGACAGCTGCATAGTATTTCTTTGTGTATATGTACCACAGTTTCTTTAGCCACTCATCTGTTGTCGGGCATCTGGGTTGTTTCCAGATTCTTTGTCAGAATTTTCTAAGGTGATGGTTATATTTCTTGTTTTGATTGTGGGTTGGATTTCACAAGTATATATCTCTTATAAAAATCATCAAGTGTTTTCTTTAAGAGTTTTGCATTTCACTGTATACAAAGCTTATATTTAAAGAAAACTTCATGGCAAAGAACTTAATGTTGTGCCTGCTGAAGCACTGAGGGAAGTGTTTAGGCACCTGCCATTCACTATGAGATGCAGAAACAATAGATGGAGTGACAGGTGGGAAGAGGGATGTCTAAATGAGTAGACACATTTTTACAGTAAATATTTTACAGTAGGGGCCAGGCGGTGGCGCTGGAGGTAAGGTGCCTGCCTTACCCGCGCTAGCCTAGGAGACGGACCGCGGTTCGATCCCCCGGCGTCCCATATGGTCCCCCAAGCCAGGAGCAACTTCTGAGCGCATAGCCAGGAGTAACCCCTGAGCGTCACCGGGTGTGGCCCAAAAAAAAACCAAAAAAAAAAAAAATATTTTACAGTAAATCCTATTCTGTCTCTCAGGTGGACTCAGCAACACACCCATTGAGCAGCCACTATGAAAGGCAAGTGTGCTCATGTTTCCTGCCTAAAAAACTTAGATTGGGGGGGGGGCAGAGTGATAGCACAGCAGATAGGGCATTTGCCTTGCACAAACCCTACCCAGGTTCATTCTTCAGCATCCCATATGGTCCCCCGAGACTGCCAGGAGTAATTTCTGAGTGCAGAACCAGGAGTAACACCTGAGCACCACTGGGTATGGCCCCAAAACAAACTTAAATTAGGAGGGGCTAGTCATCTTGTACAAAGCTGACCAGGGTCATCATTCCAGATGGGCCCCCAAGCCTCACAGGAGTTATCTCTGAGTGTAGAGCCAGGAATAAGTCCTGAGCACCATGGGGTATGACCCAAAAGCAAACAAACAAAATTTAAAACACTTTTTAAAATAATATTTTATATAAACATCGTGATTACAAACATAATTTTAGTTGGGTTTCAATCATAAAAAAGAACACCTCCCCCCTTCATCAGTGCAACATTCCCACCACCAAAGGCCCCTCATCTCCCTCCTCTCCCACCACCTGAAAAAATCTTCAGCGAGGTCCAGACTTTACATATGTGAGGCCAGAGCTTGATTCTCAGTGCTCATGAACTCTCTCTCCCTCAGCACCTACAAAAATTTTTCATTTCATTATCTGAAACCAGATAAGTCTCCTAGCCCATCAATGACAGTTCTTCCCTCTCCAGCCAACAGCTGTGAATACTTTCAGCACTGTCTCCTGTTGCAGAACCTGTAGCTCGCAGTTTCATGAACTTTTCTTACTCATCCATCCAGCTCCATTTTAGGAGAATGTGTGGAATATCTTCCCTGTTGTACCCTCCTGGAAAATTCCTCTTCAGTTCTAGTCACCACCCCTGGAAGTCTTCCTTAAGTTTCTCAGGCAGATGAAAGGACTCTTGTGGACTCCCAGTACCCTCTCAGAACACGGATGTAACTATGCAACTGTTGGCACAATTCCTCTACATGTCCCAGACTAGAAGTTGCTTAAGATTGGGGAACTCGGGGCCGGAGAGATAGCATGGAGGTAAGGCATTTGCCTTTCATGCAGAAGGACAGTGGTTCGAATCCCGGCATCCCATATGGTCCCCTGTGCCTGCCAGGGGCGACTTCTGAGCATAGAGCCAGGAGTAACCCCTGAGCACTGCCAGGTGTGACCCAAAAACAAAACAAAACAAAACAAAAAAGATTGGTGAACTCACCCCACTCCTTCCTAATCCTATGAGCCAGCAACACTGCCTGCCTCTGGGAAGTTTGTACTGACTGAAGATGAGCACCTAGAGACAGATCTACACTGCCTTCCCTCTGCACACTTAAGGCATGTCTTTCCCAAGGGGAAAGAAAAGTCATCTAAGGCTGGAACTCTAGTACAGCAGTACAACTCTAGTACTTGCCTTGCATGCAGCTAATCTGGGTTTGATCTCTAACACTCCAAATGGTTCTGTGAGCCTGCCAGGAATGATTCCTAACTACAGTTCCCTCAGAATTGCGAGAATAATTTCTAGTGCAGAGGGAGTAGTAACTTCTGAGCATTTCCAGGTCTAGTCCAAAGCAAACACACACACAAAAAAATTGTTCATGAAACCAGGAAGATATCTCAAGCAGTAGAATTCATACCTAGCACATGTGAGGTCCTGTGTTTGGTTTATAGAACTGCATGGTGCTCGGGAGCTCCTGCCAACATCATAGGCATGGCCCCTATAAAAATTATTTAACGTACAGAATTTAGCTTGGATCTTTCTCTTTTTGCATGGAATTCTCATTTTTCAGAGGAACTTGCTTCTCTAGCTTTCATAAGTCCATGGAAGTTAATTCAACAAGTTTATCAAAGTTCACTAAATGAGTTTATAAAAGCCAGACTTGCTTGGATGTTTTGCCAAAAGATCAGATTCCTTCAGGATCATCTAAACATTATTATGGTTATTATTATTGTTATTATTGATATTATTATTTGCATTTTAGAGATTGAAACTAATGTTTTAAATAACAAGTTTATTCTTGTGTTGTTATTAAAATTATACATGCATTTGTTAATTAAAAAGGAGGAGAAAGAAAAGCAGGTGAGAGATATATAAGGAAGAAAAAGAAAACTGTCCCTTACCACCCACTACCCAAAAATAACCATTCTTAGCATTTGGTGAACCAAATGCCCCATTAAGAACCCAAGCTGCCTCAAAAATGATGAAGGTTTGATATTTTTCATGATTTCAGGCTATCTGATTGCTGAACCTGGACTCACAGGCTACCCCCAGGAAGAAAATTTACCTTCACCCAAACCAAGTCTACATCTCAGCTTTGCCAACCACTCTGCAGAGCTGGTATGAGCAGGACAAAGTCAACAATGGAAAAATACCTGAGGAGCAGTGAAATGCAGAGTCCAGTGTGAGAGTTTAACTGCAATTGGAAGAACAGGTTTATGAACTTAGTAAAAGGGAACACATTAGCCACAGCAAAGCTGAGTTTCCAAATGTCATTTTGAAATAACTGGCTCCAGACAGCAGAAACTGAGTGAGTACATTGGTGACAAGTGGGAAGAAGCCACAGTATTGGGAACTGCAAGAGGACTTGGGGAGGGCTGTGAGGAAAAGGCCTGGAAGGGGCTGCAGTTTTACGAATCGGCTTTCTCCCATGTGAGGGAAGCTAGAGTGGTTCAGAGTTCTTGGAACTTGGAAGTCCAAGCTAGAGTCTTTGCCCCACTGCTTTCCAGTAAAGAGTCTGTCGTCAAACTTGACTTTCCTATGCCTCAGGTTTCTCTTCTATAAAATGGGAACAATCTAAGCTTACCACAGTGGGGTGGGGTTAGGTGCTAGTGGTGTGGTGCGGTTAGAGTAGAGGGGCCATTATGACATGGATAGTGGTAAGATCACTCTGGGCAAGAACTGGGTGCTGAAAGGAGGTAAAGTGATCTGCATGATACCCTTTCAGTGACAGTATTATAAACCATGGTGCCTAAAAGGGAAAAAGGAAAAGGTCTGCCATTGAGGCAGGATGTGGGGCAGGTGGGAAACTGGAGACATCAGTGGAGGGAGGAGGACACTGGCAAGGGATGGGTGCTTGAACATTGTACAATTGAAACTCAATCATGAACACTTTAGTAACTCATGGTGATTTGAGAAACTTAAAAAAAACTTTAAAATTATGCCGGAGAGATAGCATGGAGGTAAGGTGTTTGCCTTTCATGCAGAAGGGTGGTGGTTCGAATCCCGGCATCCCATATGGTCCCCCATGCCTACCAGAGGCGATTTCTAAGCATAGAGCTAGGAGTAACTCCTGAGCACTGCCGGATGTGACCCCCCAAAAAAATTCAGCTCAAAATTAAGGGGGGAGGAGCACAGCAGGAGGACATTTGCTTTGCATGCAGCTGACCTGGGACTGACCCAGGTTCGATCCCCAGTATCCCATATGGTCTCCTAAGATTGACAGGAGTAATTTCTGAGCAGATAGCCAGATTTCTGAGTGCCTCCAGGTGTGGCCCACAAACCCAAAAATAAAATAAAAGTTAAATTAAATGGGGATCGTCTAAAGGCTGTCGTGGTAAACAAACATATGGACCATCTCAGACAGTTCTGCAGTTAGTGTGGGAACCTATCACGGCTTCAGGAATGCAATAGAAGCAGGAAAGTGTACAAGAGGTTCATGCCAATTCCAGAGTCAAAAGAGACAGCATTGCCAAGGTCACCAAAGGTCATCTTTAGAATCAAAGTCTTGCTCATTCACTGTAGTCAGGCTCAAAACAGGCCAAACATACCTACAGAGCCTCTGCAACACTAGATTGACCCTGGTGACCTATTCAGCTATTGCTGCTGTGATGCTGTATAACAAGCTCATCTCAGGTTCCTGGGCTTTGGAATCACCGAGAAAGTTCAATCAAGGCACAGGTTCTTTGGTGCTCCAACGCTTTGAATTAGGACTTTGGGGCAGGAGTGATAGCACAGTAGCAAGGCGTTTGCCTTGCAAGCAGCCAACCCCAGACAGACTCTGGTTTGATTCCCGGCATCTCATATGGTCCTCCGAGCCTGCCAGGAGTGATTTTCTTTTCTTTTCTTTTCTTTTTTTTTTAGTAATATCTTTATTTAAGCACCTTGATTAGGAGCAATTTCTGAGTGCAGAGCTAGGAGTAACCCCTGAGCGCCACCGGATGTGACCCAAATCCACCAAAAAAAGAACTAGGACCCCGTGATCAGGACTCAGGGGCTGTGTGTGTTGGGTCACAGGGTCTTCAGAAGATTCTGAAAATTTTTTACTTTTTTTTTTTTTTTTTTGGTTTTTGGGCCACACCCGTTTGACGCTCAGGGGTTACTCCTGGCTATGTGCTCAGAAGTCGCCCCTGGCTTGGGGGGACCATATGGGACGCCGGGGGATCGAACCGCGGTCCTTCCTTGGCTAGCGCTTGCAAGGCAGACACCTTACCTCCAGCGCCACCTACCCGGCCCGATTCTGAAAATTTTTAACCAACCACTTGACACCTGGGAGTTTTTTGTTTGGGGGGGTGGTCACACCCGGCAGCGCTCAGGGGTTACTCCTGGCTCTGTGCTCAGAAATCGCCCCTGACAGGCACTGGGGACTATATAGGATGCCAGGATTCAAGCCACCGTCCTTCTGGATGTAAGGCAAACACCTTACCTCCATGCTATCTCTCCGGCCCTGACACCTGGGAGTTTTGAGCCTCAGAGCAAAGCATAAGAAGAGAGATGCCTCTGGCATGTGCTAACATGCGAAATGCTGGTTCTGAAGCAAAAGTACAAGAGCAGGATTTCTGTAATTACCCGGAGTTTCCGCATTTCTTTCCTGGAATTCCATGGTGTTAGACATGATATTAGCAATTGCTACCTTGAGCTACTTCCCATTCTGTAGACAGGGAATCTAAGCTAAAGGGAACCTCTCTATTGACTAGATGCCAACCAGCCTGTACAGGTGTCCTATGGCCCATGAGTCTGTGTTCAAACTTGTTCTTCCTTGGTTTATCCAATGCACCTGGCTAAAGTGCGCTGCAGAAAGATCTCTTGTCAGTGTCAGCTGTTCCTCAAATCAAGTGTTACATGCTCTACATTCTTTGTCTCATTTTTAATCCTGTCAAGACCCAATGAAGTGATTAAAGAGGAGAGAAATAATGTGCAAAGAGGTTAAGCAACTTGCTTGATGTCATACAGCTCTTAAGGTATGGAGTCTAAGGGACCTCAAGGGTCCTGTCTTGACCTTACCTGTAGATGCAAATGCTTCTTCCTGTTGCCCTGGATGAGGATAAAGGAAACGATCCTTTTGTACTTGAGGCTACTATCTCAGGGTGCTGGTTCCCACATGGGTGGAGCGTTTTTACTTCTGACTCGGTTCCGTCACATATAATCATACTTGAGTTTCATGAGGAAGTCCATCTTGCAGGAATGCAAGATACGTGGATGAATCTGGAGAGTTTCATGCTGAATGAAATGAGTCAGAGGGAGAGGGACAGACACAGAATGATTCATTTACATGCAAGTTATAAAGAAAGCGTCAGGGAACAAGTAAGGCCCAGAGGCAATAGAAATGAAGGGCAGGAGAACTAAGTAGGAAATTCTGAGACCTCAGTGGTCCTGAGTTGGAAGCTTCCCACCATGGGGAGGAAAAATAGGTTAGGGAAGGCTCACTATGACAGTGACAGAGTGTAAGATGACATCTAGTTATTAATCCAAAACAAAGGTATTCTCCAGATTTTCTCTTTCCTTTTTACCTAGCCCTTTGGTATGTATGGTGGATCTTACGCCACCCTCTCCCACTTGGTTGAATTTTGTACTGAGAATAAAGAAAAGTCAGTACACTTTTGAAAAATTGGTGCACTCAGAGACACTGCAAGGAAGAAGCCACTGACCCCTTGACTCTCTCTTCACTGGCTTGGTTTATTAATTCCTCGTGGTTGCCCTTCCTGCTTCAGACCTGTCTGCCTGGGGTTAGAGATACAGTGTGCAGGGTAATTTCATAACATGTGATTTGTTTTACAATAGAGGGAACTGGTCAGTCTGGCTGAGGGCTGGGTGCTGAAAGGAGATAAAGTGACACATATAATACCCTGTCAGTAACAGGGTAAACCACAGTGCCTAAAAGGTAGGACAAGAGGAAAAAAGAAAACGAAAATAGAGCCTGCCAAATGACAGGTGAAATGCAGGAGGAAAACTGGGGCATTAATGAAAAGAAGTGGACACTGTGCAGAGATGGGTGTTGAGCCTGGGCCTTGCAAGAACAAGAATCCTTCATCCAGAGAGATGGGCGGCTCTGGCTCATCTACTCCTGGTGGGAATTAGAGCTTTTCAGAGAAGCCAAGTCCCCTCTCCACTTCACACTGATGGTTCCTGCCATTGGCTCATCTTCCGGCCATGGCAAAGACCACCTTAATCCCGCCTTCCTTCTTGGACAGACACCTCCCTTCTGAACCAAGAGCTTGGTGGTACTTGATGGAGGTTCGAGTGTAGAATATAACCAGATTTGGTATCTGGACAGCAGCAGACTTGTGTTGCTCAAGTTCTGCGCATTTCACAAAAAGGATTGGGCTTCATCCCAGCCTTCCATCTCCAGCACTGAACCTTACAGCCTCCTGAATAGCAGGTAGGTATTTCCCCTTATGTGATGCTTTGTTTCTCCCAGTTTACACTAATCTCTGGAGCCTGAGACTGGAGTTAAATAAGCCACAAGATGCTGGAGTAGGGTGACCGACTAAAAAAGTTCCTGAATCCCAAAGTGCTGTGAACATTCTGGAGCTTGGGGTTCATACAGTGTATAGAATTTAGGTGGGTGCTTGCAGTTACCACCAGCAGCAGAAGAGGCACCTAAATGCTCCCCTCCCCTGTATGTCTCTCGCCTTTGCTCAAGCACTTTTGTCCTTCTGCCTCTAGATCTGTGTGTCCTTTCCCTACCGACCATAGTAGCCATGAAGGAAATGGCTTTTTGGAGCTCCATGAACTCACAGCTCCAAGGGTCAATTCTTGGGTTTTACTTCTCTGGGAACTTGGCTGGTGACTCTGCTTCGTTCTCAAACCCTGTTGAGGACCCTGGGGCTGGAGGAGTCATTTCATTGGAGTCAGAGGGAGTCCAGCTGGTGCCAGACAGTGTAGGTTGAAGTCAGAGCTGGTCGATGGTTCATGAAGTCTAATCCTGCTGAGGGTGGAGGGGGCCAGAGGGGGCTTGTTGAGGAGTGTGAATAGTTGATCCCAGCACCTCAGTTCAAAGGCATCTGCATCTTCCTTTGAATGAGACTCTGCTTCTTCATGGGATGATGAATTTGTGCTTCCTCTTAGAAACTCTTCAAGTCCCTGCAGGGATTCCCTCAATCCAGGATCACCTGTGTAGCTGCGCCCGTCCCTAGGCTGAAGCCCTAGCCAGCAAGGGGCAAAAAAAAGAGCATAGCCTGCAGGGCACCCCCAACCCTCCACCTCTGGGGATACTGAAGCAGAACTCTTAGGTCTGGTCCTGATGACAAAATGTAGACAAAAATTATTTGCTCCTGAGTTGGCACAATAGTATAGTAGGTGGCTACAGCACACAACCAGCTGGGGTTTGATCCCATCCTGGAGCACAGCCGGGGTTGATCCCTGAGCACAGAGCAGAAGTAAGCCCTGGGTAGTGTTAGGTGTGGCCCCAAAACAAAACAAAACAAAGACAAAATTTATTTCCGAGATCAGTAGTAAATAGTTTTGCCCCAGCGTGGCTGAGTGTTTGGTTTTTGCTTGTTTTAATAGTAATAATTTGTATTTATCAGAAGTTGCCAAACGGTGGCAGAGAGGTCCTAAATTCCCTTTACTCCATCCAATCTCATTACCCTCAGGTGCTTCAACCTCAGTTCCTGCGGAGGACCCTGGACCGGGGGTGTCATGTCAAGTTGTAAAACCCCAGGCTTCAAAATGAGAGCAGAGCAGTCCCAGAGGTGGGGGCTGGATGTATGTCACTCCCTCCCCCAGGAGGCCCACACCTGTATAAGGATGAAAACAATCTGGGGCTGTAAATATGTCCTGGCTTCCTTTTTAGGACAGAGGGGCTGGCCTTGCCTAAGACCCAGTAGTAGCCAAGGGCTGTGTTAGCCTCAGCAAATCTTCCAAGGATATGTGGGCAAAGCCCTGGCTCCTGGTGGGCCGCTTGCAAAACTGTTTCCAATAATGGAAACCCGGAGACATCCGGAGGCTCGGGGACTGGCTAGAGACTAAGTAATGAAGCTCCCACACAAGAAAGACAGAGCAGCTATTCTAATTACACTGCAGAAGAGAATTAGCTCAGGGCAACTGTTGGGGGGGGGGGAGATAAAGCACCACAAAAATGTGTCCAACCCAACTCCACTGAGGCATGGGTGCAGCAGCTGAAGGACACATCCTCCCCACCCCAGCATATGTCACCATCTTCAAAGGATTATATTCAGGCAATTGAATCATGATCAACCCGACCCCCCTTCCCTTCACTGATGTTGTATGACCAGGGTCACGCTCATGTATGATGGTGGCACTCACACACTCGATGCGATGTGGTACATGCATCTCACTGTGCGCTCTCCTAGCTGTGGTGCTCACACACAATCTAGTTTTTGTGCTCACATGGGGCCAGGACAGAGATTCTGGTTGAGGTACTCAAATATGCCTGTTCTGCACCTGAGAACATCCACTCTGCAACAGTGCTGGACTACTTAATGACTGTCCTCGGCACATGTGGGTGGCCCTGGGATCAAACTCATGGCCTCATGCTCACAAGGCAGATGCTTTGGTCATCCCACCAGTCTGATTTAGGAGTGGGTTCTATTTTTCTCTCTGCATCTAATTAGGTTTGGGTTTGAGAACTACATACAGTGGTACTTGGTGGGGTGTGAAGGACATTCCTGTCAGTGCTCAGAAGACCAGGCAATGCTCCTGCATTCCAAGCTTGCTCTCAGCCCATTAGTGTCTCCTTCTGGCCTCACTCTGCAGCCTCTGGATTTTCTGCATTGAGATTGTGTCCAACCATTTTATCTAGAAATGCAGGAACAGATCGACCATTGCTTTGACTTGGCACAAATGAAGGCTTTATGTGCCTGAGAAAGTTTTTTTTTTTTTTTGGGAGGGGGGTCACACCCAGCAGTGCTCAGGGGCTACTCCTGGCTCTATGCTCAGAAATCGCTCCTGGCAGGCTCGGGGGACCATAGGGGATGCCTGCATTCAAACCACCGTCCTTCTGCATGCAAGGCTAACGCCCTACTCCATGCTATCTCTCTGGCCCCAATGCTTGGGAAAGTTCAAGAGGATGCATGTTCAAATCAAGGGGGAATTCCCTTGGAGATGAGAGGGGAGAGAGTGGGCTATATGGAGCCAACAGGCTGGGAAGGGATGGCCAGCAGAAAGCCAGTCTATCAGCTTAGAGGAATGAGAAAAAGCCAGTGAGGAGCCAGGGGCAAGGAGCAGAGAAAGTACTGATGACTGGTGGGATTCCAGAGCCAGGCTGTGACCAGGCCCCCTCTACCCTCACTTCCTCCTTCTACTCCCTCATCATCTGCCCGAGTTACCTATCCCAGCCTCCTTTTCTCAGCACAGGCAACTCTGTGGAGAGAGCGCAGGGCCCAGCTGCCCAGGATCAGGAGGAACAGTGGGTGCTCTCCTCTGTGCACCCTTTTCCTGTGTCTCAGCTTCTGCAGGCTCCACTGCCTCCTCCTTCAGGAAGCCCTTGCTACTCCCTCTGTCCAGATAGACAACCTCAGGAATGCTCCTTAGCATAACCTGCCCACTGCCCAGAATATTCTGAGTGGGTTTTCTCCCATAGGAAAGGGAAAGCAAAGGTCAAAGTCAAGGTCAAAGCCCATCTGAGCACTGCCTCTTCCATGCACCCTGAGCACAAGTACCAGCCAAGTTTATAGGAGAAAGATCATTTGTCTGGGGTGTCAGGGGGCAGTTCCTTCTCCTCATCCTCTGTTAAGAGGTGTCATCTTATGGGCTCTGTGCCTACCCCCTGACCCTACCCGCCCCTTCTTGTCCTCTCTCTGGGTCCTGGTCACATGGGGACCAGTGAGGCTGGTGACTCAGCTGATTCATCACCACAATGGAAAATTCCAGTCACCTGGGCTCCTGGCACAGGCCAGAGTGGCTTGGGCTCTGGGGGGTGAGGGGTGTAGCAGGCGGCTACAAGGCCATTTACCTTCCAAAGCAGGAACCAGGACATGATGAGGTCCCTCCCCTCAGAGTTCACTTCCAGGCTGCCCTGTGGTGCCACCAGGATGACTCCATGCTTCCCCAAGGACTACAGGCAGGCAGGGACAGGGGGACAATTAGCCAAGCAGGCAACCCCCTCTGAGCACTGCTGTCAGGTGTGTGAGCACTGCCGAATTTTATTGCAATAGAAAAGGGAAGGGGAGGGCCTGGAGAGATAACACAGCGGCGTTTGCCTTGCAAGCAGCCGATCCAGGACCAAAGGTGGTTGGTTCGAATCCCGGTGTCCCATATGGTCCTCCGTGCCTGCCAGGAGCTATTTCTGAGCAGACAGCCAGGAGAGTAACCCCTGAGCACCGCTGAGTGTGACCCAAAAACCAAAAAAAAAAAAAAAAAAAAAAAAAGAAAAGGGAAGGGGAGCCTGCCACTCACCTGCCTACACATCTCACCCTTCACCCACCACCCACCCCCAAGGGGCTACTGGAGTGGTCCAGGGCCTGATGCAAGAGGGATTTCTTCAGAAGGAGACACACCCTCTACCTGCCATGCACCTCTTCATGATGCAAGAACCCACACTCACAAGTGCATCTCCACCATTAGGGTTCAGATCTGGACCCTGATCCACCTGAGTGCTGACTTGGGGGCCGAGTGGATTGTTTTTAATAGTTGAAGTTAGGCACAGACACTGATCCATGAAGAGATGTGGTCGATGAGCTACTTGCTCACCAATTGCTTACTTCCTTAGGGGCATGAAGGCCTTCAAGGTGTTCAAAAGGACCAGACCCCAGAGTCATGTTGCTTGAGAATAGGCCTAAAACACTCAGGGCAACCTAAAAAGAATCTCTAAAGCAGTCAGTAATCTCAAAAGAGATGCCAAGTCAATGAAACGCCCAGTCAGGGTGTTGAGAGTTTTGGCGCCTTTTTGGATTGCAACCTCCCCCCTTCATACTGCTGGAAGGCCCAGCAGACACATTCATATCAGCCTATAAATGGCCCAGCTTCACAGCTCCGCAGGCCACATATGCCTCCAAACTCCACAATTCTGTCAGCCCAGTAGGAGCACAGCAAATTAGCTGGGAAAGTAGCACAGAAACCCACTGAGCTCCATAAAATGAAAACAATTAACAGAGAGCTCAACGAGCAACAAATAGCTCAGTAAATCCTCAGACAAGGGCTTTAATAAGACCATTGAGATATAACAATTTTTACAAAGTTTCTTTTAATAAACCATGTTTTTATATTTTTATTTATCATTTTGGTGTAACAAGTGATATAAAATAAATTTTCTCATGCTTGCTTAGGGAGCAGGCTTGGAAAAGTGGGAACAATGTTGAAGAGAAGGTCACACTAGTGGTATTGGTGTGTTTGACACTGAATGCCTGAAATAACTGTATTGTGAACAGCTTTGTAAATCACAGTATTTAAATAAAGTTAGAGAAAAAGAGAAATAAAATAGTATAAAATTTTAAAGTATAATTTTTGTCTTTTTTTTTTTTTTTTTTTTTTTGGTTTTTGGGTCACACCCGGCAGCACTCAGGGGTTACTCTTGGCTCTATGCTCAGAAATTGCTCCTGGCAGGCTCAGGGGACCATATGGGTTGCCGGGATTTGAACCATAGTCCTTCTGCATGCAAGGCAAATGCCCTACTTCCATGCTATCTCTCTGGTCCCAATTTTTGTCTTCTTAATAATAGACAAAGCCAGGAGAGAACAGAGGTCAAGGTATTTGCCTTGTATGCCATTGACTCAAATTTCATCCTGAAACCTCATAGGATCCCCTGGGCCCTGCCAGGAGTGACCCCTGAGCACAATCTGGTGTGGCCCCCAATTACCCCCACAGAATAATAGCAAATAAAGCTTAAGCTACATGACTGACAAGGCTCTCTGCATTTCTGTCTAGGTTTCTGGAATCTTCTGAATGCTGTAGCGCCCTGGTCTCTTTGAGGATCTTCCAAGCAGAGGCTCAGAGAGGCTGGGTCGCTTTCTTGGCACTACAGGTTCAGGAACTCGCAGTTTCAGTGTATGCTTCCCAGAACTAGCCAAAGATCTCGCTCCAGAATCACGTGTCCAGAGATTTTGGATTTAGAGGTTCACTATTTCCATAGACTCCCCCCAAACCCCTTTACCAAGGAGGGCAAGAAGAAGCAGGAATCTCCGCAAGGTGAGTGAGCCCCAAAGTGTGAAGCGTGCCCAGGCTTGATGTCATCTGTGTGGTTTATATATTGCACCCCAAGCAGAAGCATGTGACCCATCTGTGAGTCCCCAAATCTCCCAGTTTCCTCAGTACTGGCCTGTGGGTTTATTTAATGCCATTCTGCTGCCTGGACACCTAGAACTGGGGGGACACCTCTCCCATCACCATCCCGAACCCCAGGATGACCTGGAGACCTCTAGAAGGCTGTGGTCTGGAGGCCTAGCACCCCTAGGATACGTGGTTGTCCAGGAGCTACCAGGAGGAGCTGTTTTTTCTGCTGCCCAGGTCAAGACCTTTTCCTGATTCGCAGACCCCCACACGTCCCCCAGTACATGGTGCTCCCCTTTTGGGGGGTGATCCTGGGGAGCAAGGACACAGGGAGGGACTAGATGGGCCTGCAGGAGTCGGGGTGGGGGGACCCAGATTCCTTTACGAGAGAACAAAGGGGAAACAGGACCTCTTTGGTAGAGGATCCTCCCAGAAGATGCCCCCCCACCCCCAGTCTGGAAATGAAGGCCCATGCCCTAAGGGTCCTAAATTCCCATTTCTTCCCGACACCCTGCTTCACCCAAGCTTCCCCCCCCCCCAAGTGGAGCCTGGGCTCGCTGGCAGGAGAGGCCGGAGGAGCCTCAAAACTGCTCCCCTTGGGAATCTAAGTAAAGTCCCTCCCCTGGGAACCCGAGGCGGCCCAGCAAAGGGAGTCCGGAGTCTCGGTGAGGCGAGGCGGCTACGGGTCACTGGCCTGCGGAGCTCCGGGGACACCTTGGGGTGCAGCCCACACCCCAACTCCCGCCCCAAACCCACCCTCCTCGGGGCGCAGCCTCCTTCGCCCCCCCACCCAGTAGAGCTGGGGCGTCGCACACTTGCACCTGTCGGGCACCAGGCCCCGCATCCAGCCCGCGCGCCCGTGGCGCCTCCGGTGAGTCGGTGGGGAAGCTGGGGGGGTCCTTTCCCCCCACAAACCCTGGGGCCCGGCACCCCCGAACACTTTGGCATCCAGACTAGGGGGGAACCTCGCACCCCCCCAACCCAGGGCCCCTCCTGTCGCCTCCGCTCGTCGCCGCCTCCGGGTGGATGGAGTTGGCCCCGACCAGGTGGCTCCGGGCGCCTTTTAGGGGTGCGCGGCCGTGCCATTGGTGGATTTTTTTAAACCGTTTTGGAGGGAGGGGTGAGCGCGGCGTGGGGGCCGGCGAGCGAGCGCGCTCCAGGCTGGGGCGACATCTCCTCCGGTCCCCCATCGCTCGCTGCTCCGCCGCCGCCTGCGCCCCGGTCCCCGCCGCCGCCGCCGACCATGAAGCTGCTGGGACACAGATTCGAGCTGCTGACAGGTACCTCCCTGCGTCCGGGTCCGAGCTGGCGGGGCTTCGGGGCCCGCAGGAAGGACCAGGGGCGCCGACGCCAGCTGCCTGCCGGGCGGAGTCTTGGGGCGCTGTAGTCAGCTGTGGCTTTGCACCCCGAGTGCCCGGGGCCGGACGCCCGGAGCGCGGTTCCGAGTCACCGGCCTGCCGAGCTTCTAAGCTGGTCCCCGAAAGAAAGCTCAGAGCTGTCGCCTCCAGCCAGAGCCAGAGCGACCAGGTTCCCCCCCAAACCCGAGTCTCCGGGCGTCCCTCGCGGAGAGAAGTTTCTTGCCCTAGCCCGGAGTTGAGACTAGAAGGCCTGGGAAGTGGAGATCCAAAATCGAGGAATCCCTAGTGTTGGGGTGCACCATTGGGTAGCTGAGGAGAAGCCCCTCTTACACCTCCCCTAAATCATCGGGAGAAGCAAGAGGATGGGGTGAGGGGGTGTCTTATGCAGGCTTAAGTCTGTGCTGTGCTCCCAGTGGCAGTGGAGGGAGCAGACCAGAGAAGGAGGTTAGGGAAAGGAGATACTGGGTCTTCCTGTCTGTAGTGGAAGTCCTCTGCACCCCAGATTTTTCAGGCTGAACTGCTGGATTCTGGACATGTCCCCTGGAAGGGCAGGTCACTATTGGGGCCCAGGAGCCCTTGGATAGGTGGGTGGGATGGGGGTGAACTGTAGGCATCTTGGAGTTCCTGTAGAGCCTGAGCCTAGAGTGGGAAGGGTCCACAGCTTTGGGGGCTAACAGGGAAGGAAGGAAGTGTTCCCAGTGATATTGGGGGGATGTGTAGGGGTGAGAGCCAGGGAGAGGTGGTCTGCAGAAGGGCATTCCATGCACTCTGGCTGCTGCTCCTTATTCCTGCCTCACCTCACCCTACAGCCTGCTTCCAACAGCTACTCTGAGCCTCCTCTCCAGGCTAAGGCAGATTCCCTTGGGTGGCTAGTGGTCCTCTCCCCATGCCCAGTGCCCTTTCTTCCCCTCCTTCCCCTCCTGCCTCTTTCTCTCCCTTCCTCTGATCTGACCTGAGTTAAAATCTTACCCCTGGGGTTGGAGAGACAGTACAATGGGTAGGGAGCTTGCCTTGCAGGCAGCAGACCCAAGTTTGATCCCACCCCCATTTGGTGCCATGAGGCCCTGCAGGAGTGACCCTGAGTACAAAGTCAGGAGAACCCCTGAACATGGCCCCAGTATAACCCCCCCCCCCCAAATAAAAATAAAAGTGCTGAAGCTGGAGCCATAGCACAACAGGGAGGAGGGTATTTGCCTTGCATGAGGCCGATGCAAGTTTGATCTCCAGCATCCCATATGGTCTCCTGAGGCTGCCAAGAGTAACACCTTAGTGCCAATGGGTATGCTCCCCCCTCCCAAAAAAAAAAACCTCACAGCCCATTCTCTGATTGTCCCTGGGCTTGCAGTTCTGTTGCCTCAGGTGGGGTGTGTTCCTGGCTCTGCAGTAACTCCCCCAGTTAACAAGTTGGCACCCCCAGCCGGGCCTGGTCCCCAACAACTCCATCCCCTTCTAGTGCTGGTCTCCGTGCCCCTAAGTGGCTCCTGCTGTCTGCCCTGACTTTGGCCACCAGGGACTTTGAAACTCTTACCCTCACTTGATCCCAATTCTTATGTATATGGGATATATCAGGCGAAGCTGCCCCCCCCCACCCTATTGGACAGAGTGTGAGATCAGGGGAGTGTATACAGCAAGTGTCCAATGTATGCTAAATGGCCTCCAGGTTCACTGGCTGATCTGCTGAGAGTTAGAGCCATTTCTTTCCTCAGGGTCTCTTGCCCTGCCCCCTTCACCCCAGAACACCCCCACCCCAATTAACAGGAGGCTTTGATGCATCTAACGCTTCTGGCCAGGCCCATCCTGCTGCTTTGGTGTCATTGCAGCCCTAGAGTTCAGTCCCTGCCTCACTGTCCCCTGCCCTGGCTCAACTGGTCTCCTCAGCTGGTCTCTGCTTCCCTCTATTCAGGGACTCTGGACTTGGTGCTTCCACAAGTTGGCTGTGCCAGATGCTATGTTTCCTTTCTGGAGTCTCTCACTTGAGCCTCTAGGGCAGTGGTCCTCAATCTATGGTCGTTGGCCACTTATTGTATTTGTTCCCGTTTTGTTTCTCCACTTCAAAAATAAGATAGATGTAGTGTCCATAGTAATTTGTTCACAGATTTTGTTTTTACTATAGTCAAGCCCTCCAACCATCTGAGAGACAGTGAACTGGGCCCCTGTTTAAAACATTTCAGGATCACTGCTCTAGGGCCTCTGTGGAGGCCTGGGGTTCTGTGCTATGGGACAAGGTGGGGGTGGCCAGGCACTCCGGCTCTGGGCCTGACAGATGCCCTGAGTGGTCTCGCCCAGCCTGTCAATTTTGGACAGTTGGTGGGATGGCAGTGATGGGGTGGAGGAAGGTTCACATTCACTAATGCTCATGGCCATTGGTCTGTTCTAGATCCTGTTGCAGGCCTCAGGGGGTCCAGGGTGTGTGAGTTTGGGGGCCCACCTGGTGGTGGTGCTCTGGGGGTCATGTGGTACTGGGACTCTCACAGGCAAAGAATGTGTGTACCCCTGACCACCCTTGGAACTCTCTCTGCCCCCCCCCCAGCACATCCTGAGCCTCCACCGACCCCTCCCAGGGAGACCTGGGAGGAGGGTGCTTTGTTGGCCTGTGGGAGGTGCCCAGCGCTGTGTGTCCCCCACCCAGCTTGTTCCTCTTCCATAGATAGGTGCTCTGGACTTCAGAGTAAAATTTTCTGTCTCTGAGCACTGTGTGCCCAGCAGGGCAGGTCTTTGTGTAGCTAAGTAGAAAGTACTGGGGGCCAGAGTGCTAGCATATTGGGTAGGGCGTTTGCCTTGTAGGCAGCTGATCCTGGTTCGATCCTCAGCAGCTCATATGTCAGGTGTAATTTCTGAACACAGAGCCAGGAGCAACCCTTGAGAGCTGCCAAGCATGACCCCATAGCCCGCCCCCCAAAGTGCTAAGTTTCAGATATTTGTACTCAGTGTGCTTCTTGCATGATGGCACAGAGACCGAGAGAGCCCTAAACCAGCAGACTGAGGGTTTCAGGGGGGTCCCCTGGGTGCTTCCAAATCCAAATGGGAAATTAAAGAAATACCTGATGTGTGAGGATTCACATGTAAAGACTTGTACCTGTCCTATCTGGCTAACTAGTGAGGCAAATACACCACCTCTCTGTTCCATGCAGCTGTGCCTGGTTTGGTGGCCAGCAGCTGGGTCCACCCATGCTTTACATAGAGAAACTGAGGCATAGATTTATGCCCCTTTCAGGAAGCTGAAAAATTAGATCATGGATTCTCATTCCGATTCTGATATACTCCACTGCTTCCCAGAGTGCTGCCATGAGGTTGGAGGCTGCAGAGACAATCGGGGGGAGCCTGAGAAGAAGGGAAAAGTGGTGCCCCAGAGCAGGGAAAGAGGTAGCTACTGCCTGTCATCAGAGGGTAACCTGGTGCTGCTGACCGAGAACAAGGTGACAGTGATTTATCAGAAGCTACCAGACAGGTGTGATTTGAAGTCAGCGCCTGAATTTTTAGGTACACAAAGGTGTTTGCGGGGAGCTCATCCCGCCTTTGTTTATAGAAGGAACATGCCAGAAACAACAGCCTTGCTGCCACAAGGAAAAGGGGGTATAGAGGCAGGAGTGTAGTCAGTCCCGAGCCCTGACCCAGGTCCGCTGGAGGCATGCCCATGTCCACTGTGACTGCTCCCAGGAGGCCGCATCCACCTGTGCCAGGGCCCATCCATGCACTTCTCGCCCTGGGAACTCTTCATGCAGCTGCTCCATGAAAGTTGGAGTCACATCCTCTTGTTCATAGATGAGGAAACTGGGGCACAGAGTGCCTTCACTCATTTGTCAGATGTCACCCAAAAGGGAAATGATGATGGGGTTGGAGGTACGAGCCTGCTTGCTCTGTTGTCAGATGTTTTCTCAGGGTGAAGACCAAGGCTGGACAGAAGGGCCAGGTATGGAACACTGGCATCGCCCGCAGTGGGGTTTAGCATCCTTTTCACTTGCTGCTTTGGTGCCTCTGTCCTTCTGACTTTTCTTAGTGACTGTGGATGGCTTGAACTTTAATCTTGATTTTAAGAAACAAAGTTCGGGGCCGGAGAGATAGCATGGAGGTAGGGCGTTTGTTTTTCATGCAGAAGGTCATTAGTTCGAATCCGGCATCCCATATGGTTCCCCGAGCCTGCCAGGAGTGATTTCTGAGTGTGGAGCCAGGAGTGACTCCTGAGCACTGCCGAGTGTGACCCAAAACCAAAAAAATAAGAAAAAAAAAAAAAACAAAAACAAAACAGAGTTCACAGAAAGGAGCCAGGGAGACAGTACAGTGGGTAAGGAGCTTGCATGAGGCTGACCCAAGTTCAGTTCCTGGCACCTCCTATAGTACCGTGAGCACAGAGCCAGGAGTAAGCCCTGAGCACCGCCAGGCATGGTCCAATGACTAAATAAAACACACAGACCAACAAAACACAGAGTTAACCAGGAGGACCAGAGAGATAGGGCAGCAGGGTAGAGCATCTGCCTTGCATAAAGTTCATCTGGGTTGGATTTCCCAGCCCACCATGAGTGATTCCTGAATTTAGCACCAGGAATAACCCCTGAGCACTGCCAGGTGAGGCCCAAAAAGCCAAAGAGCAAAGTTGACAGGGAAAGACAAAGATGGAAAGGGCTGGACTGTGACGAGGACCCAAGTCTCACGTGTAGCAAGAGTGTGTTCAGGGAAAATTCCAAAAGGCTCGGCCTGGGAATGTTCCTGAGTACAGGGAGAGGGTCAGCCTGAACCTGCCACAGGCCACACACAGCCCTCCCCCCTCACAGCCTGTTCTTCTCATTTACTTCACTGTTTTTCTCCCTCTTGTTGCCTGTCTCGGCTTCAGCCGCCCTCTGTCCTTACTCGTCCCTAACTGCTGCTCTCGGGACTTCAGATGCCATGTACGGGCTGTCACCCTGCAGCTTGTCCCTAAATGCTCCTACCCTTGGCTCTGTTCTTCTCCAGCTTGTCAATGCCTGTAAGGCTCAGAGCCCAGCCCCAGTCCTCACATTTTCCTTGCCCCCCGCCCCATCCACCTGCATTGCCCCCTCAAAGCCTGTCGGGAACTAGGACTCGCCTCCTGGCTCCTCTATTCTTGGGAGTGTTGCTGGAAGTGCTATGGTTCTCTCATCTTCCCAGCACACAGCTGGGGGGGGGGGGGTTGGTGGCAATCATCTCCTCTCTTCTTTGTAGGAAGAAGTCTCTCTCTCTCCCTTTCTTTCTCTCTCTCTCTTTCTTTCTCTCTCTCTCTCTCTCTCTCTCTCTCTCTCTCTCTCTCTCTCTCTCTCTCTCTCTCTCTCTCTCTCTCTCTCTCTCACACACACACACACACACACACAACCTCACAAGCCTCACAAGCCTCACTCAGAGGAAAATCATTGATCCAATGTTTCCAGGGCTGAAGCGGAGCTATTGCCTCCACTCACCTCTTTGTCCCTGTCTCCTCCGCCCTCACCCTCTGGCTTCAGGCTCCAGCCCAACTTCCTGTAGCTCCAACATGAAGGCCTGGCCCTGGCAGTTCCCTGGGTCTCCAAGCACTTCCAGACACATCCCAAGGGTGTTAGTCCAGCTGGCCTGTCTCAAGGACACCACCCTGCAGCCTCAGGGGCAGCCAGCCCACCCTCTGGCCCTTCCCTGACCTTGTCTCAGCTCATCCCGCTGGAAGATTTGCTGATCATTTGCCAGCTCCCAGCTCCCCCAAGACAGTTCCATTAAGGTAGGATTTTAACTTAGTGGATAATGGCCATATTTTATCTGGGGTGCCTGGTACAGTGCCTGTGTGAATATCTGGTGACAGGACAAGTGGGTGAATGAATGAACAAGGCCCTTACTGTGGGTGTGTTTGCTCCTGCTGGATCCCCAGAACTGATGAGCAGAGGCTGCAGGTTTGCCGAGGGGAACCCAGGTGCCATGAGGAGAAAGGTCTGGGTATTGGGGCTCACCCAGCCAGCAACCCCGGCAGGGTCTTTTCAGAAAGGATCTGAGAGTTGCTTGGAGCAGGTGAAAGTTGTTCCCCCGGGACTCTCAGGAGGCATTACACATTCCCAGGGTGTAGGAGACTTTCTGTAGGGAGCACACCCAGGAAGAAAGACCCTCCACCTCCTTACAGAGGCAGGATTATGTTTCTGAGCTGGCTAAATTCTTTGAATCTCACAAAAAGGACGTGTTTCTTCCTTTCTGGGAAACTCGCCAAATGAGACAAAGATACACAGCTCAGACCAGCCACCTGAGTCTGGAAAACCTGAGAACTGGTCACCCAGTGTAGCAACATGGGCTTATATATTAACGCACATCTGGGTTATCACTACTACTGTGACCTGGGAGACCATGTAGGAAGGACTGGCTCCTTTTATTTATTTTATTGAGGATTTACAACAATACTGATACTAATCGGTCTCAGAGTGGAGAGAATGTGGATTTCGGGTAGCTGGGTCAAGTTCTTTGCTCTGAGTTCTTTTACTGGGCTAGGATGGATCTCCAGGAAAATATCCCAAATTTAGATTCACTTCAGCTGCATATGATAAGAAATCGAATATGGTGACATTTTAAATGAGAGGAAAGTGTGTTTCTCTGTTCATATACAGAGTCTGGAGATAGGAGGAAAGTGTTTTTCTCTTGTTCATAATCAGAGTCTGGAG
Organism: Suncus etruscus; assembly: GCF_024139225.1. Classification (NCBI taxonomy): domain Eukaryota; kingdom Metazoa; phylum Chordata; class Mammalia; order Eulipotyphla; family Soricidae; genus Suncus; species Suncus etruscus. Next base: position 52,570,097 of record NC_064861.1, read on the forward strand.
ATAGGTCCCCCAAATTATCATGGTGTCTGAGTCTTAGGTTCCTGAAATTCCTCTATATTGTCATTCTCCTGCCTTCAGTGCCTTGCCTGAGGGCCCAGAATAGCTGCTCAAGTTCCCCACATCATGTCTGTATTTCATCCAGAAGGCAAAAGGAAGAGTTAAAGACTTCTTATAAGTCTCCTTTCTTATAAGAGCACGACCCATCACAATCCTACATGGTTGGACTAGTGACTCCATATCAGCTCACAGACGCCAGCATCTGTACTTTAGAAAGTTATGGTGTATTTAAAGACCTTCTGGGCTTTTTGTCTGGAAAAGACTTCAAAGCAACATGCTGTAAATGTTCAAAGAACATTTACAAGTGGAAAAGACAATAAGTTCAAAGAAAGATTGATGAGGGAAAGGAGGAAATGAAAAAATAGTCCATTCAAACAGAAATGGAGGACCTAAATAGTACAGTAGTGGAGTTTTACAATCCATTAACATTGACTAGATACAGTGACAGAATGAGAGAAACTGGAATTTGAATCAGTTACTTCACGGACAACTTACGTAATATAAGTAAAGGAGCGAAAGAGTAATAGTTCTTAAAAATAGAAAAAACTTGTACACAAAGAACCTGGATTGTACACAAAGAACACTGGCACCCCATATGGAATCTCAACTCCATCAGGAGTTGTCCCTGAGCACAGACAGAGCAAGGAGTAACCCCTAATCATAGACCAGCATAGACCATAAATATAAATATATAAATTAAATAAATGGGAAAAAGCTAAAGAGAAATTTATGAGACAACATTAGAGAAACAACAAAGAAAAATCACTTAGAAGAAAGTACATGTGATGACTAGTAGGCATATGAAAGTGATCATTATTATTGGTTATCAAGGAGACATAAATCAAAATGACTATGAGGGGGCAGGAGTGACACGGTACACCAGGATGATACAGGATGGCCTATCTATGAGAAAAACACTTTTCTTTCATTTAAAATGTCATCATTTTAGTTCTTTTTTTTCTCTCTTTTTAAAAATAATTTCTTTATGCACTGTGCTTACAGAAATGTTCATAGTTGGGTTTCAGTCATAAAATGTACATGGTCCCTTCACCAGTGCAACTTTCCCACCACCAATGTACCCCATTTTCCTCCCACCCTGTACCCCCTGTTTGTCTCTGCTTCTTTTTCATATTCTCCTTCTCTCCTTCTCTCTCTCTCTTGCCTTTCTGGCATTGTGGTTCGTACTGTTGTCAATGAGGGGTTGACATGCATACTACTTTATCCCCATTCAGCATTCACTATCCCCTTTCAGTGAATAGGTTGCTTGCCTTGCCCTCGTAGTCACCTGGTCCTTGACATCCCAATATGATCTCCTGAGCACTACCAGGAGTGCAAAACCAAGAACAAGCCCTGAACACTGCCAGGTATGACCCAAAATCCCAACAATGACAATAAGATATAACACCAGTAAAACTGACATGTCTCCCTGACTGGAAATAGCCAGAGTTGGCAGGTATATATTGAGAAAGGAACTTTTATTCACTGTTGGTGGAAATGTCAACTCTTCAGCCCCCATGAAAAATAGTATGAAGATAACAGAGCTTCCTTGGGACCCATTGATTCTTCTTGGTATCCCTCAAAACACAAATATCTATACATACTTATTCATGATAGCATTAAGTACAATATCCAGCATATGGAGATAACTCAGTTTTCCAACAACAAATAAATGGATAAAGAAGTTGTTGTACATTACACAATGGGATATCATGCAATTATCAGAAAGGATGACATCTTGTCATTTGTTACAACATAGGTTGGCCTGGTGGGCATCATATTAGACAAAATAAGTGGGAGAGGAGCAAATTCTGAATGATGTCTCTCATTTTTTATAGAGAAACCAAACAACAGATAAACCTACTGAACAAGGACGAACCATTGACCTTCAATTACAAAACTAAGATGGTCCAGTAACAGGGTCTAGGGGGAAGTGTGGACTATGAGGGACATAAGGAGAGTGGAGAAAATCCTAGGCATTTTGGTGATGGTGAAGGTCAATATTATTGTCCATCCAAACCATACATGTTCACACTATTTTAATCATGTTATTTGAACTACAATAAAACTATAAAACAGAAATGGAAACAAAAAGTTCAGATCCACATGGGTTCAATAGTGAGTTCTGCCAATTATCCAAACAAGGCTTATTATCTATATTTATCACTCAGTCTCTTCCAATATATAAGAGAAAGAGGAATCCTTGCTAATAGCTTCTGTGAAGTCACATAATTCTAATACAAATAAGAGATATCGGGGCCAGAGCCACAGCACAGCGGTAGGGTATTTGCACAAGGCTGACCCAGGATGGACCTGGGTTCAATCCCCAGCATCCCATATGGTCCCCCGAGCCAGGAGCAATTTCTGAGTGCAGAGCCAGGGGTAACCCCTGAGCATCACCGGGTGTGGCCCCAAAACAAAACAAAAACAAAAAGCAATAAGAGATATTACTAAAAGCGAAAATTATACATTAAAGGTAGAAAATCGGACATCTTTCTTCTAAGATCAGGCACAAGGGAAAGATACATAGTTTTCCCACTCTTCTTTCTTTTGGGGGAGCACACATGATAGTGCTCGGGGTTACTCCTCCTAGGTCTGTGCTCAGGTTACCATATGGGGTGCCAGGGATTGTGGTCAGTGTGCAGGCAGGAGCCCTACACACTGTACTATTGCTCTGGCCCTTTATTGCCCTGTCTCTGCTATTTTTTTAACATAGTTTTAAGAGTCCTTGCCACTGCAATCAGGCAAGAAGAAGAAAACAAAGGCATCCAAATTAGACTGTCACTATTTGCATATGGCATACTATATATAGAAGATTCTAAAGACACTACTAAAAAGCTTTTAGAAATAATACATGAGTACAGTACAGTTGCAGGTTACAAAATCAACACACAAAAACTTGCTGTTTCTTGGGTCTAGAGCGATAGCACAGTGGTGGGGCTTTTGCCTTGCATGCAGCTGACCTGAGTTTGATTTCTGGCATCCCATATGGTGCTTTGAGCCTGCCAGGGGTTATTTTTGAGCACAGAGCCAGGAGTAACCCCTGAGTACAGCTGGATGTGGCCCAGAAAGAAACGAAAAGCTTGCTGTTTCTATATGCAAGCACTAAATAAGAAGAGAAATAATTTTTAAATAGTGTTCAAAATCATCAAATAATTAAGAGTTAACTTAATCAAGGACATGGCAGACTTATACATCAACAACTATAAGTCTTTTTTTTTTCTTTTAGGATCACAACCGGTGACACTCAGGGGTTACTCCTGGCTATGCGCTCAGAAATCGCTCTTGGCTTGGGGGACCATATGGGATGCCGGGGCCTATCCTAGGTTAGCGTGCACAAGGCAAACACCTTACTGCTTGTGCCACCACTCCAACCCAACTATAAGTCATTATTAAATGAAAAAGAAGAGAACACCATGGAAATAAAGAGTTCATTTTTATGGATTAGAAAACTTAACATTGTCAAATGACCAGCCTATAGAAAAAATAATATAGATTCAGTACAGTATCAGAACTCTATATAGTGTTTGTTCTTCAGGGTCTTAAAATAAGCATTGCTAAAATGCGCAAGGAATCATAAAGACAGGGAAGAGACATTAGATTCCCTGACTAAACTGTACTCTAACACTCAAGTAATAAAAACAGTGTGGTGCTGTAATAAAAACATAAAAGAGTTATATTTTTATAGTAGAAACCTGGAAATAAACCTTCATATCCACAGTCAGTTAATTAAAAACAAAGGAGCTAGGTGGCTTAAATGAAAGAAGAAAAGTATCATCAACAAATGATGCTGGGAAGACTAATCAGTCACATGTTAAGAAATAAGTGCATTGCAACTCTGTTTCGATCATATACGAAAAGTTAATTCAAAGTGTATTACAGATCTTAAGAATTGACTAGAATCCATAAAATAAATTGAGGAAGACAGAGGCAACACTCTCTAGGATTTGGACCTAAGAGGGTTTTTCCCCCCTTTAAATCTCAGCAATGCTTAGAATTTACTCCTGGTGGTGCTCAGGGGACCATATAGAGTGCCAGGGATCAAACCTAGGTCTGCCACATGCTAAGGCAGTGACTGTATTATTTCTCCAGCCCCCTCAGAAGTTTTTGTTTGTTTGTTTGTTTAGGGGCCACACCCAGCAGTGCTCAAGATTTACTTCTGGCTCTGTGTTCAGTAATTGCTCCTGTCAGGCTCAGGACACCATATGGGATGCCAGGGATCAAACTTGGGTTGCTTGCGTGCTAGGCAAATATCCTACCTGCTATGCTATCACTCTGGCTCCTTTCAGAGGTGTTTTTAACAGAACAAAGAAAAAAGTTATATGCCACACAAAAAAAGGTTTTGCATGAGGAAAGGTAGACTAAAATTTAAAACCGTGCTACTGAGTGGGAGAAAATATTTCTATGTCATATCTCAAAGGGCTAATATCTAAAATAAAGCAGCCACAAAATAACAAACAATGCTTCTTTTTAAATGGGAAAAAGAGATAAATAAATATATTCTCGAAGAAGACATACAAGTGGCCAGTAGGCATGTGAAATAGTGTTCATCATCACATATCATCAGGGAAGTGCAAATCAAAATGATAATGAGGTATCATTTCATTCTGAAGAATGAAGAATGAAACCAGTGTTGCTGAAAAGCTAGTTTAGTGGGTAAAGTGCTGACTTAGCATATAGCTGATCTGGGTTCAAAACCTGGCACCAGATATGATTCATTAAGCATCATCACAAATGAACTACCCCCCTCAAAAAAAAAAAAAAAAAGCAAACAAATTTGTATTAAAGTCTAAAAAAAAATAAAGGACCAAAAGGGTAAATAAAAGTACAAAAAACATTCTGAATTTGAACTTATCTGGGTAACAATTCTGAAATTAATACGTGTGTATATCTTGGAAATGAGAAAAAAATTGAGAGCTAGATTTCATCATGGGAGAAAAAACTACAAATCAAGAAAGAGGAAAGTTATAAATTTATGGATTAATTGAAATTAATGATATCAGTCTAAATTTCATTTTATTATAACTCATATATGGGTGGGTAGATATAGATGTAAGCATATGTATCTGTCATACACAGTAAGTCCTCTATTAGAATGTTCTGGGGGCCACAGAGATGGCAATGGGCTGAGCACACACTTTGCTTATAGGAAGCCTGGGTTTGATCCCTGACACCACACTGCAGAAAGTACACCCAAATATTTCTTTTAGAATGCTTGTCGTTTTTTTCACCCCTGAGAAGGAAATGAAGAACCCCAAGCACAGAGCCAGGAGTCTCTCTGAACACAGTGGAAAGCTTCCCCAAACAAAAACACAACAAAATGGAGTGTAATTTTTTGTAAATCAAATGACCTATATTAAAAAATCTGTGTGATATAAAATCAAGTGAAATAAAAGTTAAATTTCCACAGTTTATTTCTGGCCCCCTTTCTCTCTCTCTCTCTCTCTCTCTCTCTCTCTCTCTCTCTCTCTCTCTCTCTCTCTCTCTCTCTTTCTCTCTCTCTCTTTCTGTCTCTCTCTTTCTGTCTCTCTGTCTGTCTGTCTGTCTGTCTCTCTCTCTCTCTCTCTCTCTCTCACACACACACACACACACACACACACACACACACACACACACAATCACTGAACTTCTAATTAAAAAACCCAAATGTGGGCCCGGAGAGATAGCACAGTGGCGTTTGCCTTGCAAGCAGCCGATCCAGGACCAAAGGTGGTTGGTTCGAATCCCGGTGTCCCATATGGTCCCCCGTGCCTGCCAGGAGCTATTTCTGAGCAGACAGCCAGGAGTAACCCCTGAGCACTGCCAGGTATGGCCCAAAAACCAAAAACCAAAAAAAAAAAAAAAAAAAAAAAAAGCCAAATGCTTTCAATAGAGTCCTTCATTTATATTATTTCCCAGCCTGGTGATTCCATCAGGTTCCTGGGTGGCTGGAAGCAAACCCTGTAGCTCACAGTATAAGGTGTGTAGCACAGAGGACGCCCTGGCATGGCAGGCACACCCACTGACTTCCCAGCAGGGACAGATCATATGCAAAGTCATTGGGACTTGCAGTGTCCTGGATAGGAGAGGAGACACTGGAATCCCTGGTGAGAACCTGTGTGTTTTGGGAGGGAGGGGGCAGATCAACATTGGAGCAGTGGCCCCCAACTGGGTAACCATTTCTTTTTCTCACCAACCTTATATGGAAACCTTGTTCAAGGACCTGCTGCTACTTTATGGCATTCGCCAGCTTTGCCTGCTGGGAAGAGCCCAGAGTCACAGGCTGAGAAACAATCCTTGCACCTAATGCCAGATCTTGTTTGTAGAATCATGTCTAGGGAAGGGAAATGGCTCCTTCATTCCAGAACTGCGAAGGGGAAATAATGCAAGACAGGTTTGAAATGTCATAGGAAGTCAGGAAATGAGGAACTCAGACAGTGATGGAAACATAAGGTTAATAGAAAGGAAACCCAGCGACTAAAACTGACTCTATGTGAACTACACAATAAAGAAGGAAAGTGATTGGTTTTGCCCCTTGGGGTGGAAATAAGAACCCCAGATCATGCTGAAAGGATAGCCCTGCCAAGAGCTAGGATTTAACCCTGAGCACCATCAGGTGTGATTCCTGAGCACAGAGCTAGGACTTACCCCTGAGCATCACTGGGTGGGGTCAAAGCACAAGAAACCAACAAAAAATGAGAAAGAAAGTCCTAAGATTCTGTCTGTCTAGACCCAAGAGTCGTCTGCCCACCAGCTGTGCATAACCAACCTTCCTGTACCCACTTCATTCATGTTGAACCATGGGGGAGGTTGATAGGAATCTTGTGGGGGGACAAGGACCCACAGGACAGGACCCAGAGCCACACACCTGCAATTCAAGCCCTCTGCTACTGAGCCACATACCAGGCCCATTTCCTTAAACTTATCACCTAAATGCAGAGACATGATACAGCAGGATCTGCATTGCATTCTCCGTGCACACTACCAATCCCTGGCACCACATGTGGTTTCCCAAGCACTTCCAGTTGTGATCCTTGAGCACAGAGCCAGGACTGATCCCTGAACACTGCTTATATGATCCCTAAAGTTGGAAGGAGGGAGGGAGGGAGGGAGGGAGGGAGGGAGGGAGGGAGGGAGGAAGGAAGGAAGGAAGGAAGGAAGGAAGGAAGGAAGGAAGGAAGGAAGGAAGGAAGGAAGGAAGGAAGGAAGGAAGGAAGGAAGGAAGGAAGGAAGGAAGGAAGGAAGGAAGGAAGGAAGGAAGGAAGGAAGGAAGGAAGGAAACAAACTAAAAGAGCTCAGGGTGCTAAGGCCTAAAACAAAAAAAGAAAAAAGAAAAGGAAATGCAACTTTCTTAGCCCAACTTCCCTCTACCCACCCAGTTCCAGAGAAGTGCCCTCTCTGGCCCCTGTCTCTTCACCCCTTTATCTGGAACCCCACATCCCCCTGTTGGCTTGAATTCTCTGGATGATAAACTTTGTCCCTATACCCTTCCCTCTGGGGCCATCTGTCTTCCAACCACCCACTCACGCCCCTTTTAACAGCATCATCCTGAGGGTGATGATCTGGGGGCGGTTTCATAACATTCCTGGATGCGGTAGGAATATCCCAGTGCTTCTGAGGTACTGAAGGGAATTGAATATCGGGGGTGGGGGTGGTCTTAAAAAAGCTAATGGAGGGGCCGGAGAGATAGCATGGAGGTAAGGCGTTTGCCTTTCATGCAGGAGGTCATCGGTTCGAATCCCGGCGCCCCATATGGTCCCCTGTGCCTGCCAGGAGCAATTTCTGAGCCTGGAGCCAGGAATAACCCCTGAGCACTGCCAGGTGTGACCCAAAAACCAAAAAAAAAAAAAAAAAAAGCTAATGGAAATAGAATTTTCTAGGAGGCTTCTTTCAGCTCCACACTCTATGGATGCAGGGTGACAGTGACAGGAAGAAGGGTCTAGAAGGGGGACAGGGAGAGGATGCTCCTAAAATCACTCCTGCACCTGGTTGGAGGTGTGAGTCCTGGAGGCAACTGTGGGGGTGAAGTTGGACTCTCAGGAGGCCTCACAAAGCTCCATGTGCCTCCCAAAATGCCTGGCTGCCCAGCCAGATGCCTTTGATCGCCCCGCCAACTCCAAAGAGGAGCCCTGACTTTGATAAGAACCACTTTTGTAATACTGGAGGCCTGGGAGGGCTGATGGAACGACTGTACACAAGCGCCATGTAGGACCAGAGCCCCAAAGAGGCTCTGGCATCCGAGGCAGTCACAGCACCCACTCCCCAGCACTGGATCTTCCCTAGGAGCATCATCGGTGCTGGGGTGGGGCATCTCCTTTCATGCCCTATCAGAAAGACTCAGGACTTTGCCCTCACGGCAAAAGATGGGGCTGAGGAACAAGCTCAATGGGCTGCAATCTGGCATGGGAAGTGTCTTTTTGTCTGTTGGGAGGTGCATATTTTGGTTAGAGGCCATACCTGAAGCTAGTCCTGGCTCTGTGCTAGGGGATCACTCCAGGAAGTACTCAGAAGACCACACAGTGCTGCTGGGTCTCCAGTCTGCCAAGCAAGAGCCCAGTCCCCATTTCTCTCTTCAGCTTCTCTGTGGCTTAGTTTAATGTCACAGACTTACTTATATACCAGGAGTGGCGAACAAGTTTGACACAAAGAGCCAAAATTTTAAACTGTGAGAGTCAGAGAGCCACATCACGCGGTGACCTGCGACTTGACAAAGAGCCACAGTATTCAAAATAATCATAAGAGACAAAGAGCTGCATTCATTTTGGCCGGGAGCCGCGTGTTCGCCACTCCTGTTATATACAATTGGTTTTCCATCCTCCGCCGGAGATAAGGCCTGTGAACTGGGATGTACAATTTTCAGTCTTGCCGAGACTCTGTATTTCTCTGATTTAGATGATTCTGTTTTGACTTGGAGATATATAATCGAACAATTGCTGTAATTTTGTATATTGGGGAGAGCCTGCTGTAATTATGTATATTGGGGAGAGCTTCGCCAAGAGTGCTCAGAGGTCTGCTCCAGGACCACTCCTAGCAATAGTCATTCACTGCAAGACCTCCAGGACTATCTGGGCACATGTGGGCAGCATTAGGGGCCATGCTTGCAGGACAAGCGCTTTCATCTGAGTCATGCTGAGTCATCCTCCTGGGCCCCATAACTGCTTTTTGTTTGGTTTATGGACCATTCTTGGTGCTGCTCAGGGGCTCTTTCTGGTTTTGTGCTAGGAGCGACCCCTGGTGGTGCTGAGAGTACTATGTGGTGCAGCGGGGAGAGAGTTAAGAACCTGCAGCTTGCGAGGAAGCTCCTTATCGGTGGTGCTCTCTCTCCACATCTCCAAATGCTTTTCTGTTTATCAAGACATTAGTCATTTCTTCATGTTATTGAATAATCATGTACAGGGGGTTGACCATCATTTCTTTCTCTGTCACTCTACTCATGGGCACTACCAGTTTTTTTCCTCTTTCTCTCTGTCTCTCTCCATTTCACTATCTCTTTTCAAGGCAGATGTCCCGCTGTACTATCTATCACTCTGGCGATATTTTAGCTTTTATTTATTTATTTATTTATTTATTTATTTATTTATTTATTTATTTATTTATTTATTTATTTATTTATTTATTTATTGGTTTTTGGGCCACACCCGGCGGTGCTCAGGGGTTACTCCTGGCTGTTTGCTCAGAAATAGCTCCTGGCAGGCACGGGGGACCATATGGGACACCGGGATTCGAACCAACCACCTTGGGTCCTGGATCGGCTGCTTGCAAGGCAAACGCCGCTGTGCTATCTCTCCGGGCCCAGCTTTTATATTTTTTAATTTAACTATTTTATGTTTCTGTTTTATTTGTTTGGGACCACGCCCAATAGTGCTCTGAGCTCAGGTATTACTCTTGGTGGTGCTTGAAAGGACCAAATAGGATGCTAGGGATCTAAACCCAGGTCGGACCCGTGCAAAGCAAACAAACACTTTACCCGCTGTGCTGTCGCTCTGGTCCCCCTATTTTAACATTTAAGTGCAAACTGCACAGCAAGCGCTGAGCCAGGAAAGGAGATCTTGGAGTCCAGCTGGGCTGTGCTTGGAGACCGCACTGAAGTAACCGGGGTGTGTCGTGCCCTGGCTTGGTGCCAGGCTGTGACATCCAACCCTCGTCCTCGCTCCCCAGGGCTCCTGCTTCACGACGTGACCATGTCTGGGTTGCAGGAACTGCGGTTCCCAGAGGAGAAGCCGCTGCTCCCGGGCCTGGAAGTCGCCGAACTGGTGAGTCTCCCCTGCAAAGTCGTGAGGCGGATAGCGCCACCTCGCGGCCAAGTGGGAAATGGCTCGTCTCGCTTCAAGGTCCCTTCAGTGCCCTGGGACTCCAGCTCTGCCCTCCAAGCCTTACCAAGGAACCTTCCTGACCCCAGAGCTTCCTTGCCAGCTCCTGATCCTGAGACGAAGCCAACCTAGCCTTGACTTTGCCTTTAAGGAAGGATGGGAAGCCCTTGAGAGTTATTCCCATCTCACGGAAGAGAAAACCGAGGCACGCAGAACCAACTGACTTGGCTAGGAGGTGCCCAAGGAATGATGTGCTTACTCAACCCCTGGTTCTAGGGAGCCCTGGAGCCCAGAGTGTTCACACTGGCTAGTGCTACTCCAGAAGGGGTGCATGGCTAGGGAGGAGTCAATAGTGCTTAGGGAACCCTGTGGATTGAACCCAGGTCTCCCACATGCCAACCATGTGCTCCAGCCTTGTGCACTGTCTCCCCAGATCCCCTGTGATGACTTCTCGCCTCCTATTTCTATTTCTTGTGGGGCAATGCATGGCACCCATACCTGTCCTTCCCTTTAAGCAAAGCTACAGATTCATGGCGGGCAGGACTCTGGGATGTCAGGGCTGTTGGCAATGCCCCCTAACTTTACAAATGGGGTCAGCATTCCAGTCTTTTCCCTGCCTGCACCCCAGCTACCCATCCCCATAGGAGTAGGAGTGTCACTGAGCTTCTATTCTCCTTGGAATGAACATTTCCTCCCTCCTGCTAAGAGGGAACTTTCTGTTCAGAGTCCGGAGTAGAAAAATCCCTCCAAAGGACCCCATAGGAAGTGGTCCCTCTGGAGTGACCCCTGAGCTCAGACAACCTCAAGATCAGAAAGGTAGTGCAGGGACAAAGTCCCTTACCCTGCCTGTAGCTCACCCCAGTTCAATCCCTAGTGCTACCTACGGTATTTCCTTTGCATACTGGAGCATGGTCCATCATTTTATGTTTAGGGAGCTTACGCTTACTCAGCTGTATGCCCAGGGAAGAGCGGGACATGGCACAGTTACCCCAACATCTCATTGTCCAGAGCAGGTGGACCTAAAAAGGCTGGCCAGGCAGAACTGGCCCTGCATGAATCCCGTTCACACAGGCCTCAGTTTCCTCATCTCTTAAGTGGGTTATTAGCCGCATCATCTCCTCCACCATGTCCCTCCACTATCCTTGTGCCCCTCAACCATGAAAACCACCAGTATGAGTGAGATGAGGGATGGAATAAAGAAGCACAGGCAGTTAGGAGACCCCACTTTCCTGAATCAGCCCCTCTGTGCACCCCTCACCTGCGAGTTACTACCCCCTAGATTCCCCATCCAGCCCTTCAGGAAGTTCTGGGTCACTTATTTCTGGGTTTCTCTTTGGAGATTCAGGGACTGAACCCAGGATTCCCGCATTCATTTTGCTTTCATTGGGGGGAAAGCAAAGAAGCCTGCTCACGGGAACCCCAGAGGCAGGGAGAGCTGTGGCCTCACCTGCAGTCCCCTCTGCTTCTGCCCACAGGAGCCTGTGGACACTTTCCTCCTGCCTGAGGACACAGACTGGAAGGTAGGGGTGGGGGCTACGGCACCCGCACTCTCAGGGATGTGCCCCCCGGGCCTAGGGGTGGCGGGGGCGGGAGGAGGGGCGATGCTGTCATCCCGGACCAGCCGGGCTCCCAGGAAAGGCAGGTGGATGCTGCAAATAGCTGGTTTCCATGGCAGCTGTTGCCGGGCCAACTGTGGCCTGGTTCCTCCGTGCCAGGTTCCCTGTGGAAGCAGAAGCGACGCTTTGTTTCTCTTCCTCCCTGAGGAGAATCATGCTCCCTCCACACAGACCTTCTCTTCCGTCCACAGTAGCCATTTATCTCGGGGTCTAGGGGGACCCTGCCCTAGGAAGGCATCCTGCAGGCTTGGGGCTCCCTGGCGTTCAGCTCATGCAGAACCTGCAGGGCCCTTACTCCAGTTGTGTGGAACCAGCCCCTCCACAGCCAAGGCCAGACTTCAATTTGGGTCAGTGCCTCAACCCCGTGACTGACCAGCCTGATGACGCAGGAGATGAGAGCTGTAGCTCCGCCCTGCATGAGGCGCTGAGCCCCTTCAAGGACAACTCTGCAGTGCCGCCCCAAGCACAGGGTGGGTGTGGGGTAGGAGACAAATGGCACCTAGGTGCGTTGGTGGTCTCCTGCACCCCTGCTTCTTCTTCCTCAGAAGGCGGCTGCTCTGAGCTCTCAGCGCCCCCTGACTCAGCCCCCTGGGGTACATGAAAAAGAACACTGCAGCCTGTGTCCAGCCATGGGGATGCAGTATATGGAGTAAAACCCTCATGAGCCTTACATGGCTGGAATGGGGGTCCCTCCCCAGAGTCCACACTCTATTTCTCCCTCACCTCTGCCATCCTTCAGCAGAGGGGCCTGAGGGACAAATAAGAGTCATAGGGGGCCAAGTTCTTCTTAGCCCCGTAGGTCCCTTGGGCCCCTGGAGGTGTCACCTCCTTTGTATAGAGAGCATATGTTTGGGGGGGGGGGTGAACTGGACAAGGCCCAGCACTATGACCTTAGCAGCTAGAATAGCTATAACAGAACCCAGCTAGCCTCAGTTTTCAGCTCTGCTTTGTAATGTTGAACCCCTCAGCTCAGCCCAGTGAATCTCTCTGAGCTGCCTTTTCTTTTTCTCTTTTCTTTTTTGGGGGGTAATTGGGAGGGGGGGTTGGGCCATACCTGGTGGTGTTCAGTGGTTACTCCTGGATTTGTACTCAGGATTTACTCCCTTAGCAGCCTCGGGGGACTATATACGATGCTGGGGATGGAACCTGGATTCAGCCACATGCAAAACAAATATCCTCCCACTGTGCTATCACTCTGGCTTCTACCTTTTCTTTTTTTGGGAGGGGGGTTTGGGTCAAACCCAGCGGTGCTCAGAGGTTACTCCTGACTCTGACACTCAAAAATTGCTCCTGGCAGGCTTGGGGACCACATGAGATGACAGGAACTGAACCAGGGTTCATCCCGTGTTGGCCGTATGCAAGGCATACGCCCTACCACTGTGGTATTGCTCTGGCCCCATGGCTTCTACCTTTTCCTTAAGAGAAAGACAGGAAGTCTCAAGAGATCACTCAGCAGGCTGGAGCACTTAGCTTTGCAGGCAGGAAGGGCCCCAGTGCAACCCCCAACACTACATGGTCCCTGAACACCAGAAAAAAATTTAAAAAAGAAAAAACAAGGGGCTGAAGCACAATGGGTAAGGTTTGCATACAATTGACCCAGGTTGAATCCCCAGCATCCCATATGGTCCCCTGAGCCTGCCAGGAGTAATTTCTGAGTACAGAGCCAAGAGTAACCCCTGAGTGCTGCAAGATATAGCCCCCAAACAAAAACAAATAAAAAAGGACAAAACAGCTGGTGTGTGTAAAGCAGGTAACTTGGAGGCAGCCTCAAGCCACCATGGGCAGTCCCTCCCTGCTTGATTCTCTGTGCCTGCTCTCATCCCACAGAGTATTGCAAGGACGATGACTTCTTCTTGCAGCTACCAGTGCTTTTGGCACTGCTGCTTTGCCTCCCACGCATGTGGGAGGCTCAGAGAGGTTGACTGACTTGCTTACAGTCACACAGCAGGACAGCTGAGCTGTGAGTCGTGGTTTGGTAGAGCTCCAGAGAGGGAGAGGACAGACTGGGGCCTGCCTGTAGCCTGTTTCTCCTCAGCCAGGCCTGGATAGGGTCTGAGCAGTGTGGGTCTGGAATTGGAACAATCAATGTGACTTTTTTCTCACCCTCAGAACAGTTCAGTGAGGAAAGTAAATTCCTGCTTTTAAAGGAGTCCAAGACACAGAGTGAAAACATCCCAAAGACTTACCCAAAGCACCCAGCAAGTGAGAAAAAAAAAGCTATAGATGTATGGTTTGAAGCTGATGATCTGAGCACCAGTGGGGGCTGTGGTGGGCTCCGAGCAGTATTGGCCCATCTGGACGAGGGTGGGAGTCACACAGAGGTCAGAGGTCAAGCGAGCCTGATTGGATTAGGACCAGGGAGAGGCAAGTATTTGGGGCACAAATAGTGGACCCTGTTCCCCGCCTCACAGAGCACTGGGGTTCTCAGGTAGCAGACAGCCCTGTGCCCCATGAAGGCTGCCTCAGGTGTGGGAACTTGTTCCTTCAGGGACTTAGCTCAGGGAAGAGGAAGCATCCTGGGAACTGAGGGGTGAGGAGACACCTGCTCCTTACCATAGCTGCCCTAGGGATCACAGGGCCCAGTGACTGCTCAAAGTCCCCCAGAGTGAGGAGTGAGGCACAGGGAAAGCTGTGACCTGCCAGTCTAGTCACTGCTATCACTTCCCAGCAGCCATCAGGCACACACCATTTGTGTGCTGCCTGCTGTATGTGTGGTTCCTGAGTGTGTCATCCCAAAGTGTATGGTGCCCACGGTATGTCTGCTTCCAGAGGTGTGTGTGGTACCCAAGAACTGGGGTGGGCTCACCCAGAAGCTTGACTCACTGGCACCCCGATGCCCCCCCCCTTTTCTGTCAGGGACGAGTTCCTCCCTCCCTAGAGGGCTGCCCTCTCTCCTCAGCTCTAGGCCTCCTTCTGGCTCCAGCCAGCCACATCCCAACCAAGCATGGCACTTGCAGTCTGCAAGGGGCTGGAGCTGGCTGCTGCCCAGAGCCCAGAGCAGGGAGAAAAGCAGGCTGGGGTGGAGCTGCGGCCAGGTCCACTTCCACTGGGCCCTGCCCCAACCACCCCTCCCTGGGCCTTGCAGATGGGGGTGGGGGGAGTTTGCTGCAGTACAGCTCACCACACCCCTGCCCTGTGCTGGATTGCCTAGGGGAGACCCCGAAGGCAGAGGAGCGTGCGAATGCATGTCTACATTGGGGTTCTGGGGTTGCATGTCTGCAGATCGGCCTTCCCAGGCTGGGGACCCCCTGATGCCCGCTCTGCTTCCCAGTCTGTGCTGTCTGGGTCACACTGCCCCGCCTGGGTGTGGGGGCATCTGAGCGTCCGTGCAGCTCACACTAGATGAGCCCAGACTTGCTAGGACGCGAGGTGCAGTGGCAGTGGGGGGTATGCGCCTGGGTTGGGGCTTGGGGTGAGTGAGCCCCTGGGCTGGGTACCACCGGGTGATGGATAGGAGTGGGAGGAGCCTTGCTGGTGGGTGTGGCCGTATCCCTGGCGGCCAATGAGAGCAGCGCGAGCCGGGCTGCAGCCAATCCGGGAGCGCGAGGTTGCAGGGAGCGAGTGTCTGCGCTGCAAACCCGCAGCCAGGAGGGGCGCCTAGGCCGGGCCAAGCTCGGGCTATAAAGGGCCGGGGACCCAGACACAGCCGCTGGTCTCCCGCCTGCGCTGACCCCCCGCTGGATCCCACTGGATCCCGGAGATTTAGGCCTTGGTTTGCCCTTCGCGGTCCAGGCGAGCCGCCTCCCTGGCAAGATGCCTGAGTGCTGGGATGGGGTGAGTGAGGAATCGGGGGGCAGCAGGGAGGAAGGGTCTGGCCTGCAGCGTACGGGGGTGGGGCGGTGGCTGTCAGGGTGCAAAGGGAGCGCTGGAGGCTGGTTTGGGGGTGCGCCGCGCTGGCCCCCTGAGGGCCCAACGTGCGCCCTCGTCCCCACCCTTTCTCATTTCGTGCCCGCCTACCAGCGCCACCTTGATCCCTGCTGCCTGAGTCGGAGTGTCCGGCTGTCTAACCTTGCTGGGCTGTTTCAGAGTGTTGGGGTGACTGCACCCGCAATGCGTCTCGCTCACGACCCTCCGCCCCGCTGCGGGAGTCGACTGGCAGACTCCAGTGGGAAGTCTGGGGCATATGGCCCACTGGGCCTTGAGGCTGGGGTCTTCCAGGGATTGTCGTGCCTTAGGTGGGGAGGCCACATTGGCCCCCAGAGCTGCAGCCAAGGGGTTCCGGTGGCCCTTGTGGAGAAAGGCAGGGGCCACATCTGCAAACCAGTACCCCCACCACGTCATCCCCTGGTGCCCAATTGAAGGAGTCTACACCCGCTGCCGCTGAGCCCACCCACGCCCTGGAGCTCATAAGCGGGAAGAGAGGGCTGGCCAGGAGGGGCAGCTGGGCCCCCTCTGCTGTCGCAGTGCCTTGGTGTTGCCCACCAGAGATGAGGGCTGGGCTCTGACGTCACCTGGAGCCAATGGCAGCACTGGGGGGAGCTCAGCGCATTCCCTACCCCTGCAACCCCCAGGGACTGGGCCTGGCCTCCTTATTCACCACCATCACTGCTGCATCCAAGAGGGTGGGAAGAGGCGCGGGGAGGTGACCCCAGGGTTCAGCCAAGGTCATCCAGGCCCTGCCCAGGCCCAGCCCTCCCATTTCCCCGGAGAAGCTAGGCCTTCTTGGGGTGAGGACAGCTGCTGAGTTCCAATCCAGGAGGACTGAGAAGGGCAGACAGTCCCCCACATACACACAGGTAGAGGGAGGTCTGGGTGTGGGGGGCCGTTTGCCCTGAAGGCTTCTGGGAGCACTGGCCTCACGTGGCAGAAGCGCATTGCAGCATGGACGGGTGGGCCCATTTTCGCCTGCCAGAAGAGCATGGGGTGGGGAGTGCAGAGAAGGGGGCACCCCATGAGGGTGCCTGTTCTGGGGTAGTACTGGTCTCCCCTGCAGAAATGCCACCTGCAGGGTGTCCCTGACCCCTGAGGCGGACATCCAGCAAGGCCCACTTGGCTTGTTCTGCACTTGACCTTGAGCAAGTCCTTTCTATCTTCTCAGCCTCAGTTTCTTCCTCCTATGTGTACAGGAGAAGTAGCTGAGGGCTGTGGGTCAGGGCACATGGGACAGAGAGCAGGTAGAGGTCCTGGTTCTGGCCTCACTACCCAAGGTGCAGAGCAGCTGAGGGGGACCTGGTTTCCCCCAGGATAGTGGGGTTCCCAGCAGAAGTGGGTTCACAGGATGAGGGTAGCACAGTCTCGTGATGTCTGTCTGATCCCAGCAGTCGCCACGAAGCTGCCTGCTTTTGCCTTCAGGAGGCAGGAATAAGGGGTCTCTGAACCAAGCACTGTTTCCATCCGTCCTCCACCCTGACCTCAACTCAGTCCCTCCCCACACCCCAAGGCTCCCCTCAGTGCAGGGCTGGACTGTCCTTCCAATCCTACTGGCCCTCCTTGATTTTTGTTGCTGAGTTGCCAAGAGTGAGTTTGCAGGGGACCCTCCCTGGAGCTCGGGTACTCAGGCCCTTCCAGATTCTAAGTACTTCCGGTTCTGGCAGAATTGCTGAGTGGCAAGACAGCCACAGCTCATGGCTGCTCCCAGAGGATAGAGCCCTGGCCCTAGGCCTTTGCTCTTTGAGGTGAGGCCTGTTGCCTGCCTAGAGGGAGGCCTAGGGAGTCACAGGGAGAAGATTCAAGGTGAAAGGGTACAAGGAGCAGGAAGTGGGCAAGAGAGATTATACAGTGGGTAGGACACTTGCCTTGCATGCTGTTGACATGGATTCTATCCCTGGTATCCCATATGGTCTCCTGAGCACTGCCAAGAATGATCCCTGAGCACAGCCAGAAATGTGAATGAAAGACTTGGTGCGGGGGGATGAAGAGATAGAATAGTGGGTAGGACACTTACCAAAATAGGTTGGGCACCCTACAGTCTCCCAAGCCCACCAGGAATGATCCCTGAGCACTGACAAGCGTGGCACACTCAGAAAAAAAACAAACAAAAAAACAAACACTGGGGTAGGGGACAGAGAAGTCGATTTGGGGAGAGGGATATGGGCTGGGATGTTGTGGATGCTCCTTCTCAGGGAAAGCAGCTGTTTTAAGGCTGGTATTGAGTGAACAGGGTTCAATGGGAATTGGGGGGCAGCAGTGGCTGGATGGGGGCCTAATGCACAAGTCATGTGTGTAGAACTTTCCATAGAAAAATAGTTCATCAGGGCCGGAGAGATAGCATAGCGGCGTTTGCCTTGCAAGCAGCCAATCCAGGACCTAAGGTGGTTGGTTCGAATCCCAGCGTCCCATATGGTCCCAAGTGCCTGCCAGGAGCTATTTCTGAGCAGATAGCCAGAAATAACCCCTGAGCAAGCCAGGTGTGGCCCCAAAACCAAAAAAAAAAAAAAAAGAAAGAAAGAAAGAAAAAGAAAAATAGTTCATGTTCCTGTGCTTTAGGAATGTTCATTGTGCTGTCCTCTCTATGGGCTCCTTGGGGTGATGAGAAGGGGTGTCCCTTATGGAGGTATAGAGCCCCTGCAGACCCCCACCTCAAGTTATTTTATTTTTTTTTTTTGAGAGCCATATCTGATTGTGCTCAGGACTTACTCCTGGCTCTGAGCTCAGGGTTTACTCCTGTGTGACTCATCCCCCCAGCAGCCCTGTAGCCTGGTTCCCCAAAGGAGCTGGGGGGTAGGGTGCTACCTTGAGTATCCAGCTCTGTGTCCAATTCCAGGAACATGACATCGAGACGCCCTATGGCCTCCTGCACGTGGTGATCCGGGGCTCTCCCAAGGGGAACCGCCCGGCCATCCTCACCTACCATGACGTGGGCCTCAACCGTAAGTACCCGGGGTCTCAGCCCTTCCTCCCCTTGGATTCAGCAGAGTGGAGACACCTCTCCCTTCCCTCAGGGTCCTGGACACAGCTGTTTGGTCTCAGTTTCTCCATTGCTCCTCTGTGGTGCCCTTACTTTGAAGTATGTCTTTGCAGACAAGCTGTGCTTCAATGCTTTCTTCAACTCCGAGGACATGCAGGAGATCACGAAGCACTTCGTGGTGTGCCATGTGGATGCCCCAGGCCAGCAGGTGGGGGCGTCCCAGTTCCCTCAGGGGTAGGTATCTGGGTCCCATCTCTGGCACCATCCCAGCCCCAGGCCCCAGGCCCTGGGCAGGCCTGATCTAGGCTATGCCTGCAGGTACCAGTTCCCCTCCATGGAGCAGCTGGCCGCCATGCTCCCCAGTGTGGTGCAGCACTTTGGGTGAGTGACCATCGCCCCCTCCCTCTGTGATAGGGGCCCCTTGCTTTGGCTGAGGGCAGCAGCTGAGGCCAGCCGCAGAGTGACGGGGCCTTGCTCTCTACTAGGTTCAAGTATGTGATCGGCATCGGTGTGGGAGCCGGGGCTTATGTGCTGGCCCAGTTTGCGGTGAGTGTGGTCCTGCCAACACCCCAGTCCATGCAGCTCTCTCCTGGACCCTCCCTGTCTGTTACTTTTGTCTGTTTGCTTTGAGACCACATCTGATGGTGCTCTGGGCTTACTCCTTGCTCTGTGCTTAAGGATCAGTCTTGGTGGGGGATTTGGGTAACCCAGGTCAGCCATATGTAAGGCAAGTGCCTTCACCCATGCACTAGCCTTGGCTCCTAGGCCAGGGTTTCCTGAAATATTTTCCATTTGCAACCCTTGTTTGCTCAAGAAATCTTTATGTGACTTTGGGTAATGAGGCTAGGAGATTGCTTGACCCAGGTTCAATTCCCAGTACCATATGGTCCCCCAAGCACTGCTGGGTGTTGTTTTGGAGACCCCAGTTCTGCTAAGGTAGGCCAGGTTTCCCCTATCTGGGCAGCATGACAAGCCCTTGTGAAAGCTGAGAATGGTCACTGGAGCCCCTGCACCTCCTGAATATGATTTGGGAGACCACCCCCCCAAAAAATAGATATATAGAGGTCAGAGAGGTAGTACGGGGATTTAGGCACTTGCTTTCCACATGACCAACCTGATTCACTCCCTGGCACCCCACATGGTTTCCAGAGCCCTGCCAGGAATGCTCCCTGAGCACAGAATCAGGACACATGGTGTCCATGTGGTGAGTGCATTTCCTGTTCTCAGGCATGGGTGCCACTCCAGTGATTTTTATCTTTTTATTTCATTTTTGTAATGCCTAGTAATGCTCAGGATAACTCCTGGCTCTTCACTCAGAATCACTCCTAGTAACTGTATGGGGTTCCAAGGATTAAACCTAAATCAGTAGTATACAAGGCAACTTGCTGTACTATCTCTCTGGCCTCCACCACTCCTATGATTTTAAAGTATAAATAGAGAAACTTTAAACCTCTATTATTATTTTATTTCTTTTAAAGTCACACCTGACAGTGCTCAGGGCTTATTCCTGGTTCTACTCCTGGAGGGACTCAGGGGATTGAACCCAGGTTAGCTATGTGGAAAAAAACCCTTACCCACTGTAAGATCACTCCAACCAGCCAAAACCTCCATTACTGTCAAAGGAAGGAGCACTCTCATCAAACATGTGCCTTATGTTTTGGAGATGATATGAAGGTGCAATGTGAGTTGCAGCAGCCCCTGTGTAGCCTGAGGGGCCAATGAGGCATATGGAAGTGGTTTCTTCCTCTCAGACCCTTCTGCCCCTGTGAGAATCAGGCTGAGATTTCAGCGTCCTCCAAGAGGACACATCTCCTGCACCCCATTACCCTGCTGCCTGTCATGGGTCACTCAGGACTGGGCAGGAGTGGCTGGACACAGGAAAAGCAGCGGGGTTCTCTAGGAAAGTGGACACACAAGTTGTAGAATTGTGACTAGACCACACATCAAGAGAGGAGTTTGGATTTAGCCCATTTATTCACTCAAAGAACGGGATTTTTATATATTTATTTTAGCAAGTCATTCTGAGTTAGCAAGGAAGAAGGGGGTGGTCAATAGTTACGTAGCAGGAAAACATATGTGGCTTCTGTGAGGTATTATTGGCACAAGAGTTCCTAAATGCCCTAAATTCCAAAAAATCTCATAAATTCCAAAAATCTCATAAATCTGCCAAAGCAGCTTTGTGGCTTGAATGCCCAGTTCCTCATTTCCGAGAGGGTCTTTTGTGTGGCTTTTTGCTGCATGCCTAAATTGGGGTTTGCCAATTGTAAAGATTATGTTTAGAACCATGTGGCCTTGGCTCAGGACCGGATGGCTCTGGTTCTGCTGTCATCTTCACATGCTTATCTCCGACCTATAGCATATCTATACTGATTAGGAAGGCCTGGAATAACCAGGCCTCAGCGTATTTGCATGGTAACTAGGAAATAGTTGTGTTTTGTTTTTGTTTTATTTTGGGGAGGGGGTCACACCTAGTGACACTCAGGGGTTACTCCTGGCTCTGTGCTCAGAGGTCGCTCCTGGCAGGCTCGGGGGACCATATAGGATGCCGGAATTGAACCACCATCCTTCCTGGATCAGCTGCATACAAGGCACATGCCTTACCGCTGTGCTATCTCTCCGGCCCCAGGAAATAGTTTTGATTTTATAGGAATCTTAGTGGTCTTTTGAGGGACTCAGAGAAAAGTCCTTAGGATGCTAGTAAAACTATGTCTCAAATGAGAGGGGCAAATTTATGCCTTGACCTCTATCAATTTCTCAATTATCCTGAGCATCTGATGGCAATTATTGGAACTGGAGACCAAAGGCTTTTTGAGCCTAATGTCCTCCCTTAGCCATGGGCTCTAGGCTAATGTTCCTTACACAGAGGTGGTAACAGCTGCCTCTTCTTCCTGCAGCTTATCTTCCCAGACCTGGTGGAGGGGCTGGTGCTGATGAACATTGACCCGAATGGCAAAGGCTGGATCGACTGGGCAGCTACCAAGGTGAGGTTGCCAGGAGGGACTGGAGGGGCTGGGGGCAGGTGCAGTTGTCACCCGTCACAGTCACAGCACCTCACAGTACCCCTGCTCCACAGCTCTCTGGACTGACTAGTGCGCTCCCTGACACGGTGCTCTCCCACCTGTTCAGCCAGGTAAGGACAGAAGATAGGAGCTTCTTCTGGGAGGGGGATCCGGATACAGCCACACCTCAGGGGCCCCAGTCTAGTTCTCTCCCAACTGAAGGAGCCCCCTCTACCCCTCCCCCACCAGGAGGAGCTGGTAAACAACACGGAGCTGGTGCAGAGCTACCGGCAGCAGATCAGCAATGTGGTGAACCAGGCAAATCTGCAGCTCTTCTGGAACATGTACAACAGGTGGTACCCCACCCACCTCCTACCCTCAGGGCCAGGGGTGCCTCACTGGGGGTTGGGGTTCTTCCTAGTCTGTTCCTGTAGGAGGACTGGGCCTCCTGAGCCCAGTCCTGGAAGGGGGTTGGATAAGGTCAAGGTTTAAGTTCTGCTCCTCCTTTTGGGGTTCCACCAAAGTTCTATGGCCCTTACCTTGCCCAGCCTTTATTTTTTTTTTTTAATTTGGTTTTTGTTTTTTGGTCACATCCAGCAGTGCTTGGGGTTACTCCTAGCTCTGAGCTCAGAAATTACTCCTAGCAGACTCTGGGACCATATGGGAAGCCAGGGATCAAACCCAGGTTGGCCATGGGCAAGGCAAACGCCTTACCTGCTGTTTTATCTCTCTGGTCCCCCTCGCCCTTCCTTTTATTCCCAGGACCCCACACCTCACAGCACGAATGTTTTTGAAGAGGGCTTTATGGGGTTCTGGGCATTTTGAGGGACTAAACCCAGAGATGCTCAGGAGTTACTCCTGGCTCTACTCTCAGGAGACCAGATAGGATGCCAGGGATTGAACCTAGGTTGATTGCGTGCAAGGCAAATGCCCTTCCTGCTGTGCCATCACTCCAGCCCCAGGGGCCTATGCATCTGAGTCCCCCTGCTTGTGTTGGGGATCTCTGGAGCTCCTATTGGTGCTGAGCAGCCTCCAAAGCCGCCTTTCACCTGTTAGGCTCTGGGGCATCCATTCCTACTGTTGAGATGAGTATGAACCCAAGCTCAAGGACACAGACCATTATGGGGGTGGGCAGAGTATGGATGAAAGCAGGCACACAAACTACAGGGCCAGGATGGGATGCTCACCTCTGTTTCATTCCCTCCACAAAGTCGCAGAGACCTGGACATCAACCGGCCTGGAACGGTGCCCAACGCCAAGACGCTGCGGTGGGTGCCCCCTGACCTTGACTGTACCCCAGCACCCCAACACCTCCCAATGCCCCCTTACACCCTTCCTTCCATGTGTGCAGCTGCCCTGTGATGTTGGTGGTTGGTGATAACGCCCCTGCAGAAGATGGAGTGGTGAGTGGATTGGAGTTACTGAGCAGGGCTGGGGGGATGTGAAGGGTTAGGGGTGTCAAGTGAGGCTGGAGATTCTAAACGGGGCTGGGGATAGTGGGGTTTAGGGACCTAAGTGGGGTGGGGGTGAGTGGACTGTGGGTGCAGAGTGCAGTTGGGGCTGAACCTGGCTGGGGCAGAGACAGAACTGGGGTCTGACGGACAGCATGGAAATTGGTGGCAACTTGAGGAGCAGCCTGGATGGGGTTTCCTCCTGAGCTCTTCCTATCCTGGAGGTGAGAGGCTCAGAAAGGATCTCTGGTTGCAGCGCTGGCCTCAAGTGAGCTCCTCTCTTCCAGGTCGACTGCAACTCTAAACTGGATCCCACCACCACGACCTTCCTGAAGGTGAATCCCTTCTTCATCCCAGCAGGGTCCTGGGGTAGGTAGGCAGGGGTGGGACCCAATCTGCTCACCCCTTCTCTCCCCTGCAGATGGCAGATTCCGGGGGACTTCCCCAGGTCACCCAGGTGAGACTCTTAGCCCTGGATCTCCCCTTGCCTGTGACTGGGATGAGCCCCCGCCCCCACTCAGCCCTGCGCTCTCTCCCCAGCCCGGCAAGCTGACAGAGGCCTTCAAGTACTTCCTGCAAGGCATGGGCTACAGTGAGTGCCCCCCACGCCCCACAGCCCACCGCCCCTTCACTGAAGACCCTAGGTTGTGCTCTCCGAGGTTTGGGGGCACCAGCGCATGCAGGGCATGTGAGGCGAGTCCCCTCACGCCTCAGGTCTGTGGTGCCCCAAGGCCTTTGTCCCTGGTGCTAGATGGTCCCTGGTTATCACAAGGGGCCTGGCCAGTCCTGTGGGCATTTGGGGAGACTGAGATCAAGTGGGGGCTCTGAGGAGGGACCATTTCCTAAGTACTCGAGTGTCCCCTGCCCATGCACCCCACTCCCTGACCTGCCACCACTTACCTCACAACCCCTCCCCCAAGTTCTTCTCCTCCCCTACACTCCGTTCTCTCTCCACACCCCTCTTCTCCAGGTACTATTAGTGGGGGCCTGAGCACAGGTCTGGGGGAAACCCTTATGGGCTGGGGGCAGTGCCATCCCAAGAAAGATCTATCAAACACATGTGCCCCTGGTGCCCTGTCAGCCTGGACCCTCAGAGTCACTGCCCAGGAGAAGGGGAAATGAGAGCACCCCTGCTCTGCTGGGGGGATCTTAGAACCAGACCGTTCAGCCTCACCTGGTTCCTTCTGGGTGGCCGCTAAGTCCGGTGGCAGGAAAAGCTCTAGCCTTGCCCATTGGTTCCCCCACCTCTGCCCCTCGTCCCCCACCAGCCCCTCTCTGGCTTCTTCTCTCTTAGTTGCGCATTTGAAGGACCGGAGGCTGAGTGGAGGAGCAGGTAGCCCCGTGCCTGCCCGCTGCATGCCCCGGCCCACCCCTGCCTCTGCGGCTGCAGCCAGGCTGCGTCTTGCTGCGGTTGGGAACCGGGTGCTGCTCCCTCCAGAGTCCCTGCACACCCCAGAGTTCAGGGGTCTCTGGAGGGCAGGTCCAGAGCAGGCCTGCTTCTAGGGTGTCCCGCACAGCCAACCCCAGAACCTCTTTAGGGGCACCAAGTGAGGGCAGTAGCTGGGCTGGGGGGTTTCATCCTCCTGGACTCCAGTCCCCTCCTCTGCGGACCTGCCCAAGTCCACCACTCCCGCTAGGTTCTGGCAGCTATGGGGGCCGCACCTGGTGCTGTTGGTCTGCATGCCTTGGCCTTGGCCGAGGGTGGGGAGGGCAGCGCCCCAGCTTGGATGAGCCTCTGCTGTGGGGTGCGGGTTCTGTGGGCGCTTTGCTGTGTGACCCCTTCCTCCCCTGACCAGCCCTCACACGCCTCATGCCCGTCTCTACCCACAGTGCCCTCTGCCAGCATGACCCGGCTGGCACGCTCCCGCACCGCATCCCTCACCAGCGCCGGCTCTGCAGAAGGCCGCCCGCAGCCCTGCACCCTCTCGGAGAGCAGCGAGGGCCTGGGCCAGGTCAACCACACCATGGAGGTATCCTGCTGAGGCCTAGGCCCCACACAGGCATCCACTGCCTGCTGCACCCACGTCCCCTCGCCATCCTTGCGCCCGCTCATTTTTCCTTTAGTTTATTTTTGTGAGGGCAAAGGGGAAGAAATGGGGTTACTTCTTTTTCTAAAAAAAAAAAACCAAAAAACAAAATCTAAACTAAAAGCACCAACAACAGCGAGGGGCTCCATCTTAGACCTGCAGACAGTCTCCAGCTCCCCAGCCCCCATTGTTTTTGTGGCTGTGATCTCTCTCTGCAGACGTCCTAATGGCCCTGGCACAAATAGTCGGGGGTCCCAGGAAGGGCAAGAGGATCACTAAATAGTGGGAGTTTTCTCTGTTTGGGATTCAGACTCAGAAGCTTGATCAGAACCAGAGCAGCATGATCCTTGGGTGGGGCAGTAGCCTGAAGATGGAATGTGGGGTTTTGAGGTAGCTGCTGGGCCCACAAAATCAGGGTGCCTAGATCAGACAGAGGCTGAAGAGGTAGGAAAGAACAGCAGGAGGCATAGGGAGTTATGCCCAAACCCCTGCCCACCAGCACAGCTGAATTATGGCAGTCAAGAGCTGTGGCCACGTGGGGAGCTCTGACATGTGTCCTAAGACTGGGGTGGTGGTTGATGCTGCAAGGACAAACAGGCAGGGAACTGCCCAAGGCAGACAGAATATGGAGGTGGGTCCCTACAAGCCAACCCCTTCCTTCTCACCACCTATTGGCCCTGGGACAGCAGGTACAAGAAAACAGGTTGCCTTTAGGGAGCCCGTAAGATGGTGCTGAGTTCCTAGTGGCCCCTTTTGCCAGGCTTCATGGAGGAGAACTCCATAGAGAAGAAACTGGCCCAGGCCACCTGGCAGAAACAGGGCAGTTCTAGGGGGAGTTTGGTGTAAACTGTGCAAATGCATCACTCAGGAGAGCTCATTGGAATTAACTGGGCTGAGGCACTGAGGTGGGAGACTCGGGTCGTGAGCTTCTGGGATTAGGAGGGGATGGTTCCTAGAGAGACAGAGGGCTAGGCAGATGAGAAAAGTTCCCCCAGCCCCCCAGCCCCCCAGCCCTCTCCTGCCCAGGATGATGCCAAATGCTTCCTGTCCATCCCATCCCTCATCAGGTAAAATCTCCTGGCCCAAAAACTAGAAGCCATTTTGTCTCGGAGCCAAAATTGGTTGCTGCAAAGTCTAAATCTAAAATAAGTACAAAGGGGTGTCTGCAGGGCTCTGATGGGTCGGGGTGGCAGTGGTCACCTCACCCGATTTTCTCTGCACACATCACCCCTTCAGTAATCTAAGCCATGACTAGTCCGCTCTGGAGCCCAGTGATGGTCCCGTCCCCAGTTCTAGTCACTCACGTGCTTCCTCTGAATATTGAATGTGTCTGTGGGAAAAGCTGGTAGAAATTAATCCCTCTTACTGTAGATAACGCTGCCAGTGTTTTTCTTTCTTTTTGTGTTCTTTGATGAGATTACTATACATATCTATACAGTATATATATATGTGTGTGTGTGTATTGGGTCCTCCTGAGCGTGGTTTTCCATCGGAGGGCATCTCCCATCAGAGTGAACTTTTATGGAGTTTATTATTTTCCTCTCTGTACAAAGTGAAAGCCTAATTTTGTGTATTCTTGTGGCTGATGTCATGAGACTTTGAGATGACAATATGTAAAACCAATAAAAGCCCTTATCAATGTAGAAAGTTAACTTCGCTGAAAAGCTAATAAAAATTAAGAACTTGGTTTACGTAGTGATATCTTGGGACCATAAAACTTTCCAGAAAACACTGTCTCAGGGTATCAGTGAATTTGAACCTATCGCTTCTGTCTCACTATTTTCAGCTATCATCAGGTCATTTTACCAATCCACACAATTCTTTGCTTCTTTTGTTTTGGGGCCACACGTGACTGATTGTTCAGATCTTGCTCTTGCCTCTCCACTCAGAAATCACTCCTGGCAGTGTTGGGGAATATCTGGGGTGTTGGGGATCAAACGCAGATCAGTAGCAGGCAAGGCAAGTGCCCTACCTACTGCACTCTCTCGGGCTCCTGCCTTGTTTATCATATTCCAACAGCTCCTACCTCATGTTGAATAAATCATTTTTCAGATGTTTAGTCAACTGTTCATTCACCCAGTATGTATAATGGGGACTTCCTGCTGTGTGTCTGCTAATAAAAAATATCATCCGGTGCTCTGAAGATGAAAAAAGGATGCATTCTAGAGTAAGGGCCATTTCATTTCTGAGAACGCTCCCTAAGTGAGCAAAACAGATGATGCGGCTCAAACATAATCCAGACAAGGCCGGTGGCCCCTCTATCTAAGCTCACAGCTGACTCCCTTCAGGAAACCTCTGCTTCGCACCCACAAAAAGAATGCCATTCTTTTGTGCGGAACCGGCAATATTCAAGTTACTCCCGGTTCTGCACAGAGAAATCACTCTGGGGTGTGTTCAGGGATCATATGGAATGCCAAGGCTCGAACCCGCGTCGTCCCCGTGCAAGCCAAGTGCCCGCCCCACTGTGCTATCTTTTGAAGCTCCCCCTGGACTTCTACCACAAAGTATCAGTGGCTGGAAACCGAAGGCGATGGGCGTCGTGCCCTGCTCAAAGCAGCTCGGGGACGTCGCCCAGCACCCGACAGCACGTGATCTAAACCGGGTCCCGCGGAGGGAAGGTTCGAACACAGGCAGTACGGACACCCAATCCCGGGCTGAAATGAGCGTCACGTGATACGGCTCAGGGGGCGGAGCCTCCAGAGTGCCGCCCCGGGGCGGGGAGCCGGAAGTGCAAATCCCCGCGCTCGGGCTGAAATGACCGTCACGTGATACGGCTCAGGGGGCGGAGCTTCCAGGGTGCCGCCCCAAGGCGGGGGGGGGTCGATAACCGAAAGTGCCCACCCACTCTCGGGCTGAATGAGTGTCACGTGGTGCGACCCGGAGGCGGAGCCTCTCCAGAGTACCGCCCCCGGAGGCGGGGCCGGGAGAGCCGGAAGTGCTCTCGGAGCATGGCGACCCAGGCGAAACGCCGGCGGGTAAGTTCCGGGCCGCAGCGTGGAGCTCGGCCCCCGGGGCCCTCCCTGTCCACGCGCGGGCGGGGCCTCGCCACGGCGCTCGCTTTCGCTTGTCTCAGGTGGCGGGGCCTGCGGGCGGCGGGGACCCGGACGCGGACCCGGTGGCCGGCTTCCTGAGCTGGTGCCGGCAGGTGGGCCTGGAGCTCAGCCCCAAGGTGAGCAGAGGGGGCGCGGGCTGGCGGGGGGCGGCGGGCCGACGGCCTTCCTTCCTTCCTTCCTTCCTTCCTTCCTTCCTTCCTTCCTTCCTGCCCGCCCCTCCCTTCCCGCGCAGGTGACGGTGAGCCGGCAGGGCACCGTGGCTGGCTACGGCATGGTGGCGCGGGAGAGCGTGCAGCCCGGGGAGCTGCTGTTCGCGGTGCCGCGCGCCGCGCTCCTGTCGCAGCACACCTGCGCCATCAGCGGCCTGCTGGAGCGAGGTGCGGGCGCGCGGGGGGCGCGGCGGGGGCGGGCCGGGCCGGGCGGCGCGGGCGCCCCGAGCGAGGCCTCCCTCACCCGCGTGTCCGGCAGAGCGGAGCGCGCTGCAGAGCCCGTCGGGCTGGGTGCCGCTGCTGCTGGCGCTGCTGCACGAGTTGCAAGCGCCCGCTTCGCCCTGGAGGCCGTACTTCGCGCTCTGGCCCGAGCTGGGCCGACTGGAGCACCCCATGTTCTGGTGAGACCCCCTGGAGGGCCCGGGAGCGCCCTTTCGTGCCTGCGAGCCGAGCAGCCAGCCAGGGTTGTCGCCGCAGGCCGGAGGAGCAGCGACGGCGACTGCTCCAGGGCACCGGCGTCCCCGAAGCGGTGGAGAAGGATCTGGTCAACATCCGCAGCGAGTTCTGCTCCATCGTGCTGCCCTTCATGGAGGCCCACCCCCAGCTCTTCAGTCCCGGGGTGCGCTCTCTGGAGCTCTACCGCCAGCTTGTGGCGCTGGTGATGGCCTACAGGTCAGCGGGAGCCTTCAAGACCCTTTTCTTGAGGGAAAGTGCCCACACGAGTCTCTCGGGCCAGCTTTATTTCGTAAATTCCCTCACAGCTTTCAGGAACCATTGGAGAAAGAGGACGAAGAAGAAAAGGAGCCAAATGCCCCTTTGATGGTGCCTGCCGCAGACATACTTAACCACGTAGCCAACCACAATGCCAATCTAGAGTACTCTCCAGTGAGTGGATCCTTTCCGGTTGTTTATGTGGGCTGTATGGGCATTTGATTCAACCTGTTGGGACTCCTGGAATAGGTGGGGCCAGAGAGAACTTAGAGGAGCCAACAATTGTAGGATGTGGCCAAAAAGCAATTTTAAAGTGAGGGGCGGGGGGAGGAGGAGGAAGACGACGACGACAACTTTGAAATTCTTTCGAAGTGATGGTGAATCTTCTGATTAAGTAAGTACTACTGAGTGGTGCTAGAGGCTGGCTGCTCTGTCACATCAGTGAGCCAAGATGGTATTAGGGGCCGCTGACCAGGCATTGTGTATACTTTGAGGGGAAGAAAGGATGAAGTTCCTCAGATCAGACCCCCCCCCCTTTTCCTTTAGCTATAAAGCTGTTAAAATCTGTATGGAATTGAAAATTACGAAATGGGGGCCCGGAGAGATAGCACAGCGGCGTTTGCCTTGCAAACAGCCAATCCCGTGTCCCATATGGTCCCCCGTGCCTGCCAGGAGCTATTTCTGAGCAGGAGTAACCCCTGAGCACCGCCAGGTGTGGCCCAAAAACGAATGAACGGACGGAGAGAGGAGAGAGGGGGGGAAGGAGGGAGGGAGGGAGGGAGAAAATTACGAAATGGGGACCAGAGATATGTCGACAAGGTTGGGCAGCAAGGATGTGGTCTGCACTGCCTACCTTGTGAGCAGAGCCTGGAGTGGCTCTAAAACAAAACCAACTTTGAAATGGCTGTGATCTTACCTGTTAGCATTTCCTACTTTTGGTTTGGTTTTAATTACTCAGTTTGTAAAATTGGCCAAAAACATTTAAGGTCACAGTGATTAAGCCCTGGTTGAGGCCAGCACTTTACCTGCTGTGCTGTCTCTCTAGCTCCCAAACTGGTAACTTTATTTAAAGTGCTGGATATGGTTGAGCAATAGTAAGTCATTGAGGTTGGGACCAGAAAGAAATAGCGCAGCAGGTAAAAAGCATTTGGGTCTAGATGATGCTAACCTGGGTTTCATCCCTAGCACCACCTTTAGTGGCTCAAGCCAGAAAGAAAGCCTTGAGCACCATTGTGTGCCCCCCCCCACCATAAATGAATATAAGAACTGAGGCTGACTTTCTAAGCCATTTCTTCCATTCTGTAGTATAGAGTCTAATTGGCACTAATATAGGTAATGTGCAGGCTGGCATCAGTCCTGATGAAAAGCTCTTCCTAAGGGAAATAATTTGGGAGACTAGGGCTGGCTTGGAACCCGTTTTTCCCTTCTATCCCAGAATTGTCTCCGGATGGTGGCTACTCAGCCTATTCCTGAAGGCCATGAGATATTCAACACTTATGGTCAAATGGCTAATTGGCAACTGATTCATATGTATGGTTTTGTTGAACCATACCCTGACAACACTGATGATACAGCTGACATTCAGATGGTGACAGTTCGTGAAGCAGCTTTTCGGGGTAAGTGTGTGATTAGCCCAGTTCTTGGATAGTGACAGTAAGTCTCTATCCTTGCCCCACATTCTGTCCCTTATAGATTGAGAAGCAAACTCTTGGTTAAAATATCACTTTCGCACTATTGCCTACAGGAATAAACACTGAATCTGAAAGGCTCCTTCTGTCTGAGCGCTGGAATTTCTTATGCAAACTGGAAATGGTAGGGGAAGAAGGCGCCTTTGTGATTGGCCGTAAAGAGGTATTGACTGAAGAGGAATTGATTACCACACTAAAGGTAAAAAGGCTGAGATTGGCCACTCAATATGGTTAAGCCTGGCAACTCCAATGTGCTAATTACATTTATGTGTGGGCTGCAACTGGTGATAAGGTTGATACAGGGTCATACAGCCCTCCAACATGTTAAAGCAGAAAATACTTAGGTCGGGTGAGATGGAGGACACCTAATATGTGTTAAATAGATTCTTGAGAAGTAGTAAATAAATTTTGTAAATTTTGTATGGTTGCATCTAGGTACTTTGCATGCCTGCTGAAGAGTTCAAAGAGCTTAAAGACCAGGATGAATGGGATGATGATAAAAAGGAAGAGGACAGCTTACTGATCACAAATATCCCCAAGCTCAAAGAGTCATGGAAACGACTTCTTCGGGACAGTATTTTGTTGACCCTGGAAACCTATACTACAGACTTAAAATCTGACCAAGCTTTACTCAGGAATGAGGTCTACTCTAAACTTGGTTGGAGGGAACAGCAAGCCTTACAAGTTTGCTATGGTCAAAAGATGATCTTACACCAACTTTTAGAAATGACAAGTTAGCAGTCTCTTCATTGGCCAGAAGGAACCATCCATGAGAGTAACTTTATTCAAGCTGTTAGTAACTGATACTTGGAAATGAGAATATGGACCTTTTGCTCTTTTTAAATGCCAAAAGGAATAGTGACAACTGTGCTAGGATTACTTCGAGGTAAGTTTGCTGTGCTTATTGAGGAGGAACAACAGACATGAGAATTACTGATTGTTACTAAGACCAATTTCATAGCTCTATTTTCTGTTTCAACCAAAGCTAGCAGAACATGGTCTTATATTAAAAACATAGAACTTTGAACTTAGATCTGGTTACTATTAAAACCTGGAGCCATTTTAATTTCCCTTTGGTTCAGAAGACTTGACACATCTATGAAACACCTGGAAAGTTTTAAAACCCTGAGATATCAATGACATCTAAAACCTACTCATTTTAATTTTTAAACCCTCTGGTCAGAAATTTGACATTAAAGATAAGGAATATATATTTTAAACGTACATCTTAAAAAGATTTAATATAGACATTCTTATATTTGTTTGACCAGAGAAACCTGCTCAAAATATTTTCACTGTTAAAAAGGAGCAGGGAGGCTGTACAGTACAATGCTTAAGGCACTTGCCTCGAACACAGCAGACACAGGGTTCAGTGCCTGGTATCACATATGGTCCCCTGAGCACCACCTGGTGTGGCCCCAAAACAAAAACAGGATCAAGAAACTAAATCTTGCCATATAAAAACTTGTCACAATCATGCCATATCAGTAAGGGCAAAGGTCCACTTTTCAGCCCCACCCCCAAACCACAAAAAAAAAAGAAAAACTCCCAAATGGCCTGGGCTCTGCGGGGGTGTATGGGTGCTGTCCACTTTCTTCCTCACCACCAGCACTGGCTGCGGCTACTGAGAAAGACACAGTGGACTACTCATCTGCATGTCATGACTTTAATGTTTAACTACAGTATGCATTACACATAGAAGAAGTAGGGAACTAAAGGCCCAGGAACTAGAAAGGCTACAAAATACAACACTTGGACCAATACGATTACAAAACATTCAAAATCCTTACAAAAAGCATTGTATTGGTCCTTCTGATTTGTGTCCAATTTAGCCTGTATGGCTCTTCACTGGGATGACAGGGGAAGGGCAATTCATATGATTTGGTTTCTTTTACAACAGTTCACAAGTATCAGGAGAGTAAAGAGAGGTTAAGACCCTCATAAAAAACAGCTGGCTCATTTTTCAGAGGGCCCATGGTTTATTTGCCGAGGAACTGAGGTTCTCCCCAGAAGTCAGCATTAGAGTTGGGGAAAAGGCAAAACAAAAAACATGGGATCTCAATCATGAGTCCATCCCACGTTCATTCCTTGGCATACCAAATTCTAGCACATCCACATTAAAAAAATAAGTTACGTAAATTGGCTTTTTTTTTTTTTTTTTGCTATTCTTTGGGATACCAGGAATGTTAAAAGACATGGAGCAATGCTCCAAACAACTGCATGACATCAGAAACCTTTTTAAATTACAAACTGGACAGATATCAGTTATCTGCTTGCCTTGTACACGTCTTTTGCACAGACCCAAGAAGTTCAGACAAAGGTTTTCTCTTTCATATATTTACACGAGTTCAAAATGATATTCACAGCATCTTCTAAATTTTGGCCGAGTCAAAAAATGCATTAAACTTTGGAACGTGTCCACAGACAGGAAACTGACCCCAACAGTAATTGGGACAGATACCCAAGAACCAAAGGGCTGGGAAAGTCAGGAGAAGCTGAAAAGATTCTTCAGCCAGTTTATGAACTTGGTATGGTGGGACCTCCAGACACATTTACAGAGATGCATTTCTTTTAACTGGCACCTGTCCCTTCCATTACTTGCTGGGCCTGCTTCTGTCCCATGCAGCACTGTGCCACTGACTGGAATAACCTGAAGAAGAGAGACATTTTTTAATATGTCAATAGTTTTATCCATGGTGAGTTTTATGGTATGAAAAGGGGCCCAGATTAAATGTAGGGCCTTTACTATGTGAGCCATATACCTGGCTTCTATTGTTACTCCTTAATCACACACCCAGGTGCTACCCAAATGGTTCTGATTCTTAAGGGAAAAAATATTGACTCACTTTTCAATTTCCGGGGCACAGTGCACAAACTCATGGTTCCAGAATTTAAAGGCTGGATTTTTAATCAGCTCAATGAATGTAATAAGAAGACCCCAAGGATGTGGCCTATTTACAATCAACCGTTCCAAGAGAACCCTAGAAAAAGAAACAGAAGTTAATGCACAGAGAAATACAAATTCAAGAGGATTTCTCCGTTATTTTATCCCCCACAACTCTTAAAATTATGTGCAAATATTATAAACATAAAACAACTTCTTTCTATAGCTGAAAAGATAAGTACAGCAGTAGGGCATGTTACTTGCCTGTAGCTAAGAATTGAGCCCTTGAACCACTAGGTCAAAACAAAAAAGGGAATAGCAAACAAAACTCCACCTCATCTCTTCCTATTAATGGAGCTGCCTAGAAGTAAAAATATCATCATATTGCATAGCATACGAACTAGCCACTTAACATATTCAACAAGAGGATATCAAGAATTCTATAGTAAATTGTATAAAATGGTGTTGATAATTTTTCCTACAATGCTTAAAACTATGACCTTTAACCTCATTTGGGGGTTACCTAACAGGGCCAGAAAGATAGCACAGTGGGTAGAGCATCTGCCTTGTATGCAGCTGACTTGAGTTAGATCTCTGGCATTCCATTCTGTCCCTGAGCCTACCAGGAGTAAATTCTGAGCACAGAGCTAGGAGTAAATCCTGAGCATCGCTTAGGCCCCAAGTAGTAATCTCTCTCACTGAAATGTACACATTGTCCAGTCCAATCCTGTAAATACTTAAAGCAAGCTGTAAAGGATTCTTCAGACTATCTTAAAACCAAAGGAAATGAAGTTCAAGGTTTCTAACATGCCATTTAATAGGCATAATATATGGTCAGGACATTAGTTAAAAACGCTACCACCTTAGATAAATTCTTTCAATTACTATGTTGGTACCTAGCAAGAAATGTAGCTTAAAGGCTGGAGCACATATTTTATTAAAACCTGGGCTTTAATATGGTTTTCCTTAAACACTGCCAGGTGTGGCAACCCACATCTCCAAAAATAATATCTTTTAATTTCACTATTATGATTTGTAAATCTACTCATAAGTTTCCTTTAATAAGAATTATCTTCAGAGGCTGGAGAGACAGCATGGAGGTAAGGCATTTGCCTTGCATGCAGAAAGACGGTGGTTCGAATCCCAGCATCCCATATGGTCCCCCAATCCTGCCAGGAGTGATTTCTGAGCATGGGGCAAGGAACAAACCCTGAGCACTGCCAGGTGTGACCCAAAAACCAAAGGAGAAGGAAAAAAAAAGAATTCTTTTCCTAAAAAACATTGTTTTAAGGTTCCATTTAGAGGCATTTATTCAAAACACATTTCTCTTACCTTGTGATCTGTTCTTGAATAGCTTCAGTATTGGCCTCTGCAAAAAGGTAGAGCATTGTGCAGCTAAAATAGTGAGTGTGGCTATTTGGGTACCGTAGCTGATTTGCAATTGCATTCAAGAAGAGGTATCGGCCTAGAAATGAGAGATGACAAGCTTAGAAATTCTTGCTCTAGAAAGTCAACAAAAACCACAATGTTGAAATCTCCAGAATTAAGGTTTCAAAATACTTCTCGGTTTAAACCTGTGAGTTGTCTTCATTTCTAATGGGGTTATTTCAGTACTTTTCATGTAAAATTATTCACAAAAATAAAAAAAGGTGTGTGTGTGGGGGGGGGGGATATAGCTCAATAATCGATTGCTTGTCCCATGTGTAAGATTCTGGTTTACTTCGGAGAAAAAAACAACAAAGATCAAACAAAGTAATAGCACCATGGTAGGGTATTTGTCTTGCATATAGCTGACCCAGGACAGACCTGGGTTCGATTCCCTGTATCCCATATGGTCCCCTGAGCCTGCCAGGAACAATTTCTGAGCACAGAGCCAGGAGTTCCCGAGTACTGCTGGGTGTGGCCCCAAACCAAAAATAAACCAAAAAAAAAAAAAGACCAACAACTGCATTCAACATGTTCGTGATTATGCTCTATAATGTTGAAATGGAGCTGCTGAGTTCTCTAGTATATATTTGTGGCCAAAAAGTTGTGAGAAAAAGCAACTACTACTTTACTACTGAATTTTTTGATTTTATAGCCTCTCATGAAGGTTCCTGGGAATAAACCCCAATGGTTCCCATACACATTTGAGAATTGCTACTTTAAAATAATACTGGAGGGCCAGAGTGATAGCATAGCAGTAGGGCATTTGCCTTGTACCCGGCTAACCTGGGACAGACCTGGGTTCAATTCTCTGTATCCCATATGGTCTCTGAGCCTGCCAGGAGCAATTTCTGAGTGCAGAATCAGGAGTAATCCTGAGCACCCCAGGTGTTACCCCCCCAAAAAAAACAAATCAATACTGGAGGACCAAGAGAAGTATAGATTAAGATGATTGCTTTACATGTAGCTAGCTATGAATGGATCCCTGATACCAAATATTATACAGCCTACCACCAAGAACTACCCTCAACCATTATTAAAATAATAAAAAGGCTGTATTTGGTGATCTGCCTTTGTATGTTAAAACACATGCTTATAAGGTCATTCTAATTACTTTTTTTTTTGTTTGTTTTTCGGGTCACAACCATTGGATGCTCAGGGGTTACTCCTGGCTAAGTGTTCAAAAATTGCCCCTGGCTTGGGGAGGACCATATGGGACCGAACCTCAGTCCTTTCTTGGCTAGCGCTTGCAAGGCAGACACCTTACCTCTAGCGCCACCTTGCCGGCCCCTATTATAATTACCTTTATACTTTGCTAAAAGAGGTATTGGAAGAACAGTACAGTGGGTAGGGTATTTGCTCTTAACAGCTGGCCTGGGTTTGAACCCCAGCACCCCACATGGTTCTCTCCCCCCAAGCACCATCTGGAGTTAATTCCTGAGTGAAGAACCAGAAGTAACTTTTGAGTACAACTGGGTGTGCCTCCACTCATCACCACTCCCCCACCAAATAAATAAATTTTGCTAAAAGTCACCCTCACCCTTTATTGGAGGTGGGGGAGGGGGGGTTTGGTGGGGGCGGCCACTTGATCCTCAACATGTTTTTTTGACCATACCTGGCAGTGCTCAGGTTACTTCTGGGTCTGCATTCAAGAATCACTTCTGGGGGCCGGAGAGATAGCATAGAGGTAAGGCGTTTGCCTTGTATGCAGAAGGATGGTGGTTCGAATCCTGGCATCCCATATGGCTGACAGGAGTGATTTCTGGGCATAGATTCCAGAGTAACCCCTGAACACTGCTGGTGTGACCCCAAACCACAACAAAACAAAAAAGAACCACTTCTGGCAGCCTTATTGGATGCTGGGGATCAAATCCGAATCAGCAGTGTGCAAGGCTAACCCTAACCGCTGCAGTCTGGTCCCCAATCCTTTAATCATTTCAAGCTATCACAAAATTTGTTCTACAAATAGGAAGGTAGTAGTGAATCTAGGTATAAACACTTTCAAAACTAGCCATTAAGAATAAAGATGTTCACCTAGGTGAGATGTAACCTAGTAACCTGCTAGATATAACCGAGCAGGCAAGTAATATTTTAAAAAAAAGTTATTATTTTTTATTATATTTTATATGCTGGAGTAAAAGAAGGCTAACAACATGTATTTTTTACACTGAAAATTAATGCACACAAATGTTAACAGATATTTTGTTTCTGGTTGATTTCACTCACCTTCAGTGTCTAAGTCCACAGCCAGGTTCTGGAAGATGTCCATGTGAGCAGAGTGGGTAATCGTGCTCATGGAAGGTGTACTGCCCTTGTTATGAATGTGTGCAATGGCCTGAGTCCCTACATAGAGCACCAGTGCATTGATGAGCTGGAGGTTATAGCGATTTCCAGGCTCGTTGGATACCTAAGTGAGTAAAAGAGAAATTTCCTGACTCACTCTCACCAAGGATGTTGCCATAAATGTTTTTAGTTTTGGTTTTGGAGTCACACCTGGCAACGCTCAGAGTTTACTCTGGGCTCTGCACTCAAAAGTTTTTCCTGGCAGACTCAAGGCACCATATAAGATGCTGGGATTTGAACCAGGGTGCATCTTGTGTTGGCCGCCTGCAAGGCAAATGCCTTAGCTCTGGCCCTTGCCCTAAATGTTAATAAAACACTTTGAATGCCTTCAGAGAAGCTTCCCTACACCCAACATATAAATTTAAGGAATTCTTTTTTTTTTTTTTTTAAACTTTTTGGGTCACACCCAGCGGTGCTCAGGAGTTACTCCTGGCTGTCTGCTCAGAAATAGCTCCTGGCAGGCACGGGGGACCATATGGGACACCGGGATTCGAACCAACCACCTTTGGTCCTGGATCGGCTGCTTGCAAGGCAAATGCCGCTGTGCCATCTCTCCGGGCCCTTTAAGGAATTCTTAAAAGGGGCTGGAGCGGTGCTGCAGGTGGTAGGGCATTGGCTTTACACACGCTAACCTAGGACGGACTTTGGTTTGACACCCTTGGCGTCCCATATGCCCCCCCCCCCCAAGCCAGAGGCGTTTTCTGAGTGCATAGCCAGGAGTAATCTCTGAGCATCACTGGGTGTAGGCCCCCCCAAAACAAACAAAAAACACCAACTTTTTTTCTTAAAGAAATCTTCTTGAATTTTTTGTTTTATTTGGGGGAAGTTGTCCACACCTGGTGGCATTCAGGAGTTACTCCTGGCTCTGCACTCAGAAATTGCCCTGGCAGGCTTGGGGGACCATATGGGATGCCGGGATTCGATCTAGATTCAATCCCCAGCACCACCTATGATTTTCTCAAGCCTGCTAAGAGTAATTCCAGAGTGGTTCCAGAAATGAGTTCAGCCCTGAGCACCACCAGGTGTGGGCCCAAAGCTATAACAATCTTATACAACTATATTTAGAAATATCATGTAATGTTAAAATCTTTATGTAAGTTGGAAAGACTAATTTCCTAAACTGAAAAAACACAGAGCTACAAAAAAAAAAACAAAAACTAAACAAATTAACCTGTAGGTTGCTGCGCAGATCAGACAGAAAAGTAACTGGTGATCGAGTTTTAAGATAGGAATCCAAATCCTTTTTGAATTGAGGTGGCATCACTCCAGTAAAATTGGTGAGAATTCGGGGTGCGATGTTAATTTCACTCAACATATCCACCTGTAGCAGACAGATACAAGATTCACAACCAAAGCCATACGTTAAAAACAAAGAGTTATAAGCAAGTTGTATCTAAGCAACAAAACGAGAGTAGTGTCTTAAACTATTACAGCTTGAGGCTAGAAAAATACAGTGTGTCAGCTGCAAGCAAGGCAAGCTCTTTTATTTTTGCTCTAGCCCCCAAAACATTACTCCCCCCAAAATGCTCAGGCTAACACGTTTTATGGCTTATTAGATTTTTTACAAAATAAAATGCTTTCAACTCAATAAAAACAAGATAATTTTATTTTGCGTTAATATTTTTGTTTTGTCATAAGAGCTATTCTCCCTTAGTACTTAGGGGGAATACAAGGGGGGAGAGGGACAGGGCTACATATCAGAACCTCAATGCTCTGCACCTTGTGAGCAACATCAACAGCACCAAGATAAGCACCTTCTGTAATGAGACCAAGTATGTACCACTAATCGTTATTTTCTTGCATTTGGAGTTCAAAGTTAAGAGTAGAAACGAGGGCTGGAGAGATAGCATGAAGGTAGGGTGTTTGCCTTGCATGCAGAAGGACAGTGGTTCGAATCCCAGCATCCTATATGGTTCCCCGAGCCTGCCAGGAGTGATTTCTGAGTGTAAAGCCAGGAGTAACCCGAGCACTGCTGGGTATGACTCAAAAACCAAAAAAAAAAAAAAAAAAGTAGAAACGAGATTCCTCATTTCTCAAGAATCATAATTACTGAAAAGCTATCCCAAAACAAGATGTAATTCATACTACTTTAAAAAACGGAAAAAGCCTTAAGTGTATGTGACAAATATACAAAGAATCACAAAAGTGGTGGTAGGCCCTCCCCCTTTACAACTTTTATTTAGAACACAAGTATATAATCCACCCCCCAAAAAATAGGCATGACAGTTTATTCTGCATTTCTTTGCCATCTTTAAGGGAGGAGGGAACTTAACAAATGACAATCCACTAAACTTACGTTGTTAATATAGCCTTACTATCAAAATCAATTTAAAATGGGGGTAGGAGAGGCATATACTTTGCATAGGAGATGTAATGTCAATCGTTGACACTGCCACCATAAATGACCTAAGACTACACTCCTCTAAAAAAAATGTTGGAGTGATACTATAACGAGCAGGATTTCAGTATCCCATATAGTCTCAAATTCTGACAGGAATAATAACAGTATAGAGTCTGGAGTAGCCTTGAGCATTGCCAGGTGTGGCTGCAATGAGAACAAGTGCATAGGAGTGCATGTGACTGACTCAGGTTTGATTCCTGAGTGTGGAGTCAGGAATGATCCTTGAGCACTGCCAGGTATGGCCCCAGCCACACACACCCCCAAGGCAACACAAATATTGTGGAATAGTATTCAGAAGCAATCAGGCAATTGATTTCTTTCCTTGGACTGTTTCCTTAACAAGTAACTAACATACAGTTGTGTGCATTCTCAAAGTTGAAGGGAGTTAAATAGTCCAGTTACCAAAGAAATGTAAGAGAGAACTTTAAGGAAGTGGGGTGGAGGGGAAATTATATATACACACACACTATATAGATAGGGTGCTTGCCTTGCACAAAGCCAACTCAGGTTTAACTCCATATAGGCCCTCAGCACTGCTAGGAGTGATCCTGAGTACAGAGCCAGAAATTAGCCCTGAGCACCACCAGCTGTGCCTGCAACCTCCCCCTCCCCCAAAAGTAGTATGCCTTTATCCTTTAACTCTTTACAGCCTTACCTTCAAATTGGGAGTGAATGGGTCTGGGAGCCTCATGTTTCTTGGGAAGGCACTCAGGATGAGATTTCTT
Source organism: Suncus etruscus (assembly GCF_024139225.1). Classification (NCBI taxonomy): domain Eukaryota; kingdom Metazoa; phylum Chordata; class Mammalia; order Eulipotyphla; family Soricidae; genus Suncus; species Suncus etruscus. The sequence goes on from NC_064861.1 coordinate 52,610,819, forward strand.
AGCTGGATACAGTTAGGTGGAATCACATCACAGAAACCGTAATGGTAATCACAAAGGAACTCAGGGAAATCATGCAAAAGAACCAGCAGCACTCTTAAAGTGCCCTATTTAAAAAAAAAAAAAAAAAAACATGGGCTATTTCCACACTAAGAAAATGGGGTAAAACCTTTACAATTATTAATTTAATTCAAGTAAAAGTGCAAAAATATACATCAATAACAAACTTACATTATTTGGTCATCATTAACAGTAATACCAAAAGTGATTTGGAAATAACACACACCAAAAAAAATCATCAGGGGGACCGGAGAGATAGCATAGAGGCAAGGCATTTGCCTTGCATGCAGAAGGATGGTGGTTCAAATCCTGGCATCCCATATGGTCCCCCGTGCACTGCCAGCAGCTATTTCTGAGCAGAGAGGCAAGAGTAACCCATGAGCTGCTGGGTGTGACCCAACCCCCCCCCCAAAAAAAATCAGGAACTTATAGTCTTAAATGCAAACGCTAGAAGAAGCTAAAACTCAGGTATCTGTTTTCAGAATTTAGAAGTTTATGTAAATAAAAAAATATAAGTAAAAACAGAAACTGATATTTTAAAGTACCAAAGGAATTAAAATCAAAACTAGAAGTTGCTTCTTTGAAGAGTAAAGAAACTCTTTTTTTTTTTTGGGCCACACCCGGTAATGCTCAGGGGTTACTCCTGGCTATGTGCTCAGAAGTTGCTCCTGGCTTGGGGGACCATATGGGACACCGGGGGATCGAACCGCGGTCCGTCCAAGGCTAGCGCAGGCAAGGCAGGCCCCTTACCTTTAGCGCCACCGCCTGGCCCCGTAAAGAAACTCTTAAAGATTAAATAACCTGATAAAAATTGATAAAGAAACATAGATTACCAGTAAGATTAATGAAACCATCATTATTATAGTCTACTGGCAGAAAATGTATGAGAACAGTAAAGTTTTTTATGCTAATAAATTTGAAAATTGTTACTACAAGTCATTTAATTTTTAGGAACCCAAACAAAAAACCTGAGCAGGTTTTTTTTTTTTTTTTTTTTTTTGGTTTTTGGGCCACACCCGTTTGACGCTCAGGGGTTACTCCTGGCTATGTGCTCAGAAATCGCCCCTGGCTTGGGGGGACCATATGGGACGCCGGGGGATCGAACCGCGGTCCTTCCTTGGCTAGCGCTTGCAAGGCAGACACCTTACCTCCAGCGCCACCTACCCGGCCCCCTGAGCAGGTTTTTTATTTTAAGTAAGAAATCAAGGGGCCGGGCGGTGGCGCTAAAGGTAAGGTGCCTGCCTTGCCTGCGCTAACCTTGGAGGGACCGCGGTTCGATCCCCCGGTGTCCCATATGGTCCCCCAAGCCAGGAGCAACTTCTGAGCACATAGCCAGGAGTAACCCCTGAGCGTTACTGGGTGTGGCCCAAAAAAAAAAAAAAAGGTAAGAAATCAAAGTATATTGTGTTTTGTTTCGTTTTTGTTTTTGGGTTACACTCCAGAGGTTACTCCTGACTCTACACTCAGAAATTGCTCCTGGCAGGCTCGGAGGACCACATGGGATATGCTGGGATTCGAACCACCGTCCCTCTGTGTCTAAGGCAAACACCCTACCACTGTGCAATCACTCACTCTGATCCAAGAATCAAAGTATATTAAAAAAAAAACTTCCCCTGAAAAAACTCCAGACTTTACTGGCTCTATTGACAAATCCTTACTTAAGGAAAAGCTGTTTTCAACTTGATACCAAACCAGACAGAAAAATTATGAACACAAACATCTTACTAGAAATGGAAATCAGTTATGTATATTGACTCAATGATATAGAAAAGCAAATGCAATTTTAAATGCTTAAAAATTAATGAAATTAAAACATAAAAAGGGTACATGCTGAATGCAAAAGATATTTAATAAAATTCAACAGCCAAGTAATGACTTTTACATTATCTGAAAAATCATGAGGAAAAAAGGAAAAAATTCTCTTTATTTTTCTGATCCTTTTAAATTATACAATGGCTAAAGGGCATTCCCTTAATTATAATGTCTTCCCCAAAAAAAGAAAATCTAAGGGAAATAACCAAAAATGTTCTAAATTCTATGCTACCAAAGGCTAGAGACCTAATGCGGAAGACCCAAACTATGTTCATTCACCAAAAGATGCCTGGTTCAAATGGATGTACAGAATCAAGAAATCTCCATCTTATCTCAACAATGTTTCAGAAGTATGATTGGCTGCATAGTTTTTAAAAAGCACAGCAAATGATAAAGAGCAGCCAAAATACTAAGAGGGCTGGAAAGATGGAGTACCTGGGGTAGGGTAAGACACTTGGCTTGAAAGTAATGCAACACAAATCCTATCACCAGCAACCCATATGGTTCTCAGAGCACCTCCAAAAGTGATCCCTAAGAGACACAGAGGTTAAACTAAACTCTTGAGTACCACCAGGTACAGTCCAAAAGATGGCAAAGTTGAAAAAAAAATCACTTTACCTAATTATCCTAGTTTTTTTAGTTAAGTCTTACAATCAAGACATAGTATTGACATTACAATAGATATGCGAGGACAGAAAAGATCAAATATCTGAAGCAGAGGAGGCCTGGGCATGACTTATGGTACCACATTATCACCAAGAACAGCCAGGAGTGAAAACCAAGTACAGAGCCTGGAATAAACCATGACCATATTGTATCTTTTATCTTTACTGGGAGGAAATGAACCTCAAACACACACCCAAAAACCAAAACAAACACACACACAGAGGAAATGAACCTCAAAACACACACACACACCCAAAAACCAAAACACACACACACACAATATCAATTTAAGCTCTAGAGATAAGCTTCCTATCCCAGTCAATCCCCAGTAATGCCATGCTCCAACACTGCTTGTGTGTCAAAATAACACAAACTTTTTTTGGTTTAAATTATTTTGAAAAGGTCCATGGCCACACTGGTTGTATGCTCAATCCCACACAGGACTCTTGTTCTGAATATTCAGAAGTTCCCACCAACATCCCGAACCCCATTTTCCAGAAGCTACATTTATAAAGCTTCTTTCTTGAATAGAAGTTAAGTTGGAGGGCCCAGAGCGATAGTATACAGCTGGTATGGTGCTTGTCCTGACACATCTGACCTGAATTCATGACCTGGATTCATTCTCACACATCCCATAAGATCCCCAAGGTCATGGCTGAATCCTGCCTGAGCAAATCAGAAGAGTAAAGTAAGCCCTGAGGCACAGCCAGGTGCAGTCCAAAACAAAACAAAAAATTAACTTGAAACAATAAAAAATTGCTTATATACGACAAAACTAATTTTGACTGTTAAAATTATTTCTCAGAAAAAATTTTTTCTCAAACTAACTTACACATTAAAGGTGGCGCTCAGGAGGTACTCCTGGCTCTGTGCTCAGAATTGCATGGGACCATATGGGATGTCGGGAATTGAACCTGGATCCCCAGGTTGGCTGAGTACAAGGCAAACACCCTAGCCGCTATGCTATCGCTCAGGCTCCAAGACAGAAATTTAAAATAAATTTCTATTCACAACTGTGCTTCCCCCCTCTTCCCAATCAAATACTTGGTACCTGGAAATCAACAAAGGATATGAAAAACTATTATAGAGCCAGAGCAAAACAGCAGGTAGGCCTTGCATGTGGCTGACCTAGATTTGATCCCTGGCACCCCAATATGGTCCCCATGACCAACAAGAATGATCCCTGGGCATGGCCTAGAAACAAAAAGGTAAGTATAAATCACTTTTAAAAGAAAATGGAGGGCCGGAGCAGTGGCGTAGGGCATTTGCCTTGCACGCGCTAAGCTAACCTAGGATGGACTGTGGTTTGATCCTCTGGTGTCCCATATGGTCCCCACGCCGCCAGGAGCGATTTCTGTGCTCATAGCCAGGAGTAACCCTTGAGCATATCACTTGCAAGCATGCACTCACGAAAAAGGAGGACTTAGAATGATAGCATAACAGATAGGGCATTTGCCTTGCATGTGGTTGTCCTGGATTTTGGTTCCTGGCCTCCCAGGAGTCTACCTGGAGTAAAACCTAAAGGGGCTCCGGATGTGGCCTAAAAATTCAAAAACCAAACCAAAAAGAAACCTATGCCCTAATTCATGGATTGAAAGGACTTACATTTAATATTACTAAAAAGCATACACAGATTCAATGAAAAATTGGCAATAATTTTTAAAAGCGGTTAACACCCCTATCACCAAAAAGCCAAAGCAATTCTGGGAAAAAGGAACATGGAAGGTTTTTCTTTACCCAACTTATAAAGACAGAGTAATCAAGACTGTATCACTATTAGAAAGTTTATGTACATATAAATAATAGCACACTGTTCAGATTGACACAGGTCTCCAGACAAAAGATCTGACTCTTTTTGGGCCACACCAGCAGTGCTCAGGTATTGCTCCTGGCAGGCTTTGGGAACTATATGGATGCAAAGAATTGAAACCGGGTCTGTCCAGGGTCGGCCATGTGCAAGGCAAAAACGCCCTACTCTGGCCAGTCTAACATTCTTTTTTTGGGTTTTTTTTTGGGGGGGGGCGGGGGGGAGGACACCCAGCAGCACTCAGGGGTTAGTTACTCCTGGCTCTGTGCTCAGAAATTGCCCCTGGCAGGCACAAGGAACCATTTGAGATGCCAGGATTCGAATGCTCTACCTCCATGCTATCTCTCCGGCACCCTTCTGACATTCTCCCCACCCCCAACCCCCTGTTAGTCAAATTTAGGTGTGAGCACCTTCTGACTTTTTTTTTGGTTTCTGGGTCACACTCGGCAATGTTCAGGGGTCACTCCTAGCTCTACGCTCAGGAATCGCCCCTGGCAGGCTCAGGGGACCATATAGGATGCCGGAGTTCAAACCACCAACGTCCTTCGGGACGCAAGGCAAACACCTTACCTCCATGCTATCTCTCCGGCCCCATCCTTCTGACATTCTTAAGGGAAATTTATAATAGTAAAGTTCTGGATTGTTTTAGGTGAGAAGCTTCTAGTTTCTAGAGATTAATTCTCAGAGAGATGCAAACAAGAGAACTGTTAATTTTGAAGATGAAGCAGGTTACATATAAAACATTCTGATTTGGAGTGTTTGCCTTGTACACATCTAAGCTGGGTTCGATTCCTAGTATCCCATATGGTTCTCCAAGCCTGCCAGGAGTAATTTCTGAGCACAGAGACAGGAATAACCTGTCTGCTGCTGGGTGTGGTCCGTAAACAATAAAAGTTCTGGCTAATCCCATGGAAAAGATGTAAAAAATAATTTGGGTAGCATAAAATATTCTGAGGTGATCATGTGAAGTTAATAAAATGTGGGGCCAGCTCGGTGGCGCTAGAGATAAGGTGTCTGTCTGCCTTGCCGGCACTAGCCTAGGACGGACCACAGTTCGATCCCCCGGCTTCCCATATGGTACCCCAAGCCAGGAGCGAATTCTGAGCACATAGCCAGGAGTAACCCCTGAGCGTCACCGGGTATGGCCCAAAAACCAAAAAAAAAAAAAAAAAGTTAATAACATACGTGTGTGTGTCTGACTGTGGCACTTCAATAAAAGTGGACTCAGATCAATCAACAGACTAGACTAAGGGCCTTGGGACAGACCCTCAAGTCTAAGGACAGCTAATCTTTGACACAGAGCCTAGGAATCTAAGTGAAGCATGGAAAATCTCTTGTACAAATGCTGCTGGATCTCTTTGCACTGGAGGGCAACAAACAGAGCTGCATGAGGTGGTGGAGGCAGATTGGGGTGGAGAGACCCTCAGGAAGTGCTCAGGGCTTATGTCTGGCTCTCAATCACTCTCAGCAGTGCTTGGAGAACCTTATGTGGTGCTCGGGATCATACCACATGCAGGGAAAGTGCCTTGACCCTTGTACTAGGGTCTAACATATGTTGTTGGGAAAACTAGTTAGCCTGTGGTTTTTGGAAAGAAAATGGAAGAAAAAAAAAAGAAGAAGAAGAATCTGAATTCCTATCTCACACCATAAATCCATAATGAAAATGAATTAGAGACCTAAATATTAGACCTGAGTTGATAAAATACATGGAGGAAAATATACACAGAAACCTAGGGAAACTGACTCTAGAGGAACCTTCAAGGATTCAATGTTATTGCTTAGGCAGGCAAACAAGAACAAAAATAGCAAATGAAACTACATACGTAAAAGAAGAAGCCTCTGAATAGCAAAATAAATTACTAGAATTAAAAATCAAAACAAAACAAAAACTTAATGGCTGGGAGAAAATAGTTACCTGCCATATAAAGGGCTAATATCCAAAATAACTCTAAACTTAACCAAATAAAGACCACCATCCTCCTCCTGAAAGATGTGCATATGGGTGGAACAAAATTTTTCAATACACATATATATAATATAAATCATCAATAAGTATATATAAAAGAACTCTTCATCACAAATGAAAATACAAATAATGAAAAATCACTTCAAACTAGTAAGGCCATCAAGAAGAGTAGAAATATTATGAACTAGCAGGGATGCAGTAAAAAAAGAAACCTCACCCACCATTGGTGGGAACATCATCTGATTCAATTATATGGAGAGTTCTCAAGGAAAGTCGAGCTTCTACATGAGCTAGTGATTTTAATACTTGTTACACAAAAGCCCCCCAAAATCATATTCAAAATTATTTGCATTCTACATCAAAAAAGCTGTTCACAATAGCCAAGATCTGGAACTCAAACACCTAAGATGAATAAAGAAATTGTCCACATTATGAACTGAACTACTACTCAGCTTTAAAAAAAAAAAAAGAGGAAATCCTGCAATTAGATGCCATGTGATAGAAATAAGGGCATCAAGATGAGTCAAGTCAAAGAGATATGCATCTCTCTCAATGATAACAGACCCTGAGTCTACAGAACAGTTTACTTTGAGGGTTGGAAGGGAGAGCCTAATGACATTGGTAGGGGAACAGGTGGTGAGTATGGTATAAGAACATTGTTCTATTTAACAGTATTGTAAATTATAGTACCTAAATGAAAACGGATTATGACCAGAGGAGATGTCTGGGTATATATCTAAAGGGCTTACATACAGAACCATTTACTGCTATTAAAATAAACTCAGAGAGCAGCAGGGAGAGAAAGTGAAGCAGGTAGGGTACTTGTCTTGCACACAGCTGACTCAGGTTATTCCTGGCATGCCATGTGATCCTGCAAGTACCAAGAGCAATTCCTAAGTGCAAAGCCCAGGAGTAACCCCTGAGCATCACCAGGTATGATCCAAAAATATTGGGAGAATCCAACAGAAATATAAGGGAAGACTATAAGAAGAAAATTACAAAATTACAAAATTACAAAAATATTGGGAGAATCCAACAGACTATAAGAAGAAAATTACAAAAGAGATTATCCTGATAGAGCAAAATCTCATTAAGCAAACAATAAAATGCAGATAAAATCTAGAGATCCAAATATGCAACTGCCAAAATTGCACAGAATGAAAAATATAACAGGAGAGGAATAGTTATTCACCTATGCCCTACAACAGTCACTAATATATCTTGAATAAGGACTGATTATATAGACACCTTTGATCGCAGTTCAAAGTATTTTTTAAATTTAATTATTTTAATGTATAAATCCAAATTAATTACCTTATAGAGGATTTGCATAGGTTTGGTGAGTTCCACATTTCTAAGGAAAGGTGCTAAATATTTGAATAAGTCAATCAGTAGCTGTGCATACATAGGCCATCCCTGAAAGAAATGTACACATATCATAAATATACTCAGCTGCTATTGTACTACCAAAATAAATCACATAAGCAGCTATACTATAACTGTATTATAATTATTTATACTACTATAACTATACACTTTTAGGCACCTCTCTTAAAGACTGGAAATTAAAAATTGGGAGTGAGCTGGAGACATAATTCAAAGGGCTGGAGTACATGACTGCAAGTCCCAGGTTCAAGGGTATGCCTACTATTTAAAACAAATAAAAGCAAGTAATAACAGAAGATGGGAGAATGTTATTTGAAACTGGTTCCAGAAATTCCAGAACATATATGTAAGCCCTTGTGCCTGAAGCAAAATTTAGGAGAAGGGAATTTTGAGGGAATTTCATGAATACAAAAAGACAACCCTAACAAGAAATTAACTAATCTGTTTTGATTCCTTGATCTTAACACTTCCCACCCACAAATTTTCCTGCCACATATTAGGGACCAGGGGCTAGTCTTATAGTAAAATGCCCACCTCCACTCCAACACACCTGACCTGTACCAGCTACACATTATTCACTGTGATCACCAGAGCCATAGCCCCAATTTTCAATCACCTGTTTCTGGGGATCAAGCCCAGACACACATGCACTGAATAGTGGTAGTAGTGGTAGTAGTGGTAGTACTGGTGGTAGCAGCAGCAGCAGTAGCAGCAGCAGTAGCAGCAGCAATTCCCCAGTTCCTACAATCATTTCTCATTCCATTCTTCAAGCAAATAACTACCTCATCCGTTTTACAACACAAATGTTTTATTTTCAGACTAAGTTGACCTACTCACATCTCATTAACACTAATTATGTTCATTTTTTGAATAATTTTCTGTACTATATTGCATTCTCTCCTTCTGAAATGCATTTCAAAAACAACCACCAAAAAAAAAAAAAAAGTTCCTTAAAGGCTTTTCATTTCTTTTTTTTTTTTTTTTTTTTTTTTTTTGGGTCACACCTGGCAGTGCTCAGGGGTTATTCCTGGCTCCAGGCTCAGAAATTGCTCCTGGCAGGCACGGGGGACCATATGGGACGCCGGGATTCGAACTGATGACCTTCTGCATGAAAGGCAAACGCCTTACCTCCATGCTATCTCTCCGGCCCCCGGCATTTCATTTCTTTTGTCAAGTATATAGCAACCATTAGACAGCCACTTTTGAGCTGCAAAGTCAAATCCTTCAAACAAGGATACTGTCACTACCATACTCATTTGTCAATTATAAAAGACCTTCTTATGTTAACTAGAACCTCTTTAACCTCTGTACTACAACTTAATCCTACTTTTTTCAAATACAGTAGAAACTACTGATTATCCCTCAACTGTCTATCACCCAGAATTTTATACAGGCATCTGCAGTGTTCTAAGATTTTAGCTTCTCTTAAAAGGAACATTAAGAGACTGACATAGATGGCTTAAAATAGATTGTGGCTTTACACAGCGGCAAATTACTTGTGCCTCTCTCAACATCAAATTCCAAAGTACACTGAAAGAAGTACAATTACTACAAACTGACTGAGAAACCTATAGGCAGTGCTAATTAGCCCCAAGTAGTTACAGTCTTCAGCTGTAGGAAGGAGATAAACTGCAGCCACACCTTCTGCTGTGGCGTATGTGCCAGCATTCTTGCAATAAATATCCGATGGGAGATCAGTTCAAGCCAGGCATACACAAAGCCAGGAGCTTTGGTAGGCCTCAAGATGTGGAATGTATTGCTGTAAAAAGAAGCACAGTCCAGCTTAAATATAGTGTACACATAAATATAAGGAGAAAGCATGCAAGCTGTGTTAAAATTCAACATGCCTCAAATCCAAGAGGTTTATTTCTTCAATTCTAGTACACAAATGTAGCAAAGGTTATCACTACTGAACTAAAAAGCACTCACCAGAAAGCTGTAAGTGTCTGGAAATTAATCGTTTCCAATACATGCTCAGGTGCATTGAGTTCCAAGAGCAGCATTATAAATATTCGGTGATAGGGAAGTTGCTGAAATTCACTTTGCCGAACATCATGATCCTGCAGGAGAACTCCCACTACTATACCAAGGACCTGTGGGTACACATAAAAAGGCTTGTAAGGCATTTTGACTTTATGGTAATATGTTTTTACCTTGTCTTCCTTAATCTAACAAGACAAATAATCTGAATACATTCTATGCCAGCAGCTGAAAGGACCATATATTAGCATTACTGGCTTTTTCGTGTGTGCTAAATTCCAATATGTTGGATCAGAAAAGTATAATCTCCATAAATATCTGGCCTCTCCAATCTGTTCAACAAAAGGTAACAACAGTAAGCTTTAGGAGTACCATTTTATATTGTTTCAAAGCTTAAATTAAAATACCATTCTACAATAATGTATCATTCTCTCTCCATCACAGTACACTGGATACTCCTTCCACGGCACAGTCAGTCTCAGTTTTGTGTTTGTGTAAACCAGTACGACATGTTATATTTGTGTATTATGCATGTTGTATTATGTGTAACACAATGTAGGGTTTTTTCCCTCTGGTCTGACATGAAGAAAAGAAGCAATTGTTCTCTTGGCCTTTTGGTAGAATGGGATTGGAAAACTGTTGGGCTGCTGAAATACCTCAAAAAACTGTCCTGTACTATATATAAACCGTCCCATTTTCTCACTGTGTAGTGAAGAGAACATAACCCATCTGCAATTACTCAAGATCAAACTTAGTTTGCTTTTAAAACATAAATTGCAGTTCTGATGTTCAGATTTCTAGTAATTCCACTGTATAAGTAAAAGGAAAATTGTACTGTACTTTTTATTCTTATGTAATTATTTCCCAGAAAACCCAAATAATGATTTCAATGTCACTGGATATCTATGCCGGACATTACCAGCCACCTCACTCTTAAGTGATTATGTGTATTGGGATACAATTCATAGTCCCCAACTTCTAGAAAATCAGTGTACTCATTAACAAACAAACATGCTAAAATACATTGTGGGTTTTCCTGTCATCACTCTTTAAATTCATTGACTGTTACTTATATATTTAATATTTAGTCCATAGGCTGAAGTGAACACAGTAGATAAGGCATTTGCTTAACAAGCAGTTCACCCAGGTTCAATTCTGTCGCTCCATATGGAAAAAGTTGTGCACCTTGTTCAGCAGATTTATCTTGGTGACAGTGTTGGTGGCTTCCCCTGAGTGCTTTACTAGTAGTGCAATGAGTCTGACAAAGGCATCCAGGTTGTGATAGCATTTGGCTCGGATCATGGTGGGATTAGCAGCAGGATTGTGCTGCTGCTCTGCCTGAGCACGGTAACTGATTTCAACACACATTTCAGTACACAGACGAAAGAACCTTGTTATGAGGTCATCAGTCTTCAGGATTCCTTGCTGATGCATCTATCATGGGAATAAAAAATTTTTTAAAAATGGAAAGAAGAACCATATGAGATGATATACCCAAATAAATCTAATGTTCATATTAAGAGGTATTCTCATTTCATTTATTACTATTATCATAATTCTAAGTTACTTTGTTTTTTAAAAAAGTATGAAAATTAACTTTAATGGATAATACGCAAAATAGAAATTGGAAAGACAATAACATGGCTATTCTAAGCAGCAATCTATAAGTAATTTTGGAAGTTATACAAATTAAACAAAATTTTAGTAATATGGTCATATTAAGACATTTTGGTTAATGCAATTTTCCCCTAAAGGAGATTAAATTACACATACTTTGCTTTCTCACAAAACTTAAGATCAGGGGCGGGCGGTGGCGCTAGAGGTAAGGTGCCTGCCTTGCCTGCGCTAGCCTTGGATGGACCGCGGTTCGATCCCCCTCCTGGTGTCCCATATGGTCCCCCAAGCCAGGAGCAACTTCTGAGCGCATAGCCAGGAGTAACCCCTGAGCATAACCGGGTGTGGCCCAAAAACAAAAAACAAACAAACAAACAAAAAAAAAAACTTAAGATCATTTTCTCCAATTATACAGTTTTTAGAACTCCAACTAGTTATGCCAGAAAATTAAATATGTAGGTATCAGATGAAAATACCCACATGCATATTCAGCTACTTTGATATGAATTGTTACTTTGGTATAAATTAAATGAAAAGGAGAGCTCATCTAAGGATAATATTATGATATAACCTGGAAATGTATCATAGAAAGTTATGTAGCTAGTATAAAGTTAGTAAGGCAAGCAAGCATTAACTACAGAGGACGATAAGTATTAAATAAATAAAGTCCATAAAGCATGCTTGGAAATTTTAAAATAACTTCACTGTCTCTTAATATGCAACAAAACAACTAATTTGACAATTATGTGCCCTAATCAAGGTCAAAAAAAGGAATTCTGTATACTGAAAATCTGAAAAAGTAAAGACATGAGGACATATTATTTCATCAAAAGATAGGGGGAAAAATTCTCCAAAGGATGTAAAAGGAAAAAAGCACATAATTATTTTCAAACAGAGGAGACAAAAAACAAGTTAGCAGATCAAGAGCTAAGAAAGACGTGTGCCACATCCATACCCATGAAATACTGATGATCACAAAAATAATTAAAAATGTTTCCATTCAAATTAGAAATCGAACTAGAAACAAGCACTAATGGCTTTTCAATAAAATATATTTTATGATTTCTTGAATTCTCTTAGGTGAGAAATTACTTAGTAAAACTTACTAAGTAACCTTGAAAGGTAAATCTAGTTTCTAACAAATTTAAAAATTCAAATCAGCTTTTCCACATTCAATTGTCATTCATTTGCTAAAGATCTAGTTGGTGTCATAGCTAAACTTTGGTATCAATGCTAAGAAACATACTATCAATCTCATAATACTTTTCCCTGCACAAATAAAAATTCTGAAGAAATTCAAGGCCAATTCAGAAAAACTACTCTAGTGAGAATACTAGGAATAGGACAAATTGATAACTAGTCATACATAAGCCCTCACAGCAGCTCAGTGTTCAATTATAATCAGAACAAAGTGATAAATGATTTTATAGCTTTGTTCTTACAGTTTTCCTGTTCATCCTGTTCACATATAGTCAAGCCTAATTGTTAGCTCTGGCTTGATTTCCTAACACCAAAACTCAATAAAATGGAATAAAAATACAGATTGGTTCCCAGAGCATATTAATCAGATTTTGTATACTAAAAAGCACTACCATTTCAATACATTTCCCCCTCCCCTTTTTTCTTTTCTTTTGTTTTGGGGTCACTACTGGTTCTGCACTCAAATTGCTCCTGGCAGACTCGGGACCATATAGGGATGCCAGGACTTGAACTGCCTGTCTGTCCTGGATCAGCTGCGTGCAAGGCAGACCCCTTACTGCTGTGCTATTTCTCTGGTCCCTCCCCCAGTTCTTGAGGGAAGTGTACAAGTGGGACCATAACTTGCAATGCTCAGGTATAATCCCTGGCAGTACTTAAACGACCATATATGGTGTTCAGAATTCAAACCAGCAAGCACTTGTCCGTTGAACTATCTCTCAAGCTTCCTGTGTTGCTGTATTTTCCCCTAAATATGCACTATAGGCATGTCTTAAATTAGCCAATAATTCCATCACTGAGCATAGAATGTCAAATTTTATCTTAATAATTATCTGACCCACTGTACTTTGTAGTGGTGACAATTGAAGTGGTATCAATAGATTAAGAGATGAGGAATGCTGACTTTTCCAATGATGAGGAAACAAGAGAGATCAATTTATAGGGCAATTACGTTTGATTTACATGAGTATGGAGGTAAGTGTCTGACCACAGGTAAAAAATACTAAATTTTAATACTGGAGGTATCACACCCTACTTATGTTGAATAAAAAGCACCTTTCTTTCCAAAAGCTCTACCTGTCCAACAAACGCAGAGAAAGCTTTGGTACTGTCACGGCCAGCTGCTGCTGAATGGTAGAGATTCACCCATTCCCTCAGAAGATACTCTGCCTTCTCCCTCAGGCCTGGAGGATCATCATACTCTGAGGCTTGAGAGATCCCAGAATGCATCATAAAGTTAGGGCCTCCATGAGCACGATCAATCATTGCTTCATAATTGGATCGTATTACTTCCATCAGCTGAGGTAATCTAACACAATAAATCCAAAGTGAGTATCAGTCTATGGTTGTGATTTCCATCATTAGCTAGACAGTTTCCTTCTTTTAAAAGAAATCAAAGTAATGAACATATTACCAATTTTATATTAAAACAAAATTACCCTCAGATGAATGTTGGGACATGGCATGAAATTCAACCATCAACAATATTTTTTGGTTTTGAGCCACAACTGTGGCTACTCCTGGCTCTGTGCTCAGGGGTCATTCTGACAGTAGTGCTTGGGGACCATGAGATATGCCAAGGATCAAACCTAGTTGGCCACATGCAAGGCAAACACCCTACCTGCTATGCTATCACTCTGACCCCCATCAACAACTTTTTAAATGTGTCTCATGGTGATTCAAAAAGACTTATTAAAACATACAAACATACACAAAACAAAAAGACAAAAAAAAAAAAAAAAAAAAACCCTACTCTTGGTCTCTTCACATTAGTATAAATGAAAATATATCATGTAGATTACTAACCTTGGTTCTTAGGTCTTTGAGTGAACTAAAAGGGGTCCCCACTAAAATATGAATGAGCAGATATTCATATTTAAAATAATTCACTGCATATCTAAAATATGAGCCATTTAAAAGTACAGTTCAAGGTAGTATTTCTGTATTTTACAAGAGCAGGTATTTGGTTTTGATGTTGGGCCACATCCAGCAGTATTCAAGAATTGCGCCTAGCTCTGTGGTCAGGGATAACTCCTACTAGGAAATCAAATCTGGGTCAGCTGCATGCAAAGCAAGTTCTCTACCCCTTGTGCTATCTCCCCTACAAAAGCAGATTTTTCAGTATGAGTGCCAAATAGGACTCTGACAATATGTTCAGTGAATTATGCACTGCTCTAAATCAAGAAAGCTTAGCAATTAAGGTTTCATTCTTCAAGTGGTACTAGTAGGCTCACTAAAGAGCTTCCTTTATATTGCTGATAGTTATAACATGTTAATAAGTCTATAATCATTACTAAAGGTTTCACTGATTGTTGTAAACACTGGGACCCCCAAGTACTTTATCCTCACCCTTCTGGAGCATTGCCTCTGGAGTGAGCATTAATCCTCATGAGGGTCTCAATGGTGTGGAACAGATCTGCCTCAGTAACATGGGTGACACTTCTTTCATCCACCAGCAAGATTTTTACTAATTGCATAGCAAATGCCACCGCCATGTAGTTTAAACCATTCTCCATTGACTGACAACACAGAAAGCACAATATCAGAAAGACAATATTTATAACACAGTTTCCTGCAATTAGGGCTCCTTTTACTATTTCAATAAATTCCTTCCATACCTGAGCTAGATGAAGATCATATTGCTGCATATTAACCAAGTGATTGCGAACTAGTAAATCCACAGCCTCCACATTGTATTTATACTCATCCCGACACTCAATTAGGCACCTAGAAAAAAACAGTATATATTTACATGAGCTAACTATAATGAAAAACATGAAGGAAAAATAAAAGCACATTTTATTCAACAGCATTGTTTTATTAAAAATTAAGAACACCTTAAGAAGAAATATAAACCATGGCCTAAATTAAAAGCTAGTAATTTATTAGAACACTATTAAAACTAAAGCTTGATCCCAAAGCACTCCATCTATTTAAAAATATAAAACCTCAGGGCCGGGGCCGGAGAGATAGAATGGAGGTATGGCATTTGCCTTGCCTGCAGAAGGTCGGTGGTTCAAATCCCATATGGTCCCCCAAGCCTGCCAGGAGAGATTTCTGAGCATGGAGCCAGGAGAAACCCCTGGGCGCTGCCTGGTGTGACCCAAAAACCAAAACTAAACAAAAACAAAACAAAACAAAACAAATAAAAAAACCTACAACCCCACCCCCCCCACTCAGGGTCAGAGAGATAGCACAACGGTAAGGAGTTTGCCTTGCATGCAGAAGGATAGTGGTTCGAATCCCAGCATCCTATATTGTCCCCGAGCCTGCCGGGGGCTGGTTTCTGAGCATAGCCAGGAGTAGTCCCTAAGCATGCATACATACATACATACATACATACATACATACATACATACATACATACATACATACATACATACAAACAAACAAAAACCGTGGGGCCAGAGCAATAGCACAGCAGTGTTTGCTTTGCACTTGGTCAACACATGACAGACCCTGGTTCGATTCCCATCGTCCCATATGGTCCCCAGAGCCTGCCACAACCCATTTCTAAGCTCAGAGCCAAGAGTAAACCCTGAGCACTGACCGTCAGGTGTGACCCCACCCCTACCTCCGAAAAAAACTTCTAGGCAAAGAAAATAGAAACCACTGATAATGATATATAACTTATTTCTCTACATGAATTGTGAATACCAGATAGAAAACCGGTCTAAATACTTAAGATTTAGGAATTCCAAATATCACACATACATTTCCAGAAAAAAAGTGCAAACACTGGATATGCACATCAGAAGACAGTCCAATAAGGACTACTTTTCTAATACAATAACTGACCTTGTGATCTGTTTATTACACCAGGGAGATCCATATGCTCGGCCATCTTGAAGACCTTTTAGCACCAAGAGGTGGCACTCTCTATAACGCAACAGTAGGTCAGCATCAGCACCACTCGTGGCATCTAATAAACCCTCTACAGCCTATGGAAGAAATTACGGGAAATATAATACTCAGCATAACTATCAAAGAAACCAAACCTAATGCAAACAATAAATAACTTCTAAAGCCTTGAACTAACAATCTGCCTACTTAAAAAAATATCCTTTGGGGGGTTCAAGTAGACTAATCCATGCTTTGCAAACCAGAGACCTCAGCTTATCTCTAATAACACATGATGCCCCACCCACCCTGTCCCCCTAGACCAGTGGTCGGCAACATTTTTTTTCAACGGTGCCAAATCTCACCAAAACCATGATTGAAATTTATTTTTGAGAGCCACATAGGGCACGCACTGACAGAGGCTAGGAGCAGAGTCCTGACTCCGACTCCTGGAGCGGCCGCCCGGCACACAGAAGAGCCAAATTAAAAGTGCAAAGAGCCGATGTGGCTCGAGAGCTGCAGGTTGCCGACCACTGCCTAGACCATAGTAAGTAAAAATAAACTTCCAAATCCAAACTCTAGTTTATGCTAACACTATGCTCTTCATTGTTATAAAGGCCACACCAATGGACTCAAAATTCAGTGCTCCTCTCCCCCCATCTATCCTACTGTACCAAGAATATCTTTGAAAGTTTCTTAAATACACACCAAAGGGGGGGGGGGGGCACACCTTGGGGAAAAAAAGAAAGACAAAGGAATCAGGATAGGGGTGGTTTCCTTAAATAATCTTTTTTCCAGAAAAATCTTAATAAGCAAGAAAAATAAGAAAGGGATTTCACTTTGTGACTATTTTAATCACTACAACTTCTTGGATTGTTGTTATGAGGCCATACTTTGTGGTACTCAGAAGCTACTACTCCAGGTTTGGACTTGGGTTCAAATCTGATCTTCCATGCAAAGCTTGTGTACTCCACCCATAGTTATTTTTCTCTAGTCCCTGTCATAACTTGACGGGGGAAAATAATTTACTGATTAATCTAGTAAAGAACTTGCTAAAATCTGGTGATAGCTCAAGTGAAAGAGCACATAGTTAATAGAGATGAGGCCCTAAATTCAATCCCTGATATCAGATACCCCTGTTCCTATACCTCCCATTCCCTTTGCACCCAATCAAAGACTATTTCTGCTCCACTATATCCCATCTCACAATGTCAACTGCTGTGAGTAAACTATCTTTAAAATCTTAAACATGGGCCAGAGTGATAGCATAGTGATAGAGCGTTTGCCTTGATTGCTACTGACCCGGGACAGACCTCGGTTCGATCCCAAGCATCCCATATGGTCGGTTCCCCAAGCTTGCCAGGAGCAATTTATAAGCAGAGCCAGGAGTAACCCTAGTGTTGCCACCGGGTGTGGCCAAAAACAAAACACAAAACAAACAAAAAAGTTTTAAACACGGGGTGAGATGATAGTAGGCAGGATGTTTGCCTTGCATGCAGGCTACCCAGTTTGGATACCAAGTATCCCATTATGGTCCTGAGTCAGCCAGGAGCAATTCCTAAGCAGAGAGCCAGAAAATAACCTAACCCTGAGAACCGCCAGGCATGGCCCCAAAACAAAACAATCATAAGCATGACAAGTAACCAGATGCTGGGTTCATCACCAGGTAATAAATGCATCTTAAGAAAGTTATCAGTTCAAGAACTAACCTTCTGGAGCAATCCAAGAGCAGCAATGGCATCCCGAGAGTTTCGAGATAATACTACAACCTCCAAAAGATTTCTGAGAGCCTGAGCTTGAGGATTCATGGCCAGAGCTGGTGGAATAGCGTGTAAGTGCTGCTCCAGTTCTGTAATGCACTTATCATAAATCTGAGCTACATCATCCGTTGCCCAAGCTTGCTATTTTAGAGAAGGAAACAAATCAATAAGGTAAATAAATAAATAAATAAATAAATAAATAAATAAATAAGAGTTTTTCAGTCATATACAAGTTTCTTAGCATGCTTATTATCTTTAATTTTTTTTCCATCAGATCATGGAAGACCTCCTCTTCCATTCCCATCCATGAGAATATTAACTTTAATGCTGTTTGGTGGGATTGTTTATATTTGAGATCAGAAACCTGGCAGACAGCAACATAATTAAGTGCTAAAAGAAAATGAACAAATACACTGATGACAAAACACCCCACCCCTTAAGTCATCTGCACAGTCTGTAAAAGTAATCTAAACACTGAAAATTATGTTTTGTCCAACAGCCTATGCATAAAAGCAGAGGATACTATATAGCACATTGTCTGTGATATTGGTATCAGAATCTATTCCTAAGAACTTATTGGATAAAGTTAAATAAGGCCACAGTAGTGAATAGGCAAGGATCTGATGAAAAATTGAGTATGACCTAAGGCCTTGATAGTAATTTATTTTTGTTTTTGCAAAATTATTCATCTATTTTTGATTGAATAGTTATAAAGTTATTCATGGTCAAGTCTCAGTCAATATCACAACACCACATCCCATCAAGATGGTAATAATTTTTGTCAGTGTTAACTTCATGACTTCAATGGATGTATTATGGTCATATGAGACATACTGTCTTTGGGGGGGGGGGAGGAGGCCTGAAGAATTCAACTGGACAACAGTGCTCAAATGATTGAGAAATTAAATGTCTTCCTACATATTTTCAGCTTTTTGACAAATAACTGATTCAAAAGATTCTTCCGAAATCATGAAGTTACCAGGCAAACTGTTTCAATTAAGAGGACAAAAAGTGAGTCAAAGACATGGATTTAAAAACCAAAAAAAAAAGGAGGGTGGGCTGTTTGCCTTGCATGGGAGCAATCCTGGTTCGATCTCTGGCATCCCAAATGGTCTGCCAAGTCTACCAGTAGTGAGTTCTGAGCACAAAGCTAGGAGTAATCCCTACGCACTGCCCAAAAAAAAAAAGGGGGGGGGGACCGTTTAAACCATATGGATCTGAAACAAAGAAACCTATATTCAACAGCCATAGGTAGTTGTTCCCTGTAAATTACAGCACACAAAAAGCAAATGATAACTGACAAAACCATTCCATTAAACAACACATAAAAAAAATAATAAATGTAAGCAAGGATTTACCTTCATGGGCTGAGCTAAAAATCCTGTGGGTTGACTTAAATCATTTGTAGGCAAGAAGCCAGGCACATTACGTGCAAATTCTTCATAAACAGCCAACTGCTTTGGGTCTACACCACCAACCTAGAAAGAAGAAAACCTACATTAATAAAAATGCTCTTTCACAAAGATTTTGTATTTGAAAGTGGAAAGTTTGCATATAAGCAAGCACAGAATTCTGAAATACACCCAATTCAGAAGGATCACCATTATACTGAGTCATGTCAGTTTCCCTCATTGAAACAGGCTTTTCCTGAAATTACTACACCTGTGCAATCCTGCCTTGGAGCTAATATAAGCAATCCAATTTCTCGCCATCTTCTTACCAATAAGCAACTAGTAATACATAGTGAACACTAAAAGACCAAGGTGTAAAACAGAAAACCAAATGGACACATTAATTTTTTATTATAGCAGTTCAACAATGAAAGTACTAGAGATGCAAAAGCTCTGTTTCACTAAATGCTAAAAAATTTGAAATGTTTTCTCTGAAACATTAAGCCCACTGTCTTAGTCCTGGCTAAGTAAAAAGGAATAAAGAAACAGGACAGAGAGAGATACAGAAACACCAATTCTCACTTTCAGCCTGATTTGCTCTGGCATTCGTTCAGCTTGGTATGTTAGTACAACTGGATCGCAGTACCTTCGCCCTTCTTGCCTAGCGTGTTTTCTCAGCTCAAATTCCTGCAAATAAGAAAAGTCACTGAGGTTCTTGTTATGAGGTATTTTCTTAAAGGGAAAATAAACTCAAAGGCAAATATTTAACACTTACAGTTGCTAATCTCTTATCCATCTCAGGGCCTGCTTTCTCCACTGCAGTTTTCTGAATAAAACAGCAAGCCAATTCACAATTATCCTGAGCTAACTGAGCAGCTGCCTGATCCATCATTTCTCTCTGTTGTGGAGATGCAGCCTATTAAGAAAAACAAAAAGATTTAGTATTTTGTGGAAAAAATAAAGGATAGGATAATAAAAAGTGTAAAATCCAAACCAATTTAAAAGTTCTCTTGCTATCTATACTTACTGATTTATGACCCTAACAATAATGCCCTTTATCAGTAAGATAAAGATGCCATTCATCCTTAACATCTAGCCACGCTGTGATGCAGACAGTTAACAATATGAAAGGAGTGAGACAGAAAATTAAAAACTGAATTGTTCTAAAGGAGTATATACTTGTATAATGAAATGTTGCTTTAAATCTTTTTGAACTATTATAGTCTACGTCATGGTAATCAAAATGTGAATCTTTCAAAAATATCGCTTCCGTAAAGCAATAGATATTTGATTATCTACTACCTGTCAACCCGTCCACTGAGGTTACCATAATAAACAAAAGACAAAACGCTTCCCCTATTTACAATCTACAAGGAAGTCAACAAACAACGACAATGACAAATGAGTGAAAATGCTCACTCAAAGCGAACAAAAAATACTCAAAACAGGAGTGGTTAAGTTCTGTACTAAAAGTAACCAACTTACTCGAAGGGCTGAGGCAAAACTATTTTTCAAGTTTGTAGATATGCTCATGAGCAAAGGTTCCCTGCACGTAATCATCGCCATTCCAGCTGTCAAGTTGCGCATCATGTGATGAGCTGCTATTCTCATTCGAGACTCCTCAGAATCAAGGGCAAAATCTTTTCTGACTATCTGCTCGCAAGTAGTCATGGCGATCTTAATAGAACGATCTACCACAGGATGAACCAGCTCCTGAACTGCGCGTTCAATTGCTTGGCGTACACATTGCTTTAACTGTGGATGTGCCTGAAACAAGGGAATCTAGGTGGAGAAAAACAAGTTAACAATAGTTTAAATACAACAACCAGGTCTGGAAAACCATCTGTTCTACATGGATATGAACCTAGTTCGGTGTCTGACACTGCCTGTAGTCCCAAGTACTGCCAAGAGTATTATTTTGAAGGCCAGCGCAAGAGCACAACAGTAGGGCATTTGCCTTGCACGCAGCCAATCATGGATGGACCTTGGTTCGATCCCCGGCGCCCCATATGGTCCTCCAAGCCAGGAGCGTTTTCTGAGTGCATAGCCAGGAGTAACCCCTGAGCATCACAGGGTGTGACCCAAAAAAGCAAAGAGTATTACTTTGAGTTCTATCAGGAGGTAGGCAGAAACCCAAAAGAAACTAATTCCATTTTTGTTACTAATCAAACACAGGGTTGATAATATATATGTTTTGGGGTCACACCCGGCAGCACTCAAGGGTTACTCCTGGCAGGCTCAGGGGACCATATGGGATGCCGGGATTTGAACCACCTTCCTTCTGCAAGTTAGGCAGACTACCTCCAGGCAAGGCAGACTACCTCCAAGCTATTTCTCCGGCCCAGAGAGTTCAAATTGGGGGGGGGGGGGGGTCACACCAGCAGTACTCCTGGCTTCATGCTCAGAAATTGCTCCTGGCAGGCACGGGGGACCATATGGGACACCGGGGTTCGAACCGATGGCCTTCTGCATGAAAGGCAAACGCCTTACCTCCATGCTATCTCTCCAGCCGAGAGTTGAAATATTTTAAGGCTGATTTTTACTTTAAAAACTAAGGGGAGGGGGCCGGGCGGTGGCGCTAAAGGTAAGGTGCCTGCCTTGCCTGCGCTAGCCTTGGACGAACCGAGGTTCGATAACCCGGTGTCCCATATGGTCCCCCAAGCCAGGAGCAACTTCTGAGCACATAGCCAGGAGTAACCCCTGGGCGTTACCGGGTGTGGCCCAAAAACAAAAACAAAACAAAAAAAAAAAAACTAAGGGGAGGGCCTGGAGAGATAGCATAGCAGCGTTTGCCTTGTAAGCAGCCGATCCAGGACCAAAGGTGATTGGTTCGAATCCCAGTGTCCCATATGGTCCCCCATGCCTGCCAGGAGCTATTTCTGAGCAGACAGCCAGGAGTAACCCCTGAGCACCGCCAGGTGTGGCCCAAAAACCAAAAGCAAAAACAACAACAACAACAACAACAAAAAAAAAACAAAACCGGGGGGTGGGGGGGACAAAAAAGCAAAAAACTAAGGAAACAACAGGGAAAGTATTCCATATACTATGCCATGTGACACATAATACTATCCAGTTAAAACTGTTAAAATTTGGGGCCGGGCGGTGGCGCTGGAGGTAAGGTGCCTGCCTTGCCTGCGCTAGCCTAGGACGGACCGAGGTTCGATCCACCGGCATCCCATATGGTCCCCCAAGAAGTCAGGAGCAACTTCTGAGCGCATAGCCAGGAGTAACCCCTGAGCGTCACAGGGTGTGGCCAAAAAAAAAAAAAACCCTGTTAAAATTTGTAGCTCATTTGGACCAAAGATATCTCAATAAGCTAAAGTACATGCTTTACAAGCAAAAGGGCAGACCAGGATCAATCTCCAGAAACATGTCCTTGAATCAAGCCACAAAAGCTTGAGCACGACTAAATAATTCCCCCAACGCAAAATAAAAATCTATGCCTCAAATACGCCCCACCAAAGAAAACCCCTCAAATTGTATTTTGCTCTTGTAAAGAATACAACCAAAAGTGCTATAGGCAACTTTTATTTCTGGCTAATGTGCTCAGGAATTACCTTGCAGTACATAGTTTATCTTTGTGGTACCTGGAATGGGTGCAAAGCCAAGTCCTTATCCCTGTACTGTCTTTCTGGTGACTAGTCACATTTTCTTGTTGTTTTGGGGGCACATACAGTGATGCTCAGGGAAGTTCCTGGCAGGCCAGGGGACCACATGATATGTGCAAGGTAAGCCACACCTTCCCATTAAGTTTAGCATAGAGAAAAATGTAGAAAAAAAACTTTTATATCAGAGCACCCATAATGTTATTTTGTTATAATGAGAAAAATCAAACTGCTGACATCAGTAAACAATGTTTCACTTAGAAAGTAATATAGGTCTATAAATAAGAATTTACAACCCAAAAACTGTTTCTCAGTAACAGAAGCATATAACTAGGAATACAAAATGAAATGGCAAGTTTACCTTGTCACAGTGTACAAGATCAGGGAACAGAGCAATATTTACTTACTGTTGGGTTTAGAGTAATGTGTGGTGCCAGGCCAGCAAGAGAATAAACATTGATGTCATGGTAGCTATACTGTGGCTGTGGTGGAACAGTGGCAGTACAGGTGGTACTGGTAGCTGGTGTTGTAGAAGTTGCTGAAAATGAGATAAAATAAAAAGCTGGTGAAAACTTGTTTCTCGACCTTATTATAATATAAATGGCGTAAAATGGCTTTTAAAGTACTTGTTTTAATCTTGGTAGAAAATGGCACAGAGCACATTTTTACCAATTTAAATTATGATGAGAAAAGATTTTGAATTTTCTTGAAAAATCCAGCTAGGCTCAGGGCTTGCTCCTTAGTTCTGTACTTAGGGACCACTTCTGGCTTGGGGAACCACATGCAATGCCAGGAATCAAACAGAGGTCATCTGTGTGCACTGCAATGGGGATTTTTTTTTTAAAGGGTATGTATATCCCATGGTGCTCAAGGTAGAATCGGGGGACTATATGGAGTATAAGAGAACAAGGGAGCCCAAGTCAGCTATATAAAAGGCAAATGTCTTTACCTGTAATCTCTCCAATCCTACTCAATAAATATTTAAAGCATGTCAGTGATTTTTATAAAAACTGTGCCAATAATTTTCCTATAATACAAATAGAAATTGAGAGATGATGCCACTTTATTGGTCCAAACGTTGGTGGATTATTCACTACTGATGAATGCTTAGTCTCTGCCATGGTTTTATCTGTAAATTTCCAGCTAAAGTATAAAAAAGCTAGTTTATTCTAACCAGAGTCTAACCATGTAAATCCCCCTAAAATACCTAGATATAATTAACTCCACTGGATATTCTAGTTGAGTAGCTATCTCGTGTTTGTAGGATAACCAGAGGCCATCATCATGTCATTCAATGTTGATACCTCAACAATGCAAAGAGAAATTGCCGTAGCTGAATCTTACAAGATTTAACTATTAATTACGTTTTACACGACACAAATAAATGCAAATGGATTCAAGTAAGGTACACTGTTCATTTTTAAGAATTCAGAAATATCTGGAAAACAGTTAAAAAGTTCAAAGAGTTCACAAACAGTTGAATCTTTGCATTAGGAGATCAGAATTCAAAGGTAGCACCACTGCATGGTTACCCTAACAACTTTTAAGAGCAATCCTGAGCACTAAGCCATAAGTAGCACCTGAGAACAGCCAGATGTAAATTAAAAACATAGAAAGATGGCAAAAAGTGGGGAAGATGATTGGGCAGGGTTTGATCCCCAGAACCCCATTTAATTTAGTACCGAGCTTGGAGTCAAAAACAAGCCCTGAGGATAGGTGAATGTGCCTCCAAACCAAAACTAAAAATTAAATAACCCTAGTTGTAAAAGATCACCAAAAGGTATATATAGTTTAAGTACAACATAGATGTGACTATTATAACTTGTTACATGGGTGAAATGCACCGTTTTAAAAGAACTATCTGCTCTTGAGCTTGAAAGATAGTATAGAAAGCTAACACCTGCCTTGTTTTATTTATGGCCAACCTGGGTTCAATCTCCACCATCACCACCACATACAGCCCAGGGCCTATGAAGAGTGGTCCCTGAACACAGAACCCGGAGTAAACCCTAAGCATCACTGGTTCAAATCTTTCCACCGCCAAAAAAGACAAAGAACTTTCTGTTCATTATAATCTCAGTTATTTAAGGCCACACCCAACCTGTGCTCAAGGCTTGCTTCTACCTTAGTGCTGGGGACCAAATGGGGTGCTAAGAATCAAACGCAGCTAAGCTTTATACTTACTTGTGGTCGTAATGGGAGGCAGTTCTTCTGGCTGCTTGACATCTTTCTTTGGAGCAGAGAGTTGTTCATCTAAATTTTTAAGACGATCTTTATCCTTCAGTAGGTTTCCAGGTTTTAGCTCATTGATATCTAATGCAAGGTTCTTGCAGAGGACCTCAATTTCAAACTTCAAGTTTAACTGTATAATTCCAATATTTGGTTATAAATTTAGTTTTCTTCATACTTATACCCAATTGTTACAATCCCCACCCAAATACTCAGACTTTACTATAAAATTTAATAATGTGGCAAGCTTCCCAACATGGATTGGTCCTCCTAATCCTCATCTCTATTGTCTCTGGATATCATCCTCACACTGTCTTTACTTGCACAGATGAGTGAGATTATTCTATGTTTATCCTTCTTCCTCATTTCACTCAGTACAATAATCTCCATGCAGAGAGTGCAGAGTAAAGAAGGTCTACTATGAAAGGGACAAAGGGACATACATGGTATTGCTTCATTAACAGTAGTGCAAACTGGAGGGAGGGAGGTAAGGAGAGGAGATGGGGGAGGGGAAAAAAGAGGAACATCAGGGAGGGTGAGAGGGAAACTGTTGACAATGGTCGCAGGAAATGCCCGCTGGTGAAGGTTGATATATATTGTATGATTGTAACTGAATCATGAACAACTTTATCTGTGAGGGGAAAAAACTATAGTATGAGCAACGATGTAATCATGGTGTTTAAATAAATAAACAAATGAAAGCAAAAAATGTTCGAAGGATAAAAATACAAAACTAGTTACCTTTAAGTCATGTTCCTGATGTAATTCAGCTAATACATTCATAATTGCCATTGTCCAGGGGTTGGGTGGCCTAAAAACCTAAAGAAATGTTATTGCGTTAAACTGGTCCAAACCATTCATTAATTGTTATTACAAGTTACAATAAGTTACTAAAACTTACTCACCACACTCCGAATGCTAGACTCTAAGACTTTGGCAACAAAGGGCACTACATAGAGTAATTCTTGTTGTCCTTTAACATAAGCCTCTAGCAGCAAAGATTTTACATCCAAGTCCTAGAATATCAAATAAGCATTTTAAAAGTTGGGAATGTACTTGAAAACTCTTTACAAAGTACATACGCAAAAAAAAAAAAAAAAAAAAGGCATCTTGCCAAATGAAATATACCATTAACAAATAAAAAGAGTTAACAATCTTACATTACTGTTTCTACCTGAGTAAAGAATTAAAATATATGGCAAGTTCTCACAAACACCAAATAACCAAAATCTTGCCCTCAAGAACCAAAATTAGTTCAAATGCCCAAGAGCATGCTTAGCATGTCGGAGGGCAGTATTGAATTCCTGAAATCATAGCCTACCTCTAAACCAAGTCTAGAATTGTGAGTAGTCCCCAAGCACGCCAGGTACAACTTCCAAATCAAAAATTAATTTATGGGGCCGGGTAGATGGCGCTGGAGGTAAGGTGTCTGCCTTGCAAGCGCTAGCCAAGGAAGGACCGCGGTTCGATCCCCCGGCGTCCCATATGGTCCCCCCAAGCCAGGGGCGATTTCTGAGCACATAGCCAGGAGTAACCCCTGAGCGTCAAACGGGTGTGGCCCAAAAACCAAAAAAAAAAAAAAAAATTAATTTATACCAGAGAATACAGGAGATCAGGCACTTTCCTTGAAGGTGGCTGAATCCAATTCTACCTCCAGTATTAGTCCAATTCACCATCCCAAACCACAACCATCCTTCAGAGGTCACCATAAGCACAGAGCCAAAATTAGCCCCTGACACCACTAGGTGTCAAACCAAAAATTCAACAAACACAACAGCCTCCAAATAAAATAAAGTTTTTATGGACCAGGGATATAGCTCTGTAGCAAAATATAAGAACTGCATACATGAGACCCTGGATTTGATCCCCAGCATCATAAAACAGACTTTTCATAAAATATGTTACACAGTCTCAAGTTTTCAATAAAGCTTAGCTGGAACTCACAGTGTGCAGGATGGGTTTATTTTTAGCTAATGTAATCATTCCAAGCCAATGTCCCAAGTTCTTTAACAAGGAGCGATCTGAGAAATTGGCTGCAGCTTTATCAGAGGTAAGTAGAACCTGAAATAATTAATATAGATGAAGAATGAAAATTTTCATAAGAAAAATGTAATGGAATGTCTATGAATTCCAGTTAACAATTCTGAGAACATGTCTCTAAATTAGATCAAGCATGTACATCAAAGCAGTATTATTTTCAGACTGGAGAGATAGTACCACAGGGAAGGTGCTTGCCATGCATGAGGCTCACCTAGGTTTGGTCACTGATACATGTAGCACCCATCCACCTCCCCCAACATGAAGCCAGGAATAAGTCCTGAAGGCACTTGTGGATGTTGCCCTAAAAATGCATTTTTAATTTGTCTTTATCTTAAATTTTAAAAAAATACCAGAGAGATAGTACAACGGGTAAGGTATATGCCCTGCATGTGGCTGACCCAGGTTAGATCTCCTGAGCGTTGTGAGGAGTGATCCCTGAGTATAGAGCCAGGAATAAGCCCACTCAAGCTGAGTACGGCCTAAAAACCAAAAAAAAAAAAAAAAAAAAGGTAGATGGGACATCATGCAAAACACAAAGTATAAAAAACTAAAAAATGCAGTGGCCAGAAAGAAAATAAAGAAGTTAAAATGTGAGCCTTTCATGTGGCCTGCCTGGTTCAATCTCTGGTGCCATATGGTCACACAAGTTTTGCTAGATGCAGTTCTGGAGGTCCTTAAGCATTATCTCGGTAGCTGGGTTAATCCCAGCATCCAAGTGGCCTTACAGCTGAACCTTCAGAATAGTTGGTTGAGAACTGAGGGTCCCTGGGCCTCTAGAGCACTAATGCTTAGAAGCCATTTCTATCCTCCATCAATAACTGTATATGGTCACACTAAAAAGTATTTCAAAACTTGAAAACTTTACCTAGAATTAGGAACTCTTTATCTACAAAATATCTGATGAAGTAAATTTCATTTAAATTCAGACAACAATCTTATGCTTTAAGATACATAAATTTTAAGGTTAGAGACAGTTCAAAGGGGTGAACAAAATGCTTTGCTATGGGAGACCTGGTATGTTATTGGTACTCAAGATTCCACAAGAATGGGAGCTGTGAGCACTAAGTAAGAAGTAGCATGCAACACCCCACCATCACCACCGGAGTGATAGTGCAGTAGGAAGGGTGTTTGCCTCGTAAATGGCTAACGTGGGTTTGATCCTCATCATGCCCTATGATCCCCAAACACTGCCAGGAATAATTCCTGAATCCAAAGCCCAACAGTAAGCCTGGAGCAATGCTGGGCATGTACCCAAAACAAAAACAAAAAAAAGTAACCCCTAAGTATATAAGTAATAAAAGAATCAGTTTTTTAAGGGCCCGAATAACTTTAGTTGTTGTATCTACAAATGACAATATATTCCAATCATTCCTGCTATCAGATAATAAAGGCTGTCTATAGATATGTTCCTTAACTCTTATCGCAGCAGCAGAATTGAAGAAAGTCAACTGTGCAAGAGGAGTCAGGAATACTTTTGCACTACAGCGTAACCAAGAACGGGGAAAAATCCCATCCATTGGTTTAAATATAGTGCTGAGGCTTAAACCGGAAGTCCCAAGGTACAGGAGAAAATGAACCAACTGGAGCTAGGGAGATGGTTCAAAGGGCTAAGCACTTGTCAGCATGCAGTCAGCTTGGGTTCAATTCCTAGCACTACAACAAGGTCCTGGTATGCCAAAGGACCAGGCCAGTGTCGGACATAGCAACAAAAAACAAAGAGTACCAAAAGAATGTATACTGATACACGTTATTCTCCTGAATAAATTATCTGAGAAATTAGAGACCACTTATAAGAATAAAATACCTGAGTTAAGAAACAATCATAGTTTTATATTTGATCTTAAAATGTTGAGTCAGGACTAGAGAGAATACAGTGGGATTCTCTGCATCCCATTTATCCCAATTACGACCATGAGTAATTCCTGAGTGCAGAGCTAGAAGCAATCCCCTGAACATTACTGGGCATGGCTCAAAAACAAACAAAACAAACAACCAAAGAAGAATGTTGAGAATCTTTAAATAGACCACAAACAAGTGCCAAGTCAAGAATACTGTTTTTTTGGAATAATGATATTGAAAATCTAAAAAGTAGGGCAAAAGCAATAGCACAGTGGATATAGAGTGTTGTTTTGCATATAGCCAACCCAGGTTCAATCCCCAGCATCCTATATGGTTCACTGAACACTGCCAGAGTGATTCCTGAGCACAAAGCCAGGAATAATCCCTGAGAACTACAAGGTGTGACCAGACCCCCTACTCTCTACCCTAATAAAACAAACCACTAAAAATTAGCAATATATATCCACACAGTGAATTTGAATGATCTTAAACACAAGAATAAGCACAAGGAGTATACTGTAAATAATTCAGAATGCAAAAAAGCAGTTAAAAAATGCTTGGAGAAACTGGAGCGTTATAGCCATCCTGGGATCAATCCCTGCCATCCCAGGTGGTCCCCCAGGCACCATCAGGAGTGATTCCTGAGTGTATTTCTGGGAGTAAACCCTGAGCACAGCCTGGTATAGCACAAAAACATAAACAAAAAACAAAGACAAAAAATGCATGTAGGGACCAGAGCAATGTTACAGCAGCTAAGACGGCTTTGTAGGGCAGCTAACCCAGATTCGATCACTGACAGCTCATGTTTCCCAACCTGGCCAGAAATTTCTTGAGCACAGAACCAAGAGTAACTTCTGAGCACTGTGAGGTGGGGTCCAAATCCTAAATAAACAATAAATAATGCTGGAGAGTGATGCCCCAGAAGTGGTTTAATAAGGGTTCTTTTCAGACAAAGAATATATATTAAGACTATAGTCTTCAAAAACTTCTATATTTGGAACAAACCTTAGAATTTATATAGACAGCATATAATATCATATAGGAAAAAAGGTACACAACACACCAATTATTTCTTTTTTTCTATACCAATTATCTATGCTCAAAAGTGGACAATAAAATGAAACAAAGAGAACTTACTTTAATGTTTCTGTAGGTTTCATTCAGAACCATCTTGTTAAATTCAGGATTTTTCAGGGTATCAAGGAAGTTTGAGTACAGGCTGTGAAAATTTGGCTCAATACTGACTCTCTTCATAACTAGGTATTGTGAAACCCAAGGCATAAATTCTTCCTTCACAGTTTCCTTTAGTTCTTCGACCTAGTAAACCAATAGGACATGTAAGGCACTTAATTAAAATAAGGCAAAAAGAATGTTATTTAATTGTTTTATGCTGCTTCTGAAAACATTCCTACAGCCTGTAATTCCTTGGTTCCTTGCTGTTCATGCTACATCTTTCCCCAATCAGGTAATTGTTAGGAAATACAGTTTTTAATTCTAAGTTAGTTAAGGCAAATATATATTTTTTCAATCTGCAAATGATGTTTCTCTAGGTACTTTCAGCTTCAAAATTACAAAACATGCAATCTCTAATTCCTATCTTACTCTACTATTTATTTAACAGAGAATATTAGCAACCTATAACCTTCTCATTAAAGATCTCTACCAGGGGCCGGAGAGATAGCAAGGAGGTAAGACGTTTGCCTTGCATGCAGAAGGACATCGGTTCGAATCCCGGCATCCCATATGGTTCCCCATGCCTGCCAGGAGCAATTTCTGAGCATGAAGCCAGGAGTAACCCCTGAGCACTGCCGGGTATGACCCGAAAACCACAAAAAAAAAAAAAAAAAAGATCTCTACCAGGGGCCGGTGAGGTGGCGCTAGATGTCTGCCTTGCAAGCACTAGCCTAGGACAGACTGTGGTTCAATTCAGCTGCTGTCCCATATGGTTCCCCCAAGTCAGGGGCAATTTCTGAGCGCTTAGCCAGGAGTAACCCCTGAGCATCAAATGGGTGTGGCCAAAAAAAATCTCTACCAAAATAATAGTTCCATAAATTTGTTTCCAAGATACCATTTTGAAAATATTTAGGGGCCGGTGAGGTGGCGCTACAGGTAAGGTGTCTGCCTTGCAAGCGCTAGCCAAGGAAGGACAGCAGTTCGATCCTCCAGCATCCCATATGGTTCCCCAAATGAAAATATTTAACTTTTTATTTGTTTGGTTTTTTTTTGGGGGGGGGTCACACCCGTTTGATGCTCTGGGGTTACTCCTGGCTATGCCCCTGGCTTGGGGGACCATATGGGACTCTGCACTTGCAAGACAGACCTCTACTGCCACCTCTCCAGTCCCAAAATAGTTAACATTTTTTAAAAGTACTTATATGACTGAAACTCAGTAATAAATAACTTTGTAGCTGTGTATCTCATGGTGATTAATTACTTATTAAAATATAAAACATTGGGCCGGGCGGTGGCGCTACAGGTAAGGTGCCTGCCTTGCCTGCGCTAACCTTGGACGGACCGCGGTTCGATCCCCCGGCATCCCATATGGTCCCCCAAGCCAGGAGCAACTTCTGAGCGCATAGCCAGGAGTAACCCCTGAGCGTTACCGGGTGTGGCCCAAAAACCAAAAAAAAAAAAAAAAATATAAAACATTGAAGAAATAGTTTAAAAAGACTTCAATTGTTCCGATTAGAATAAAATTCAGAAAAACGGCATTTGCATCGTATCTCCCCTCCCCTTTATTTTATTTTATTTTATTTTATTTTTTAGTTTTTGGGTCATACCCAGCAGTACTCAGGGGTTACTCCTGGCTCTACGCTCAGAAATCGCTCCTGGTAGGCTCAGGGAACCATATGGGATGCCAGGATTCGAACCACCGTCCTTTTGCATGCAAGGTAAATGCCTTACCTCCATGCTATCTCTCTGGCCCCTGCATCGTATCTTAAAATCTACTCATTAAGAGAATCTCATGGGCTATAAACCAAGAATATTATCAAAAAAAAAAAAAAAAAGGCACCATTCTTTATTCTATATATAAGGTCTATTTCAGTTATTAGGAATATATAAATGCTCAGAATATTTATTAAAATAAGCACAGGGGCTGGAGAGACATTACAGTGAGTAAGGTGCCCATCCTGCATGCAAGCAACATAGGTTTGACACTATACATCCCATATGGTCCAGTCATACCAGAAGTGATCTCTAAGGACAGAGCCAGGAATAAGCCCAAAGCACAGTTGTGTGCCCCCCCACCACCACCAAAAATAAATTTTAAAATGAAAATTTTTCAACATGGGCTGGAGAGACAGCATGGAGACAAGGTGTTTGCCTTGCCTACAGAAGGACGGCGGTTCAAATCCTGGCATCCCATGTGTTCCCCTTACCCTGAGGCAAAGAGGTAGCATAGCGCTAGGGCATTTGCCTTGCAAAGGGTTGACCCAGGACAGACTTGGGTTAGATTCCCAGCATCCCATATGGTCCCCCAAGCCTGCCAGGAGCAATTTCTGAGCACAGAGCCAGGAGTAACCCAGGCGCTGCCAGGTGTGTTCAAACCTCCCCTCCCCAAAATATATAAAATGGAAAAATACCCTAGTGTTTATCCATATACCTTTGTTTTGTGTGTCAATTATCTTTACCTTTAAAAATATTAAAAACAGTATATAATTGCAAAAGATCATCCAATCCATTACAAAAAATAAAATGCTTAAATAAAATTACTACATCATGCTCACCTTTTGTGTCATATTTGACTGTGAAAGATTGTTGAAGATAAAAGCAATTTTCTCTTGGATATTTTCTGGGGGCTCTACAATCCTTTCAGTTTGATCTGTGGCCACAAGCAACGTATCTATATTTGTAGTATTAATAGAAGGCTAAAATAGAATAAAGCACATAAAATAGACAAAATAAACTCATGCTTGACAGGTCTCAGAAAAACTTTTTTAGTGTAAAATTACAAACTGTGTTATGATTATGCATTCAAAGTGTTGTCAAGAATATAGATATTAAACTGGGAAATATAGGGAGGGAAATAATAAAGGGAGGAGGAAAAATGCAGGTCTTTGTACCTTTTTTGAGTAGGTATACTTTTTTGGGAGTGGGCGGGGACTATATATATATATATATGCTCATTACTGGATTTATCACAACAAAAAAACAAATCCTGGGAGTTAGAAAAGATAAATCTACTTACTGGCACATCTTTCTTAAAGCTGACTCCGGTTGGCCTGGTGACTGTAACCGTTTTAGCAACAGTGGTGGTTGTTGAAGTAGTTACCATAGTGCTAACCTGACCAGCAAGGGGAGCTTTTGCTGGAATCTGGGCCTGGGCCTGAGCCTGAGCCAGTGCAATACTTCCAGGGGTTGTGATAGAGCCCTGCATTTTCACAGGAGGATCTCTAGATTGCTGTCCATATTCGATATACTGTAGGAGAGAAAGCCAAACGTAGTTTTTAACAAAATGAATTTAATCAATACTTTTCACCTCTATGGGGAGAAATCATTTTTAAGAGTACTACCAGCACAACAATCTTCTTACTACCTGCCCAATTTTGATTCATACTACCATGTATAAAGTAAGTAAAAACTATGGACACTCCTTAGAAAGCAAAACATCAGCATGTTTTACAAGTATCTGAGAGCCCAACAGATAGCTCAAAGGGTTGAGTTACGTTGTGTGGGAGGCCTGGGTTTGATCCCTGGCACCGCATGGTTCCCTGCGAACCAAGCTGAGAGTAAGCCCTTGAATTCATATATCAAGGTTCAAAATCAAGCACCCAATCATTTCTATTCTATAATAGAATCTAAGAAATAACTTCCTCAAAAACCACTGAAAAAATAAAAACTGCAAATAATTACAAATAGATTTCATTCTTTGGAGTGGGGGGGGGGTTTTGGGCCACACCTGCAGGTGCTCAGAGGTTACTCCTGGCTCTG
The DNA here is from genome assembly GCF_024139225.1 of Suncus etruscus. Classification (NCBI taxonomy): domain Eukaryota; kingdom Metazoa; phylum Chordata; class Mammalia; order Eulipotyphla; family Soricidae; genus Suncus; species Suncus etruscus. Next base: position 52,644,940 of record NC_064861.1, read on the forward strand.
CTCAAAAGTCACTCCTGGCAGGCACTGGGGGACCATATGGGACCATATGGAATGGTGAAATTCGAACCACCAACTGTTCAAATCAGCTGCGTGTAAGGCAAACTCCCTACCACAGTGCTACCTCTCCGGCCCACAAATAAGAGTTCTTAAATCCCTAAGACATATAACTTTAAAATGCAACAACAACAACAACAAAACAAAACCAAGGTGTAGGTAGGGCCAGAGGGATGGCACAGCTGCTAAAATATTTGCCTTGTAAACAAGTACCCCAAACTTGATCCTCAGCATCCCATATGGCTTGCCAACCCAGTCAGAAAGATTTCTGAGCACAAAGCCAGGAGTAACCTGGGTGTGGCCCAAAAACAAAGATTATATATAACAAAAGTAACTGCTGGGTAAATGATATTGTGTGTGTTTAAGGCACTTCTCTCCTATTTCAAGGGCCAATAAAACATCAAATTCTGGGCCCGGAGAAATAGCACAGCAGTGTTTGCCTTGCAAGCAGCCGATCCAGGACCGAAGGTGGTTGGTTCGAATCCCAGTGTCCCATATGGTCCCCGTGCCTGCCAGGAGCTATTTCTGAGCAGACAACCAGGAATAACCCCTGAGCAACGCCGGGTGTGGGCCCCCCCCCCCAAAAAAAAACCAAAAACACATCAAATTCTAACACACACACACAAAAAAAAACAAACACAGAAACATTCACAAATAAGAAAAATGACATAGGACTCCTGATATACTACTTAAAGAGTCTAGCAGGATAAACAAAACTACTACCTAGTCTATTATAGGTGGTAGTAATAGTAGTTAGTAGTAGTAGTAGTAGTAGTAGTAGTAGCAGCAGCAGCAGCAGTATATAGAGGATCACTGTCTACACTCTCTATTCTACTATTGAGAATAGTACCCTCTCTGAGCACCACCAGCTGCCCTTCTCCGCAAATGCATGAGATTTTTATTTTTAAAAGTAAAATGAAGTTGATGGTTATTTTTCTTGTTGACCATAAACTGATTTTAACTAAAACCAAGACAAATGAAAATGAATAAACATAAAAATTATTAAGTAAATAATAATAATGAGGGGCTGGAGCAGTGGCACAGGGTGTAAGGCATTTGCCTTGTGGCGCTAGCCTAGGAGGGACCATGGTTCGATCTCCGGCGTCCCATATAGTCCCTCAAGCCAGGAGCGATTTCTGAGCATAGTCAGGAGTAACCCCTGACCGTCACCAGGTGTGGCCCAAAAAAACAAACAACAACAACAACAAAGAAAAACAAAAACAAAAAATAATGAGTTATAAGTTACTAAATAAACACTGTGACTTAAAATGCATTATCTGGAGCGAGGATAGGGGAGGCGAGGAAAGAAACCGACGGACCGACCTTTTCCAAATAATATTAGAATGATTGTGTGTGTGTGTGTGTGTGTGTGTGTGTGTGTGTGTGAGAGAGAGAGAGAGAGAGAGAGAGAGAGAGAGAGAGAGAGAGATTGGGTGTGTGTGTGTGTGAGAGAGAGAGATTGGGTGTGTGTGTGTGTGTGTTGTTTTGCCGTTGATAGTGCAGAGATCCAGGAGATACCCAAGACTAAAACGCAAGTTTTTAGTAACTCAAATATTGCATCTTTTTTCTACTGTGTATATGTCTGTGTCCTTTTCCAAATATTAAATTGTGCACATTTTTGGGTCTCTGTGTGTATTGTTGTCCTAATGGTGCACAGAGAACCAGGAGATGCCAGAGACTGAAACTGGAACTCCCGCAAGCTAAATATTTAATCCAGCCCTTGAACAATCTCCTCAGCCCAAAGAACTTTGAAACAATAGTCAAACTCAAATAAAATGGTTTATATACTATTAGGAGTGGGTAATTTTTTTATTCAAGATATCTACTTTTGGGGCCAGAGCGGTGGCACAAGCAGTAGGGTGTTTGCCTTGCACGCAGCTAACCTAGGATGAACAGGGTTCAATCCCCGAGCATTCCATATGGACCCCCCAAGCTAGGAGCGATTTCTGAGCGCATAGCCAGGTGACACCCTGAGTGTCACCAGATGTGGCCCAAAAGGCCAATAGAACGACAACAAAAACAGTATTTACTTATAATTTGCTTCAAAATCAAGGAGTTATAAGGAAAAAAAAATGAGGGGTGGTGGGTTGGACCACACCCTGAGGCCGGTCTCAAGGGTGACTCTATATGCTCAGAAGTCACTCCTGGCAGCCTGGGAGAAATGGGATGCAGGGGATTGAAACTGGGTCTGCCCCAGGTCGGCCGTGTGCAAGGCAACAGCCTTACCACTCCACCATATATTTGGTTTTGTTTTGTTTTAGTTTTTGGGTCATACCCTGTGGCACTCGGGGTTACTCCTGGCAGGCTCGGAGGACCATATGCGATGCCGGGATTCAAACCACTGTCCGTCCTGGATTGCTGCATGCAAGGCAAAACCCACCCTACTGCTGTGCTATTTCTCTGCCCGTATTTTATTAAGCAAAAATGTCAATTGTTTTATTACTTAAGCAAACCATTGCTAACAAAATAATCCAATATTAGTCAAATTTCACAACCATTAAGATGGAAAATGAGCAACAATCATATATATCAAAATAAGAACTAATCATCATTGAGAAATCTTGATTCTCACTCCCAGCAAAATCAAATTCAAATAGTAACTCTGACAAGTAAAACTGGGTATATGTCTGTGGTAGAGTGCAGGGCTTATATCCAGCAGAGCCTGGAATCATCCCAAGCATAGCAAAAAGCAAAACAAAACATAGTTTGCCCATCTAGTACACAGGTTTTTAGGTACTGGAGACACACTTACCTCCTGCAAATGATGTGGAAATTGCATAAAGTGACTGATAGAAGCCAAGTGCTGACAATACTGGGGGTAATCCTTCAATCTACCAAGAAAAACATTTAGTCACACATTATTTCATTCAATAACAGAAGCAGCATTACCAACAAAAACTTTCCTCCACATGCAAGTTACATGTCATTACCTCTTTTACATAAATACTTTTAAAGCTATTTGCCAAGTAGACTCTGGTCAGAAGGATTGGTGTTAAAACACTATGCCTGAGAAGTTATCAAGAGTAACTTACTGATTCCCAGTGTTCAATTAAAATAATAAAAGACGTGTGCCACCATGTTGAACAGGTAGCCAGGTCGGGTGTCCTTGGACTTTCTCCCTGACAAGACTTAGAGCCTGCCCCAGCCCAAGCTCAACAACCCTTGGCTCCTCTACAGGGACTTCCTAGGCTATTGCTCAGGGCAGCCGGTGGCTGGTGCTGCAGGCAGGTCTGCACCACCAGCTTCTATGTCACTTACTTTATTTTTATTGGCTATCATCTTTAGAAAAGACAAGACTCAGCAGGTCCTGAGTGCTGCTGGGTATGCCACCGTCCCCCCCCCCCGCCCCAAAAAAAACCCCAATAAAATAAACTTTCTTTTATTTCATCCCGTACTTTTTTTTACCACCTAGTGATAACCTTGATGAAATAAACTTGTTTTTGTTGGTTTTTTTTTTTTTTTTTTGGTTTGAGGGGGTCACACTGGCAGCACTCAGTACTCCTGGCAGGCTCTGGGGATCATATAGAATGCCAGAATTCTAACCACTGTCCTTCTGGATGCAAGGCAAACGCCCTACATCCATGCTATCTCTCCGGCCATCAAATAAACTTTAACTTTATAGTCATTAACATTAATGGATACATGTACAACATAGGACCAAGTAAGAAACAGTTCATAAATAAGTTATCAATTTTTCCTTATATTATAAAAATGGCTTAATAACAAGTGTATTAACTCACCTATTTTTAAATCTATCTAGTGCAGCAATACCAAAATAATACATTTTGGATCCAAAAGGCTTGCGTAAGGCTTCAAGAACATATCGCAGGGCGAGGCCCAGTGCCATGTAAGTAACCAGTCCTTTTTCGATTATTCCCCCAAAAAGGCAGGCTGTTATATGTAATTCTTTATCAGGATACTGGGGGAAAAAACGATATTCTTCAAATAAATTCCTTAGCATACAGTTAAATACTTCTCGTTCCCTTTTTATAGTAGAATCTTTAAACCTCTGCAACATTTCTAATACCTGGAAGAAAAAAAAACACAGTATGCACATACATATGATGATTGTGCAGTTTCTCAAATATCCTAACAAAAATTATACAAAATATTTGATAATAAGCTGAGCTTAAAGCAAAGTATGGTTTCAGAGAATGTAGAAATCTATTAAAAACATTTTGAATTGGGCCAGAGCAAGTAGGCACTTTGCCTTGCACCTGGCCCACCCAGGTTCAATCCCTGGCATCCCATATGGTCCCTTAGCAGTGCCAGGAGTAATCCCTTAGTGCAGTCAGGAGCAATAACTGAGCACTGCCAGATGTGACCCAAAGACCAAAACAAATAAAAAACAGTCTGAACTGTATTTCTAGGAAAAAAACATTGTCAGGAGGGAATCAGTGAAATGATGCAGTGACAGAGACATGACTCACATATGAATGTAATGCCTTCTTGAATTTAATCTCAAAGATCACAAAATTGGGCTGGAGAGATAGCATGGAGGTAGGGCATTTGTGTTGCATGCAGAAGGACACTGGTTCGAATTCCGACATCCCATATCGATCCCCCGAGCCTGCCAGGAGTAACCCCTGAGTGCTGCTGGGTGTGACCCAAAAACAAAAAAAAAATCCACAAAAACAACATCTGAAAAAGTACTTTAAGATTTAATTTAGAGGGAAGAGGGGCCGGCGAAGTGGCGCTAGAGGTAAGGTGACTGCCTTGCAAGTGCTAGCCAAAAAAGGACCGCGGTTCCATCCCCTGACGTCCCATATGGTCCCCCCAAGCCAGAGGCAATTTCTGAGCGCTTAGCCAGGAGTGACCCCTGAGCATCAAACGGGTGTGGCCCGAAAAAAAAAAAGATTTAATTTAAAGAATGTAGCTCAGGAATTTGCCTTGCATGTAGTGAGGACCTTAAGTTCAATCCTCGGTAGAGTCCAAAAGAAGAAGAATTAAGATTTATATAAGCCATAAAAATATTAGTTGAGGGGCCAGAATGATAGCACAGTGGTAGGGCATTAGCCTTACATGCAGCTGATCCGTCTGGATGGTGGTTCAAATCCTGGCATCCCATATGGTCTCCCAAGCCAGGAGCATTTTCTGAGCGCATAACCAGGAGTAACCCCTGAGCATTACTGGGTGTGCACCCCCCTCCAAAAATAATTATTTAAGGGGCCTGAGTGATACAGTGACTAGGACATTTGCCTTGCACACAAGCTTGGGTTCGGTCCCTGGCATTCTCTATGGTTTCCCAAGCATCACCAGGCATAATTCCTAAAAGCAGAGCAGAGACAGATGGAGGGTAGGGTGGGGGTGATCCTAGAGTTACAGAATAATTCAATGGTAAAAAGCCTGTCTTGTAAGCTAACAGCAATGAATTAAAATCCTGGCATATTGAAAGTGATCTAGGTGACACTGTCACTTGGAATTCATAGTGCCAAACAAATTTCTGGTGCTCTGTAATGAAGCATATGTAATCAATGCAACTGAAATATAAAATGTAAAGCAAGATTGATAGCACAGGGGGTAAGGCATTTTTTCCTGGCACAAGGATCCCTGGTTACTGACCCTGTCAGATGGTGACCCAAGTGCAGACCAGGAGTAGGCCCTAAGCACTAAGTGCCCAAAATCCAAAGATAAGATATATGTGTGATGAGCAGCACAACCAAGTGTGCAATCATGATTCTCAATCTCTAAAACATCAGAGCTTAAACAACAAATTAGGTCATCCTAGACACTCACCTCATCAACAGACATGGTTGGATGTGGTGGGTGATTATATATTCTCTGGAAATAGCTGTTTGCTTCATCATCTATCTCTTTACTAAAGTGCTGGTTTGCCTCTGGCCACACCTGAGACAAGTCCGCTGAAAAGCAACCAGTAAGCATTAAAATCCTAATTTTACTCTCTTATAAAACAAAACTAGAAATGTAGTACAGTCTTACTTCAAAGGAAAAGAAAAATCTAAAGAATAGTAAGTGCTTATTTTAATATTCAAGTACTGGAACAGGTATAAAAAAGTAGCCCAAAGTCTTTTTAAAATGGTTCTAGTTTGTTTTCATCATCAGGACTTACACACTATAAAATTAAATTAAATCCAATTTCATCATGCATTATCCTTTATACAATGTCAGTCAAGTTAACAAGTCTCTAAAGGGGCCGGAGAGATAGCATGGAGGTAAGGCGTTTGCCTTTCATGCAGGAGGTCATCAGTTCGAATCCCGGCGTCCCATATGGTCCCCCGTGCCTGCCAGGAGCAATTTCTGATCCTGGAGCCAGGAATAACCCCTGAGCACTGCCGGGTATGACCCAAAAACCACCACCAAAAAAAAAAAAAAAAAAACAAGTCTCTAAGACTTTAACAAATTCATATTTAACCGATAATACTTAACAATGCATGTGCACAACACACACCAAAGCATGCTACAAAACAACATTCAGACAAGTCTTCCACAAACATTTCCAAATTATCTAGTATGTTTTAAAAAATATATACTTCAAAAGCAAAGATATTAGTAAGTCAATGATTGCTATGTATTGATAAAATTTCTAACTGTGCATATGCTAAACTTTAAATTTGTTTATTATATCTAATATGTGGTAATATGTAGTTTATAAATTATTCATGTTTACACATATAAAAATAAATTACTCACCTAAAAAAAGCACCATTTACTATAATTAACTTCCAGACTAAAACAAATCTAGCATTCTCAGGACTATTCCTAAGTTGTTTAAAAACCAGCACCAGCAAGTGTAAAAGCTATCAAACATATATTTAAATTACCGCATGTCTTTTTTTTCCTTTCTGATTATTCTTTCTTGTACAGTACTCTCAAAAAAACATTAATCTTACCCCCACTGATATCAAAGGCAATAAGCCCTATTACTATGTATTAAAGTAAGTCAATGTTTTTGTCCATGTAATTCTATATACAATATAGACTGGATACTAAATGTTTAAATGTTTATGTTCATCAGTCACACTTCACAATCACAGACAACACTACCACTTACAAGGTTTCATCTTACTCTGCTGGAATGTAGGCTGATTCAGTCCAGAGGTGCCCAGTTTCCTCTGTACAAAAGGATCGTTATTCACTGCAGGGAGTCCAAGGGCCCCAGTTCCTATACCAGTCAGGCTGCCTGTGCCAAGACCACCTACTAGAGAGAACGAAGGCAGCCAGAAGTTTTATCATTATTCATATTCTTGGACTTTTTAATTCATATCTCAGATTTAAGTTCTTATCTAATTTAAGACAGGGTCTGGGGCCATGGAAATAGCTCAAAGGACCAAACTGTATAATGTGCATGCAGGAGCTGTAGGATCAATTTTTGGTTTTGCAAAACTATATATATATATATCCTCTCCCAGCAAAGTAGGATGTGGCCCCGACCCCAAAAATAAGTTTGGGGTGCTTGTTAAATTTATAATCTAAGTTAATAGATGAAAACAGAAAATACCAAAAATTACTAAACACTTTAACCATAAGCTCATTAATGTTCTGGTAAGATTAATAATAAGCAAACATATTTCAACAGGGACCACACACTGCAATGTTCAGTCTAGTGATGCACTTGAACTATTTCCTACGCCCTTAATAAGCAAAAGTTTGAAATACATTCTCTGACATAGTGTAAAAAGTAAGCAAGCCAAATGAGAGCTTTTTTTTTACTTGTTAAATAGCAGGCTTTCCTAGTAAAATATTCTAGTTAGGGCTTCCTTGATCCTCTATACTTTAGCACAAAGAATCTTCTAATAGTTTAAAAAGTCATAGTAACATAATGCAAAAACAATCAGCATTAGAAACTATTAGGTTACAAGTCATCACAACACAACAATCCTTAGGATTTAGTCTCTGAATTTTTATTTTCAAGACAGCTAAAACAGGGGCCGGAGAGATAGCATGGAGGTAAGGCGTTTGCCTTTCATGCAGGAGGTCATCGGTTCGAATCCCGGCGCCCCATATGGTCCCCTGTGCCTGCCAGGAGCAATTTCTGAGCCTGGAGCCAGGAATAACCCCTGAGCACTGCCAGGTGTGACCCAAAAAAAAAAAAAAAAAAAAAGACAGCTAAAACAAGGCAAAAATTATATATGCATGATCAATTGTGAAATTTAATCCAAGCCTAAATCCTCTAAAAATAAATTTAGCAAATGTTATTATACTATGCTCTGATAACTTAGGACCTTAATGAATTCAACAAACTTTATAATTATTTAAGAATATTCAACACAATTATATGAATATACATTGAAATTTACAAATAATCTGCCCCTCCCTTTTACCTGGAAGCTGTGAAGAAAGTCCTCCAATACCACTGAATGCAGTCGTCTGATTTGGGGTTGAAAGGGGTGGAAATGCTTTTGCTGGTGACTGAGGGGTACTGAATGCAGAACCCAAATTTGGAGGGAAGCCCTGCATACTCTGGGTGTGAGGAGCTGCTGAACCACCTATACTAAGAGATGCCATTCCAGCAAGAGGGTCAATCTAAAGAAAAACATTGTAAAAATGTACTGAACAGACTTTAAGCAAAGGCATATGTATGACACTGGCAAAGCAATTTCTAACATTTCGTTGTATTCCTAAATTAAAATCCTTCCCGAAATAATCATAATACTTAAAAAACAAAATCAACTCAAGTGTGCTACTAAAATCATTTAATTTTATCAGACATGAAATAAGTACATAGTTAGCCCTTATTCAAATTTCAAGACCAAAAATATTAGATTTGCAAAAAAAATTTTTTTTTTGGTTTTTGGGCCACACCTGGCATTGCTCAGGGGTTACTCCTGGCTGTCTGCTCAGAAATAGCTCCTGGCAGTCACGGGGGACCATATGGGACACCGGGATTTGAACCAACCACCTTTGGTCCTGGATCGGCTGCTTGCAAAGCAAAAGCCCCTGTGCTATCTTTCCGGGCCCCGATTTGCAAAATTTTAAGAATAAAATTTAATATAAATTGCCCTACAACTTTACAAATTGTAAACATTTAATGACATGGAACGGTTAATAGGCTATTTAAATTCCTAGTAGGCCTCTTTAGGGCAAAAAAAAAAAACTTACAATACCATAAAACATTAGAAATAAACCTTTGTCATAATCTATAAATCTAGGTCAAAACAAGAATATTAAAGATTAAAGTAAATCAGCTAATTCTGAAATAGTCATCAAAAGATTTTTTTTCAATATCTAAGAACCGTAGTTCTGAGAATTTTACTTCGTTGCCTACTTCAGACCTTCCTGTCTATTAAAAAGGGGTAAGAAAAACGTCCTTTTTTCAAGTGATGTCCAAAGGACCACTAAAGACCTATTTTTTTCTCTAAAACCCCACTCTGCTTGCTGAAAATAGAAACAAAATATGTTGCTCCCAAAAAGAAGTGAATGATTGGTATCAGGGAGTAACTTAAATGTACCTTGTTTTTAAAAGAGCAGTTCAGTTGCAAGCTGAAGAGCTCCAGTTATAACAAGTCCTTATGCTCTAGCACTGTTGCTTGGCCCGTGAAGCTACAAACAAGACACATCAGGTTCAAAGGCAGTGCTTATTTCTTAAGTTCATTATTATAAATAGAAACCCTTACTTAAAGTTAAGTTGTTTCATAGCTTTCCTCTCAGTCATGTTCTATTTAATTAGTAAACTTTTACTCAATTAATGCCTCTTTATGGATCTTTTAAAATACAGAACTGAATCCTAGACATGCAGTTATCAAAAATGTAATCAAGTAAATTTTCCTCTGAATGATAATGTAAATGTGTAACCTACTTCAAGTCTATAACTGAACATAGATGTAGTGGTTACAGAGTTCACTTACCTGAACAGGAGAAATGGCATCTAAACTACTAGCACTGGGAGGACGGCCTTTTGGCATAACTCCAGGTGGTGGCTGTCTTGCCTTGTTCATAACATTACTACAATTGGCTACCATGGTGAGAATGGTTTCTGATAACTCCTGAGAAACACTCCTAAAGTAAAAAGAAAAACATCAAAGTTATCTAAGGAAGAAAATTTGTTGCAACATAAAGCAAATAACCTACCATATTTGGTGTTTTTTACATAAGTAATGATTTTCTAAGCACTGGCTTTCTCCCCACCAAAACTAATGTGTGTAAACCTTGGATTGGAGACAGTGGTGGCAGCTTCAAAATACTAAGATATTACAATTTACTATGCTTAGAATCAGGTTTCAACTTTGTTAAATTTCATAAATTACATTTAAAATATATAACAGGGCTGGAGCAGGAATACAGCAGGTAGGGCATGTGACTTGAATGCAGCCAATCCCCAGCATTCCATATGGTCCCCCAAGCACCACCATTAGTGATTCCTAAATGAAAATCCAGGAGTAATCCCCAAGCATCACTGGGTATAGCCTGACCACCCTCCTTCCCCCACCCTACCCCCAAATTGTGGAAGTAATAAAAAAATCTCTTCGACAAAAGCAACTTACAAGGCCGAAGAGATAGCTCAATGGGCCGGAGTGCATACTTTGCATGCAGGACACAGACCAGATTCAATCCCCAGGATGGTATGGTTCCATAAGCACTGCCAGGAGCAAGCCAAGAACACTAAGCCAAAAGTCACCAATCGTGGCCAGAGAGATAATACAGTGGGTAATGTTTGCCTTGCATGCTGCTTACCCAGGTTCTATCCCTGACACCCCATATGGCCCTAGAAACCCTTCAGTAGCAACCCAACCACACAGAGCACAGCTGAATATGCCCTTCTGGTGCCCCAAGTCCTTTGACACTCAGCACCAATGCTGGGTATGGCCTAGAATCCCAAGGCTGCCACTACATTCCCACATAAACATAAAAATCTGAAAGTTGGCTCATGAAAGATTGTACAGGGTTCAATCTCCAACATCCCTGATGGTTCCCCAAGCCCATCCAGGAGAGATCTCTGAACATTGCCAAGTCTGGATTAAAAAAAAAAAAAACAAAACAAAACAAAAAACACCCACACTTAGAGCCATGTAAACTATAGGGGCTAGAAATAGCATAGCAGACAACAGGGCTTTTTTTGCCTTGCACACAGCCAAATGGATTCCTCGTCATTCCATGTTTCATCTTAGCTCCCAAGAGTAACTTCTGAGGGCAGAGGCAGGTATAAGCCACGAGCACCACCAAGGTATTGTTTCAGAACAAATAAAAAGAAACAGACTACCACGAGATTATCAACGCATGTATAATGTAAGTTGCAGGAAAGGAGATAGAAAAGGCTTTGCAAAAAGAGAAAAAAAAGAAAGAAAAGGCTTTGCAGAAATAGTATTTGTTGAAATCCCTACAATTTCCCCAAATTTAAGAAAAGCCAAGTAAATAACCAAGAAACAAAGGCCAAGTAATTAAATGCACCAAAATCCACTCAGTAACATAATGCTGTAGAAAGGAAAAAGCAACTTCTTAGCAGCAAAGTGAATCATAATTTCTCATATAAGTCTCAGAAAAAAATTAATTTCTAATAAGAAGGGCTTAAAATGAGAAATATTACAGCAGGTGGTATACTTACCAACCAGATGGCCATGCTGAGCTTTATCCCCTGCACACCTATAGTCCCCCCCCAATGATGACTGGGAGTGAACCATGAGCACATTCATGAGTAAGTCTTGAACAGTAATAAATAAAGCCCTAATTCATAATAATGAGTTGTAGTATCCCACAGGTACAGGGCATTATCCTGTAATTCTGCTGTCATTCCCAGTATCATTTCCAGCCAGGTCCACAAACTAGTGTTTGCAAAAATCATTAAAAAGAAATAGGTTCGGGGCCGGAGAGATAGCATGGAGGTAAGGTGTTTGCCTTTCATGCAGAAGGTCATTGGTTCGAATCCCGGCGTCTCATATGGTCCCCCGTGCCTGCCAGGAGCAATTTCTGAGCATGGAGCCAGGAATAACCCCTGAGCACTGCCGGGTGTGACCCCCCCCCTCCAAAAAAATAAAGAAAGAAGTAGGTTCGGGGCCAGAGTGATAGCACAGTGGTGTTTGCCTTGCAAGCAGCTGATCCAGGACCTAAGGTGATTGGTTCAAATCCCGGTCTCCCATATGGTCCCCCGTGCCTGCCAGGAGCTATTTCTGAGCAGATAGCCAGGAGTAACCCCTGAGCACTGCCAGGTGTGGCCCAAAAACCAAAAAAAAAAAAAAACAAAAACAAAAAAAACTAAGGGGGAAAAAAAAGGGAGGAAGAGGAGGAGGTTGAGATCCTGCCAAAGATCAGTTAAAAAAAAAAAAGTATATGTAACAGCAAAGAGGTTTGACCTATGCTGAGCATAGGTTTAAGCACTACAACAACTCTTGGCAAACAACAAGACCCATAATCTGGCACAGTTAAGAATGTGACTGACAAGGGACCGGAGCGGTGGCATGGAGCAGTAAGGCGTCTGCTTTCCTGGTGCTAGCCTAGGACAGACCACGGTTCGATCACCCAGCACGGCATCCCATATGGTCCCCCAAGCCAGGAGATATTTCTAAGCACATAGCCAGGAGTAACCCCTGAGCATCAAATGAAAAACAAAAACAAACCAAAAAAATAAAATGTGACTGACAGTAAAGCACATATGTAAGCAGCACAATTAAAGTAGTGAAAATCGGGACCAAAGCAATAGTACAATAAAGGTAGGGCACTTGCCTTACACACTGCCAACCCACATCCAGTCCCTAACATCCCATATGGTCCCCCAAGCCTGCCATGAATGTAGAGCTAGGGATAAGCCCTAAGCACCAAAGGGGTGTGGCCTAACCTCCACTCCCCCCAAAATTACAAGTGGTGAAAACCTCAATGAGCACTGTAAGCAGATTTGCGTGCACACAGCTCCTCACCACCACCACCACCACCACCACCACCACCACCACCACCACCACCACCACCACCACCACCACCACCACCACCACCACCACCACGTGAATTCATAATAAAAGAGACTGGGAAAAGGGGAGTATGTGTGTACATTCTATAATGTTACAGGGAGAGGAGAGAGGATTGAGTAACACTCTATGGTCTCAGGGAACTATGTATGTGGTGGACATGAATGAATTTGAACCTCCTACATGCAAAGTATGTGCTTAACTCACTGAGTTTTCTCTCTGGTCCTTATTAGTCATTCCCAGGAAGGTAAGTCAATACTATAAATTTCAAATTTGCTAACAGGTTGATCTTAATGACACTAGTAGTTATTATACTTCAACATATAAATAAACCAGTGTTATACAACAATGCTGTGTGCTATTTATATCACACAAAAAAGATAAAATAGGGACCAGAGCAATAGCAGAGTGGGTAGGGTATTTGCCTTGCACATGAAAAACTTGGATTTGGTTTCTAACATTCCATATGTCCCAAGCCTGCCAGGAGTAACCCTTAAGCACCACCAGGTGTGCGCCCCCTACCCCCAAAATAAGATCCCAGCTAAACCACAAATTAGAAGACTTCAAACCAAAGAGAATAAAGATTACTTTTTTGTGCTTTGGGGGAAACAACCGTCGAAGTTCAGGGGTTACTCCTGGCTTTACATTCCGAAAATACTCCCGGCAGATTTGGAAACTTATGGAATGAATGTTTGAACCCAAGTTGAGATTGTGCAAAGCAAACACCCTACCCACTTTGCTATCATGTGGGCTCCCCCAAAATATTTTAACTCAATCATCATTATTTCAAAGTTGTTCATGATTTTCAGTCAGATGATATTCCAATATCCCTTGCACTTTTCCTGCCATCAATGTCCCCAGTTTCTCTCTCACCTCTCCCCCATTGAAGACTGTCTCTGTGGCAGTTCTCCATCCATCCCTCCCCTTTTCTATTCTCTCCCTTCTCCACCCCCTTTTTAGGCACTGTGGTTTGTTATACTGTCACTGAATGGGTATCATGCATAACATTTTACTTCCTTTCAGGTTACAGATTTTGTCTAGAGTGATCATATCCAATTATGGTGGCTCCTTTTCTGCCCTAGCTACACTCCCCCACTATACTTTGTGACAAACTTACTACCATGGACCAATCTTCAAAACAGAACAGACCTCTTTCATGTATACAAGAAAATACTAAAGATTAGAATTACAATATCGTAAGACTAGTCTTTTTTTCCCCCCTGGTTTTTGGGTCACACCGGCAGCTCTCAGGGGTTACTCCTAGTTCTATGCTCAGAAATCACTTCTGGCAGGCTCAGGGGACCGAACACATAGGATGCCGTAATTCGAACCACCGTCCTTCTGCATGCAAGGCAAACGCCCTACCTCCATGCTATCTCCCCAGCCCCAATTGTAAGACTAGTCTTAAAAAATTTAAAGGCACTTAAGAGTCATATAAACCATACACTTCTTTTTTTTTTTTTTTTTGGGTTTTTGGGTTTTTGGTTTTTGGTTTTTGGGCCACACCCGGCGGTGCTCAGGGGTTACTCCTGGCTGTCTGCTCAGAAATAGCTCCTGGCAGGCACGGGGGACCATATGGGACACCGGGATTCGAACCAATCACCTTTGGTCTTGAATTGGCTGCTTGCAAGGCAAACTCCGTTGTGCTATCTCTCCGGGCCCAACCATACACTTCTATCTCAATGTCATGAAACTAAAAACTATTCACAAAGGAATATCTAGAAATTTCCAATATGTGCAAAATTAACATCTTAAAAACTGTAAAGACTGGGGCCAGAGCGGTGGCGCTAGAGGTAAGGCATCTGTCTAGCAAGCACTAGCTTAGGACAGACTGCAGTTCGATCCCCCGGTGTCCCATATGGTCTCCCCAAGCCAGGAGTAACCCCTGAGCTTCAACAGGTGTGGCCCCAAAGTCCAATAGCCCCCCCCCCCCGCCCAAATCCCTGTAAAGACTGCCCAAGAGCTGAGTGAATGAATACTTTGCACACAGGAGTGCTGGATTCTAACCATGGCACAAGATTCCTGAGGTTCTGTCAAGAGTGATCCCAGCAGAGACTGGAGTAGCCTCAGGAGCAGCCATAAAAAAAATTCAATGACCAAAATATAGTGGCCAAAAATTTAATGGGGCCAAAGAAAGTATAAAATACTTGCTGGGGCTGGAGTGATAGCACAGTGATAAGGTGTTTGCTTCGCATGCAAGCCGAGCCGAGCCGAGCTGAGCCAAACCTGGATTTGATCCCCGGCATCCCATATGGTCCCCAAGCCTGCCAGGTGCAATTTCTGAGTGCAGAGCCCCGCTGGGTATGGCCCAAAACCAAAAAATAAAATAGTTGCAAAAGGAAATACCAAAAAAACCACATAATAGGTGAAAATATAAGTCATATATGCCCCCGAGTAAGTAAAAATTCTAAATAAAAGTTATTTGTCTTACACGCAAAAAAATAGATCCAATCTCCAGCACCAAGTGTAATCTCCAAGCAAGAGCCAGGATTGTCTGGCTTACCTCTGGGGGATGGGGCCCCCACAAATAAAGCACTTTAGGTTTGAGTGATAGTACAGCAGGTAGAATGTTTGTCTTGCACACAGCTGACCCAGGATCCATTCCTGGTACCTCATATAATCCTTAAGAGTTCCAGTAGGAGTGTGCAATTGAGCCCTGGTAGGTGTTGCCCCAAAACCTTCCCCCAACTCGTTCCTTATCTACCATCTTAATACATTTAGTAAATTCAACTGAAATCTAAAATAAAAGCCAGGAATACAACTGAGCCAAAGAACACGTCTGAGAAACTTGCAAGTCTGAGAACCTGGTTTGAAGCCTGACATAGCAAAAAGTAATAGGCAAGAAGTAAAACTCGGGCCTGGAGAGATAGCACAGCGGCGTTTGCCTTGCAAGCAGCCGATCCAGGACCAAAGGTGGTTGGTTCGAATCCCGGTGTCCCATATGGTCCCCCGTGCCTGCCAGGAGCTATTTCTGAGCAGACAGCCAGGAGTAATCCCTGAGCATCATCGCCAGGTGTGGCCCAAAAACCAAAAAAAAAAAAATTCAGAACTCAAGTAAATTATGTGGGAGGGAATAAATCAAGGGGTGAAAGATAGTACAGGAAGTAAGACACTTGCCTAAATATAGTTCTCTGAACACTGCCAGTGTTCAATTCTGATCACAAAGCCAGGAATATCCCAAGCAGTACCAAGTATGCCCCCAAGTCCCAACCCCCACCAAGGAAAAGGTTGATAGTTGTCATGTAATTTATAAAAGCAAGTGAAGAAAGAAAGCAATCAAGAAAGATAGAAAATTAGCCTTATTAGTAAAAGACATACTTGTATTAAAAACCTGATATATGGGGCCAAGCGACAGCACAGCCTTTGCCTTGCTTGCAGCCAAACCAGATTCAATTCCCAGCATTCCATGATTCCTACCCTGCCAAAAGTAATTCCTGGGCACCGATAGGTATAGTCCAAAAAAAAAAAAAAAAAAAAATCCAAAAAGTAAAATAAAAGATCCAAATAACTTTCGGACAGAAAATACCCTGAACTCATGAACTGAAAATTTAATATTAAGATCTAAAAATGATCTAAAAATTCAATATAGTTCATTTTAAATCCTCTAGCCTATTTTAGCCAGGGGCTAGTCTTGCAATTTCCTTTTTGTTTATTTGTTTTGGGGCCACACCCGGTGAAGCTCAGGGGTTACTCCTGGCTATGCAACTCAAAAATCGCTCCTGGCTTGGGAAACCATATAGGACACCAGGGATCGAATTGAGGTCTGTCCGAGGTCAGTCGTGTGCAAGGCAAATGCCCTACTGCTGCATGATCGCTCCAGCCCCAGTTTTGCAATTTCTTGACAGAATAAGCTTGTCTTGGAAAAGGACACCAATTTTCCAATTTCAAAACTAACCAAAGAAACTAATCGACACAAGGAAAGACTGAGAAATTAATTAAATAAAAATCCAATAGTGGGGGCTGGAGAGATAGCATGGAGGTAAGGCCTTTTCCTTTCATGCAGGAGGTCATCGGTTCGAATTCCGGCGTCCCATATGGTCCCCCGTGCCTGCCAGGAGCAATTTCTGAGCGTGAAGTCAGGAATAACCCCTGAGCACTGCCGGGTGTGACCCAAAAACCACCAAAAAAAAAAAAAAAAAAATCCAATAGTGTCTGAGAGATGACATGGTAGATAAGGTGTTTGCCTTGCACATGCCAACCTGATTCAATCCCCAGCACCTCATTTGATCCCCTAACCACTGCCAGGAGTAATTCCTGAGCCTTGCCAGGTGTGGTCCAAAAGCAAAAACACAAACAAAAGTAACAATAAAATCCAAGAATAAATTCCTATGCTACGCCAACTGTTTTTGTCGTTGGATTCCTTAGAGTTTTGTTTTGGGGAAGTCATTCTTGGCAGTGGTCAGGGAATCAAATGTCAAGAACTGAACTGGATCAGTCACAATCAAGGCAAGCCTTTAACCCCTATACTTTAACTCTCTGGTTCAGGGCAATTCAATTAAAGAAAAATTTCAAAAGGATAGCAGTCTTCAACAATAGTTCTGGGACAGCTTAAAAAATAAAAAAGACCTTATAAAATATACCTACACATAAAAAATGAATTCCAAATGGATCCAAATCTCAATATAGTAAGTACTTCAGATAAATTTGAAATAGTAATATTTGACTTCGCTGTCATTTTTAATTATTCAGCCCTTCTTTCCCAAATCAATAACTTTCCCACTCTAATTCTAATCATTTTTGACTATGCTGTTCTTACCCAGCACAAGCTTGTAAACATGCCAACATTGTCGCCAGCGTTTCTGGAGGAAGTTGAGCACTTTTCGGTTGATCTTTCTCTGGGGCAAGTCCACCCAAAATAGAAGGGCACCGTCGCTTTAAAAAAGTCATGCATGCCTGGATAAAAGGCTCCTGAAATGGAGAAAATGCCTCAGTGTACTTAAGCTTAATTACTTTCAGATTTAAAATAAATAGCCTGCAGTTAGACTAAGAATCATTACTAAAATCCAGATAATAGTCACCCCTTCATTGCCATTTTAAAAGATTTTCTTTAACTATTTTAACATTCAAATTTAAAGGCAGTAATAAATGAAAATGTCCTGCTTACTCCATGCTCTCGAATTTTATCTGTGAGCCACTTGTCAAGTTTGAGGTATTCACGACGAGAAGCAAGTGCAGCAAGGTCAATAACAAAGGCAAATGGAGTACCATTTAGCAGCATTGACAAAGCCTAAAGAAAAAGAATATTATAAACTACAAGTCAGGCAGTTAAGTAACTTTCTCTTACTTTGTTTCCTGATTTGTTTTAAAAAGTAGCCAAACAAAAATATCTACTAGCATTTTCTTGTGAAGAATTTTAAAAATCAGTTCAATGAAATACTGTAGTAATGTAAGTTTAAGGTATGATTTTTATTTTTTTCCTTTGTTTTTGGTTTTGGGGCAACACTCAGCAACGCTCAGGGGCTACTCCTTTCTGTGCACTTAGAAATGACTCCTGGCAGGGTCAGTTGCATACAAGGCAAACACCTTATCTCCTGTGCTATCCTTCCAGCTCAGTATGACCATATTTTAAAGATGAACACATGGCTTTCTCTTAAATACCCTAATTTATCCTGTGCCTTTTCAAGTAATTACACTTAAAGCACATCCAAGAAACAAGGCTTAAAAATTCTCATCCACTTCAAAAAATATATATAATTTAAGGCCCATAAAGAGCTCAAAGGGCTATACTGTAATTTTCCATATTAAGGCATCCCTATTTAGATACCTACTACCAAATAGTCTCCCCAATAACTGCTGCATGTTTCCTAACACAAAGGCTTAAATTCAGGCTTATTCTAATCTAAGTATATACCTGTACTATGAACCTAGTGATCAAAGTGACTCAAAATAACCAAATAAGACTAATGAGATTCTTAAAAGGGATTTTGAAATCCAATTAGCTCTCCACAAATTCTCCTACAGTGACATTTGAAAAGACATCTAAACAACTATCACTTTAAAATAGCCTTCCAGGGCTGGAGCAATAGCACAGTGGTAGAGCATTTGCCTTGCATGCTGCTGGTTCAGGACTGGCCCCAGATTCAATCCCCAGCATCCTATGGTTCCCTGAGCCTGCTAGGAGCAATTTCTGAGGAGTATCCCAAGTACTGCCAGGAGTGGCCAAAAAACATAAAAATAGAAATAGCCTTCCAAATTTCATAGAAGACCAAGTATCTAATTAAATGTAAAACAAAGTTTTACATATCCTCCCAATCCCTCTCTACTTAAAAGTCAAATTTTAAATCTCATCTCATTCTAGCAAAAAGATGTGTATTATTCATATGTATGTGCATGCACATTATTCAGCATTAAGTTATTAAAAATATAATTTCATCACAAAGCCAATCCTTCCCTCCAAACTCACCTTCAAGTCCTGGGCCACATCAAGTATTCGAGACAATTTGGCCTGGTCATACTGCTCCCCACGCATGTACCATTCTGCCATTGCATGCATAATAAGTTGGCGGATTGAGGGAGACTGTCCCTGAAAGAAGGGTGAGTAGGTAATATAAAATAATTGCACTCATCTGTGGGATATAAAGAAATAAAAGACTGTGGGGGGGGAGAATATCCCCACAATAGACAATAGAAATGAGGATTAGGAGGACCTGCCCAAGGTAGGAAGCTTGCCAGAGTGGAAATGACATGCATGGCACCCTTTCATGAACAGCAATGCAAAGCAGTGTTCAAAAAAGATTAGAGGGAGGAGATGGGGGAGGAAGGTAGAGAGAGGGAAGGAGGAAGAGAGAATGAGAGAACGAAGGAGAATAAGAAGAAGAATGCCTGACTCAGAATCAAAAGCAGGGGGCAGAGTGGATGGGAGTGAAAAGGGCATTAGAGAGGATAAGAAGGAAACTGTTGATAAGAGTGGCGGGAAATGCATGTGAGTTGTGGTTGTCGTACATTGTATGACTATAACTCAATCGTGAACAACTTTTATCTTTGGAAGGACTGTATTATAAACAACCTCGTAACCACAATATTTAAATAAATCTTAAAAAAGGGTGGGGTAGGGCCCGGAGAGATAGCACAGCGGCGTTTGCCTTGCAAGCAGCCGATCCAGGACCAAAGGTGGTTGGTTCGAATCCCGGTGTCCCATATGGTCCCCTGTGCCTGCCAGGAGCTATTTCTGAGCGGACAGCCAGGAGTAACCCCTGAGCAACACCGGGTGTGGCCCAAAAACCAAAAAAAAAAAAAAAAAAAAAAAAGGTGGGGGTAGAGGAGGATTCAATAACAATATAGCAAAACATTTTGATAAGAACTAGTGAGAATGGTCAATTTTACTTGGAGAAATAACAGGGAAAACTTTAAGACAATGCTCAAGCAGGGGGCCATAGTGTGGAGCATTTGCCTTGCATGTGGCCTATCTGGATTCAATCCCCAGCATCTCATATGGTCTCCTAAGCCTGCCAGGGAATTAATTCCTGAGCAGAGCCAGAAGTAACTCCTAAGATCTGCTGGTTGTGGCCCAAACCCCTGCCCAAAATAGTCTTCCCCTAAATCAGAGTTTAAATAATTATTTGTCCTATAAAGGTCTGCCTAAATATTTTGAAACAAAATAATTAACAATACAGTGTTGGGGAGCCGGAGTGATAGCACAGCGGTAGAGTGTTTTGCCTTGCATGCTGCCAAGCCTAGAAGGACTTGGATTCAATCCCTGGCATCCCATATGGTCCCCCGAGCCTGCAGGAGTGATTTCTGAGCACAGAGCCAGGAGTAACACCCCCCCCAAATAAAAAGAATAGTGTGGATTGAGAGTACATCAAATTGATTTAATTCCTTAAATTATAAAGTACTTCTCAGAGTCAGAGTGGTGGTGCAAGCGTTAAGACGTTTGCCCTGCACAAGCTAACCTAGAACGGACTGAAATTCAATCCCTCAGCGTCCCATATGGTCCCTCAAACCAGGAGCAATTTCTGAGAGCATAGCCAGGAATGGCCCTGAGCGTCTCCAGGCATGGTCCAAAGACAAAACAAAAGAAAAAAAAATCAAACAGAAGTTATAAAGTACCTCTCTTAAATTAAAAACAAAATAGGGGCTGGAGAGGTGGTGCAGAGCTGTAAGGCGTTTGCCTTGCCGGTGCTAGCCTAGGACAGACTGCCATTCGATCCCCTGGTGTCCCATATAGTCCCCCAAGTCAGGAGTGATTTCTGAGCGCATAGCCAGGAATAACCCGAGTGTCACCAGGTGTGACCAAAAAAATCGAAAAACCAAAAAAAGAAAGTTTAAAATATATAGCTTTTTAGAAATATATAGAAATTATCCATCAATTTGCATACTAGAGTGCTCTATCACTAATTCTAGGAATGAGTCTTCAAAGTTAGGAATAATCTCACTTCAAAATCTATTTCTACAAATGAGAATATGCACTTTCTGCTGATCATTTAATTTCTTTTTTCTTCTTACCAGAAGAATCCTGCTTTAAGGACTGATATACAGGTATGTAGATTGTAATACAACAACTAAGCAGGACATCTATTTTTCATAGGAGCAAAAAAAGGTCAATTACTACTGCTCCACCAAAATCATTTCTCCAGGACATAATATAGTGGTGGGTAGTGTGCCTGTGTGCATCCTCAGCACTGCCAAAAATGATGGCCAAGTGTGGAGCATGGAGTAACTCCGGAACATGGCCAGGTGTTGCCCCCCAAAAAAATCCACAAAAAGTACTGCATGAACAGGTAAAAAAAAAAATCTTAGCTAGATATTAAACATCTGTAAACTATTATGTCTATCATATGATTTGAGTTTCAGTAAAGAAGGACAAAAATGGAAAAGCTAACCTTTTTGTTTGTTTGTTTTTGCTTATTGGGATAAGGGGGTTTCTGTTTGTTGGTGGTTTTTGGGTTTTGGGTTTTGTTTTTTGTTTTTGGCCCACCCAATAGTACTCAGGCTTATTACTCCTGGGTTGGCGTTCAGGGATCACTCCTGTCAGGCTCTTTGGAATCATACAGAATGTTGAAGACTGAACCCTGGCCAGCCACATGCAATGTAAATTCATTTCCTATTGCTTCACCCCATGCTAACCATCATTAATTATAAATATGTTGCCTAAATAAAACAAACTCTTATTATATAGTGTGAGCTACCAAAACAAAAGGCTGAAAAAGGCACTTGATATGAAAAAAAAAATGACTTTTCTTAATACAAAGTGTATCACTGGATAAAGTATGTATGTATCACATACACTGAAGATTCTGCTCTGGTATTATTGAAAAATACAGGAAGAGGAGGCATTAAAAAAAAGAAAAATACATTTTCAAATCAAAATAAAGGTGTCAGATACATTCTACTCAGTGTGTTTTATGGAGAAAAAAAAAGATATATATAGCACATGGGCTTTTGACTTGGGGCCGGAGTGATATAGCACAGCAATAGGGACTGTACTATCATGTACTACATCAGGCTGACTCCAACAGACCTGGGTTCAATCCCCAACTTCCCATAGGATCCCCCAAGCCAGGAGCGATTTCTGAGCACAGAGCCAGGAGTAACCACTGAGCGTCACTAGGTATGGCCCAAAAACCAAAGACCCCCCCCCCCCAAAAAAGGTTTTGACTAAGAATATAATTGCTGGGGCAGGAGTGTTTGCCTTGCAGCAGGGAATCCAGGGTGAATGGTGGTTCAAATCCAGGCATCCCATATGGTCCCCCAACTCAGGAGTAATTTCTGAGCGCATAGCCAGGAGTGATCCTTGAGATTCACCGAATGTGCCCCTCTCCCAAAAAAACATATATATTATAATATATATATATATATATATATATAATTTCTGGATTAAAGCAAATAGAATTATACTATTAAACTGTTTCTTCAATTTATTATTTAAAAGTATGTGCTAATTCCATTATTACTGATAAGCTCCTTACTTCCATCAAAAGGACATTGTTGAGGCTAGAGTTGTAAGAATACAGTGAGTTGAATGTTTGCTCTGCATGCAGTAGACCCAGGTTTGACCATGGTCTCCCAAGACTACCAGGAGTAATCCGTGAGCACAGCAGAGTGTGGCCCCCAAATAAGAAACTGTGGAGTCAGAGATGGGGCCTAAGAGTGCATTAAGGTGTTTGCCTTACACGTGGACAAATTGGATTCAATCCTCAGGCTTGTATATGATCCTAAATACAAAATTAATAGAATCCCCAGGTTACCTCTGGATATGGCCCCATATACTCACCACCACCATCACTTCTGCAAAGGACACTATGGTCCTAACAACAGAAAGCTCTCATAATGCTAATTTTTTTTATTCTTTTTGCACAGTCCTATTAAGTTTTTCAAACAGTGCTAAGGGTACACATGCAGTAATGGGCATTGAAAGAAGGCCTTATGTGTGCAAAGCCCTGTGAGCTATCTCTTGACCAGATAGTATTAAATTTTTAAAAAGCATCATCTACTTGAAACATTATACTTTAATGCTCAAATGATGCCAAAAGATAAACTTTTTAGTAGAACAAAAAAATAATGTCTCTTACCTGTCCGTGCCATGCATAGTGCAAAATAATAGCTGAGTTAGGGTGATTTCCAAGAAAAATTGGCATCAGAGTGGAGATGAGCTCATGGCGCAAGGTGTGCCAGGAGGTGTTGATTTGTAGTAAGGCCAATACTAGCATGTCCGGACAGTGTTTAATAGGGAAGCTGAAGAGTTGTTTGACTTGCTCATATTGCCCCACCTCTGCAAGCCTCAAGAGAGATTCAATCAAATCCAAGCTCTTCCTATAAGAATAAAAGAAAACTTTCTATCAGTAAAATTATAAGACTGCAAATTTATTTCCCAATAACAGCCAGAGACAAAAATCAAGCTCATCTTCTTTTATTTTTGAAAACTTTGTAAATCAGTTCTTTCCAAAATAACATCTGAAATGCCTTTTAGATTAATTTCAAATTGGCTGGGTTTTTTTTTGTTTGTTTTTGTTTTTAAAGTAGTGCTATATATAATCGGTTCATACAGATCATTTGATTTGGTGTGCGCGCACCAAATCAAATGCACGTAGTTGGGACCGGTGGCGCAAGTGGTAAGGTGTCTGCCTTGCCCAAACTAGCTTAGGATGGACCACAGTTCGATCCCCTGGCATCCCATATGGTACTCAAAGCCAGGAGCAATTTTTGAGCACATAGCCAGGAGTAACCCCTGAGCATCACCAGGTGTGACCCAAAAAAAAAAAAAAATGCATGTCTGCTGAAAGGGGTGGTGCTTCAGCACTGTCCAGAAGTTATGGCTGAGCTGAAAAGGTAAGCAGCTGAACTGAACTATATGCCACTGAACTATTTAACCCACAATACTCTGCGCTTTTATATGAGACCGACAGCAGTGATGATGACAATGTCTATGCTGATACCCCACATCAGATACAGCTGAAGCTGTTTGGATACACAGATGAGGAGGAAGAGGAATCCAATTTTGAAGAAATTTAACCTTTGTGGTTTAGCTTGACTGCCTGTTAAGCTACAGTTTTCTACACTTTAAAGTTTTAAAGTTATTGTTGTTAGTTTACGTTTTTCTTTAGCAATAACTATTGAAAAGCATTTAACCGGGGCCGGAGAGATAGCATGGAGGTAAGGCATTTGCCTTTCATGCAGGAGGTCATCGGTTCGAATCCCGGCGCCCCATATGGTCCCCTGTGCCTGCCAGGAGCAATTTCTGAGCCTGGAGCCAGGAATAACCCCTGAGCACTGCCAGGTGTGACCCAAAAACCAAAAAAAAAAAAAAAAAGAAAAGCATTTAACCTACTGATTCCTCAATTATTATAATTGTTTTGGGTATATATTTATATTTTTGAAATTTACCAGTGGCTGCTGCATTTTCTTTCTTGGCTTATACTCGAGTCACTAAGTTTCCCAGTTTTTAAGGGTAAAATATGGGGGGGGGGGTCGGCTTATACTTGAGTATATACAGTAAAATTTTTATTTATTTTTTTTTTGTTTTTGAGTCACACCCGGCAGCACTCAGGGCTTACTCCTGACTCTACGCTCAGAAACCGCTCCTGGCAGGCTTGGGGGACCATGGGGATGCCAGAATTCGAACCACCGTCCTTCTGCATGCAAGGCAAACACTCTACTGCTGCGCTTTCTCTCTGGCCCCGTACAATAAATTTATTTACCAGTGTCCCTTTTTTTTATTTTTAAAAATAGGCACATGAAATATGTCATGGAGAGTTGAATTGATACATCTGGTAGGGCATATTCCTTCTATGCAGCCAATCAATCCCCGACATCCCTTATAGTCCCATGAGCCCACCAGAAGTAACTTCTGAGCACAGAACCAGGAACTCCAGTGCAGCACCAGGTGTGGCCCGGGGTTAAGAAAAAAAATGGAAACTCAAGAAGTACTCACCACTAATTTATAATAAAAAGACAAATATCCTTATACAAAGGTAGATGAGATTGCTTACCATGTGGCAATTTCTCGATTGTCGTCCTCTGGTGGTGCTTTCAGAATATCAGTGGCAACAGAATGACAGGGATAGTCAGCAAAACAAAAGATCTCTGGATTTATTAGGGAATGCTGAATGAAGGATAGCTGCAGTAAGAGAAAATTTAAGAGTTACTATCATTTAAATGACTGAATATTAAAAAGTGCAAAACAATTTCAATCTAAACGTTACTAGAATGACTATTTCCCTTAAAAAAGATTTTTCAAAAACGTATCAAACAAAAGATACACGCTGAGATGACCACAGAAACTACCGTGCCATGGGACGTTATATAATCTATGTTTCCTCGTGATTTATGACTTTTGGGGCCAGCAACATGGCGTGACAGGCAAGGTGTTTGCCTTACACATGGCCAATCTGAATTTAATCGATTACATGTGCTCCATATGTCTCTCAAGAACCATCCCTAAGCACAAACCCAAGAGCAAATACTGAACAATCCCAGGTGTTAACAACAACAACAAAAAAATTATAGCTACCTGGGGGCTGGAGTAAAATTACAATGGGTCGACCTTGCATACTGAGGACCCAGGTTCAATACCACCTGCCATCCCATATGGGCTCTGAGCACCACCTGGAGTAATTCCTGATCCAGAACCCAGAGTAACCACTGAGCACTGACAGGTGTAGTCAAAAAAAACAAATAAGCAAACAAACGAAAGAGATGGTTATCTCTGCTTTTCAGAACTATAGGAATTATTTTTTTTAATGCTGCATAAATAGCACTACATAAAGCCATATAAAATATAGAAACCTACATATGCATATGTATATATACATGTATACACATATATCACTATATAAAGCAATGCAAAACACATTATTCTGTTCCCCTTCTATAATTCTACACCATTCACTTACCTGGCCTTCTGCATGTTTCCAAGGCCTGTATATGAGGTCAACTGGGAATACTTCCATTCCCAGACCCCTCTGAATGCCATAAACAACATTATGAAGTCCTTTACTATCACGAATTTGAAATCCAGGATGGTCCAGTTCATAAGTTACTTCCTTGAAATTCAAACTCGGGTTCTTAAAATAAAATAAAATGCTTTAATAAACAAAAGAAGATATGTTTTGATACTTTAACCAGAGTCTATATATACTTTTCAACTAAGATGTTCTAACAATAAACTAAAAATCATCTAGAATTTGCAGAAAGGTTTTTTTAAAAGGTAAATATTAAAAAAAAAAAAGGAAATATTAAAAAGTCCCAACACTGGGCCTGAGAGATAGCACAGCGTTAAGGTGTTTGCCTTGCATGCAGCCAATTCAAGATGAATGGTGGTTTGAATCCTGGCATCCCACATGGTCCCATCCAAGCCAGGAGGGATTTCTGAGCCTATAGCCAGGAGTAACCTCTGAGCATCACCGGGTGTGCTTCCCCCCCCCCCCCAAAAAAGAAAACAACAACAACAAAAAAAAAATCCAGGGCCGAAGACATAGCATGGAGGTAGGGCGTTTGCCTTGAATGCAGGAGGGCGGTGGTTCAAATCCAGTCATCCCCTATAGCTCCCCCAAGCCAGGAGGGATTACTAAGAGTATAGCCAGGAGTAACCTCTAGAGCATCACTAAGTGTGGCTCAAAAACAAACAAACAAACAAAAAGAGCAAAGAAATAATTTACATAGAAAGGAATAGCCTCAGATTTATAGCAGACCAAGGCCAGGGTCATAGCACAGTGGGTGGAATGCTTGCCTTGCATGTGGCCAACCTGGGTTCAATTCCCAGCATCCTAATAGTCTCAAGCACTGCCAAAAGTAATCCTAAATTGTAGAGTCAGAAGTAATCCCTCTAGGGCCTGAGAGATAGCACAGCAGTAGGGCATTTGCCTTACATGCAGCTGACCTGGTAGAGACCCTGTTTGATTCCCAGCATCCCATATGGTCCCCAGACTGGCAGGAGTAATCCCTGAGCATCGCAGGGTGTGGCCTAAAAACCAATCAATAATATTTGAAAGAATGAAAGGGAAGGGGGGGGAAGAGGAGAGGGAGGCAGGGAGGGAGAGAGAAAGGAAGGGAGAGAGAAAGAGGGAGGGAGGGGGAGAAAGAAAGGAAGGAGAGAGAGAAAAGAGAGAGAGAGAGAAAGAAAGAAAGAAAGAAAGAAAGAAAGAAAGAAAGAAAGAAAGAAAGAAAGAAAGAAAGAAAGAGAGAGAGAGAGAGAGAGGGAGGGAGGGAGGGAGGGAGGGAGGGAGGGAGGGAGGGAGGGAGGGAGGGAGGGAGGGAGGGAGGGAGGGAGGGAGGGAGGGAGGGAGGGAGGGAGGGAGGGAGGGAGGGAGGGAGGGAGGGAGGAAGGAAGGAAGGAAGGAAGGAAGGAAGGAAGGAAGGAAGGAAGGAAGGAAGGAAGGAAGGAAGGAAGGAAGGAAGGAAGGAAGGAAGGAAGGAAGGAAGGAAGGAAGGAAGGAAGGAAGGAAGGAAGGAAGGAAGAGGGTATTAAAGAACAGAACACTTAGGGTGCAGTTGCTTTGCATGGGACTGTACCAGGTTCAAACATCCCATATGCTCCCCTTCATCACAAGACATAATTCCTGAGAACAGAACCAGGAGCAACATCTTAGCATTAATGGGGTGAGGGACAGGGAAAAGAGGAGAAAGGGAGGGAAGAGGGGGGAGAGAGGCAAGGGGAAGTGATGTAGAGGTAGAGAGAAGGAGGGAGAAGAGAATCCTACTAAACTGAAACAGAAAAAAAATGGAGGGGGGTCACAATAGATAGGACAGAAATCCACAGACATCAGATATTACTTTGAAAATCTATACACCACAGAACGAGAGAACCTAGAAGAAATGGATAAATTCTTGGACTGTTATGCAGACCTCCTGAACAGACCTATTACAATAGACAAAATTGAAATGGTAATAAGTCTCCCAAAAAAGACAATTCACTAATGAGTTCTTTCAAACCTTTAAAGAGGATCTACTCTGCCAATCCTTCTCAGGCTCTTTTAGGAAATAGAAAACTCCTAAACAGTTTCTAAGAAACAAGCATCACCCTGATACCAAATGATGGGCAGACACAGCACAAAAAATATCAACTCATCAAAAAGATCATATATCCAGGTATAAAACAATAGCACAGTGGATAGGGCATTTGTCTTGCATACAGCCAATCTGGGTTCAATTCCTGGAATCTGGTCCCCCAGCCTGCCAGGAGTAACACCTAGCAGTCTGGGTGTGGTTCAAAAATCAAAAATGATAAAAAAAAAAAAAAAAAAAAAAGAAAAAAGAAAATAAAAGAAAAAAAAGGGGCCGGGCGGTGGCGCTAAAGGTAAGGTGTCTGCCTTGCCTGCGCTAGCCTTGGACGGACCACGGTTCTATCCCCCGGTGTCCCATATGGTCCCCCAAGCCAGGAGTAACCCCTGAGCGTTACCGGGTGTGGCCCAAAAACCAAAAAAAAAAAAAGATCATATGCCATGACCAAGTGGGAGTCATCCCAGAGATACAAGTATGGTTTAACATATAAAGTCAATAAACCTACCATATTTTCCGGCGTATAAGATGACTTTTGAAACAAAAACAAGTCAATCGAAAATCGGGGCCGAGTATATCTGGAAAAATGTTTCAATGTGCCGCTAAACAAAAATTGTCTGAATATTGCCACAAAACGAATTTTCCAACTGAATCCTGCACCAATCACTGCAAGGCTGCTTGGACCGCCTCTCTTAACTCAGCCACTCCAAGCAGGCTTTTTATGCATGCAAATTAGACAATGTTCTGGACCGGAATCTACACTGTCAAAAGCCTGCTCAGGTTGGCCAGAGTCAGAGAGGAAGTCTATTACAGTATAACCTTTGAACCTTTGCTTGTTGTGATTGGCTCACTGTGGTACATACAGTTGCAGCACAGGAACATTCTGTCTGACACAGCGAATATAGGCCTAAACCTATGTTTTAACTGCAAATTTAGGGGGTCGTCTAATACGCTGGCAAATACACCATATCCTTATGGGAGGAAATACCCACATTATCATATCAACTGATGCAGGAAAAAGTGTTAAGACAAGACACAGTCCCCATTCATGATTTTAAAAAAGCCCTAGGAGGGAGGGAGGGAGGGAGGGAGGGAGGGAGGGAGGGAGGGAGGGAGGGAGGGAGGGGAGTTTGCTTTGCACAAGGCCAATCCAGATTTTATCCCCGGCTTTCTATAAGGTTCCCCCAAGAGAGCAATAATTCATTAAGTGAGGACCCAGAAATTACCCCTGTGCATAGCTGAGGGTGTCCAAAACGGAAGTCTCAAAAGACTTCCTCAACATACTCAAAGCCATTAACCACAACCCACAGCAAACACTATGGCCAATGGGGGCAAGCAACTAAAAGTGTTTGTTCCATCTGGGCCAGGAGAGATAGCACAGCAGTGTTTGCCTTGCAAGCAGCCGATCCAGGACCAAAGGTGGTTGGTTCGAATCCCGGTGTCCCATATGGCCCCTGTGCCTGCCAGGAGCTATTTCTGAGCAGACAGCCAGGAGGAGTAACCCCTGAGCACCACCAGGTATGGCCCAAAAACAAAACAAAAATAAACAAAAAAAAAGTGTTCCATCTAAGATTCCGCACAAGACAAGGTTTCGCACTCACCATTTCTATTCAATAAAGTACTAATTGACATAACAATTAGGCAAGAAAAGATAACAGCACCAAAATAGGAAAAAGATCAAGCTCTATTTGCAAGTGACATATTCCTATATTTAGAAAACACTGCAAAAGAAGCTCATAGAAACAGTAGATTTGTATAGATTACCTACAAGATTAACATGCCAAAATACAGCTTTTCTACATACAAATAAGTGAAATAAATTTTAATCCCATTTACAACTCTGGCTCAGAAAATCAAATACAGGGCCAGAGCAATAGTATAGTGAGTTGAATGTTTGCCTTGCTTGTGTTCAGTCTCTGGCATCCCATATAGTCTCCCAAGAGGAATAATCCCTGAGCATTGCAGCAACAACAAAGCTCAAATACCTAGAAATCAACTTAATCAAAAAGGTAAAGGACATACACATAGAACTATAAAGCATCACTTCAAAAAAATAAGAAACCATGTACCTAAAATATTACTTTGAAAGATCTGTAATTCACTTTGGACACAATAAAAATTATTGAAAAGAATACAAAATATTAAAAAATAAAAATAATAAAAGGAAATAGAAACACATCCCCTAGTTATGGACTGGGAGAATTAACATCAAAATGGCAGTATTTCCTGAGCATTATCCCTGTAAGGATACCCATGACATTTTTCAGAGAAATAGACCAAACACTTCTGAAGTTCATATGAAACAATAAATACCCCACACACCAAACAGCCAAAGAAATTCTTGGAGGGGCCGGGTAGGTGGCGTTGGGCCGGGTAGGTGGCGCTGGAGGTAAGGTGTCTGCCTTGCAAACGCTAGCCAAGGAAGGACCGCGGTTCGATCCCCCGGCGTCCCATATGGTCCCCCCAAGCCAGGGGCGATTTCTGAGCACATAGCCAGGAGTAACCCCTGAGCGTCAAACGGGTGTGGCCCAAAAACCAAAAAAAAAAATTCTTGGAGAAAAGATGGAAGGCATCACTTTCCCAACCTCAAACTGTACTGTACTACAAAGCTATAGTAATTAAAATAGCTTAGTACTGGACTAAAGACAGATCTTCTAATCAATAAAATAGAATTGAAAATCCATAGATGAGAGGTGGGAGTGAAGGAGTTAAAAAAAGAAAATCCAGAGATGGAATCTCATATACGATCAGTTAAATCTGATAAAGAAGCAAAATATTTAGTGGAGCAAGGAAACAATGGTCAACAATTGGTGTTAGGCAGTAGATTCCCCTCAGCGCATGAATGCCAATGTCCAATGCGACCTGCTACATCCTCAAACAGAAAAAGCTCAACTCCAAACATAACCCTACCAAACTTCCAAGTCACCAAATTTGTTTTAGATCTATAAATCCTATACCACAAAGACCAGTGTCAGTTAAGTACTGTCACAGGAAACCTGAAGGAAAGTTTCATAATAATCTATAACTTCAGGGGCCGGAGCGACTGGCGCAGTGGTGCTAGATGTAAGACATCTGCCTTGCAAGTGCTAGCCTATGACAAACTGCGGTTCGATCCCCCAGCATCCCATATGGTCCCCAGCCAGGAGCGATTTCTGAGCGCCAGGAGAAACCCTAGAACTTGGTCAACGGTGTTGCTCCCCTCCAAAAAAAAAAAACAATAACCTATCAACTTTGGAGAGCCTAAACAGTAACATACAAGGCTCAGCTCACACAAACCACAGCCCAGTAAATCATTAGACACTGACTTTAGTAGATACCATGAAGCAATATAACAATCATTTCAAACTGTCCTGTGCTGATATAAGTTTTGATAATTCTATTTACTTGTGTTGTAACAAGCATTATGAAATGTCTATGCCTGCATGGAGGCAGACTATCATGGGTGAGCAAGTAGGGACACTGGTAGTGGGATTGGTGTTTGAATATTTAAGCCTGCAATAACTATATTATGAACAACTTGGTAAATCAATTTTATAAGAAAAAAAATCAGGGGCCGGAGAGATAGCATGGAGGTAAAGCGTTTGCCTTTCATGCAGGAGGTCATCGGTTCGAATCCCGGCGTCCCATATGGTCCCCCGTGCCTGCCAGGAGCAATTTCTGAGCCTGGAGCCAGGAATAACCCCTGAGCACTGCCTGGTGTGACCCAAAAACCAAAAAAAAAAAAAAAAAAAAAAAAAGAAAAAAAATCAGAAGAAATTAGAGTCGGATAGTTTTGGGCCAGAGTAGCAGGACGCTTGCCTTGCACGCAGACAGACCTCAATTCATCCCTAGCATCCCATATGGTCCCCCAAGCCAGGAGTGATTTCTGAGCACAGAGCCAGGTGTAACCCCTGAGCATCACAAGGCGTGGCCCAAAAACCAAAAAAAGTTGGATAATTTAAAAAAAAATCTAAAAAGCACAGTAATAAAACTCCGTATCACAAATTACCAGAGAAATGCAAATCAAAACAATAAATTGGGTATGTGCTAGCTTTGGCAGCACATACACTAAAATTGGAATGATACAGAGAAGATTACCATGGCCCCTACTCGAGGATGACATACAAATTAGTGAAACATTCCATATTTTAAAAAAAATGGTTATCTCCTGACAGAGACTGGCACTCATCACCCAAAAAACACACACACACACACACACACACACACACACAACTTAAACAACCAGTGTTAGCATGGACATAGGAAAAGTGGTGAGAACTTCAACTGGTCTAGACTTCATGTAAAACAATATGAATATTCTTCAAAAGAAAAAAAAATAGGAATAGCTCTTAGGGTGTTTGCCTTGCATCTAGTCAACGAGTTAAATCCTGAGGACTTCCAGGAGTTAATTACTGAGTGCAGAATCTCACAGCATTGCTGGGTATGGCTCAAAAAAAAAACAAAAAGGGGCCAGAGTAACAGCGGTCAGTAGAGTGTATATATGCCTTGCATGGAGTTGCACAGGTTCGATCCCTAGCATCTCATATAGTTCCCTGAGTTTACCAGGAGTAATTTCTCTTTTTTGGTTTTTGGGCCATACCCGGCAGTGCTCAGGGGTTACTCCTGGCTGTCTGCTCAGAAATAGCTCCTGGCAGGCATGGGGGACCACATGGGACACCGGGATTCGAACCAACCACCTTTGGTCCTGGATCGGCTGCTTGCAAGGCAAACGCCACTGTGCTATCTCTCCAGGCCCACCAGGAGTAATTTCTGATGCAGAGCCAGGAGTGACTCCTGAGCACTGCTGGGTATGCCCCCACTGAAAATAGGAAAAAAAAACAAAACAAAACAAAACAAAACAAAAAAAAACACAAGAATAATAACCAAAGACAACAGAAATGAAGGCCAGGAATCCCCCCCCAGCACTCCCAGGAGTAGCCCCAAACTACACAGACATATGCTATAAAATATGCATTATATATTAAAACATCTTGAAAAAATACATTATATGTACTCACCAGTTCTTTGAGAACATCAATCAAAACTTCCACATTCCATGTGTGTGCCTGTGCACCATCACTTTTATCTTTACCATCACTCCAGATCCCACTGCCAGGAGCTGAGATACTCTGTAAACATACAACCAGAATTAAACAAAACCAAGTATTTTATACATTCAAATCTAATTGATGGATCAATACTAATATAATTTAAACACACACACCCCAAATCGCACAAGACACCAATTCACACTGAAAAACACTCAACTTTTAATTTACCTGTAGTGGAATGCCATCTGTAAGTCCTGAATGAGTCCGAGCCATCATTCCCAAAACTCTTGCAACCTGGGCAGCTGTGATCTCCCGAACGCCAAACTGCATGATTATATTGCGACATTCTTCAATACTGAAAAATAAATTTTAACTTCAGTAAACTGCTATAGGGCTATGTACATACAGTACTCTTATATGAGGCTCTTGGGTTCAGAAAGGAGAAGGGAGTGATGAATATTCTCACCCACTCAGTGACAAAATTTAATTAAGGTATGGCAGCATAAAATGAAACCTTGAGTGAGCTTCCTAGACCCTTGGTAGTATAGACAGAATAATTAGCTTCACTTCTTTCTTTATGATATAGGTTTACATTTAAAAAAAAAAAATCTTGGGGCCGGAGAGATAGCATGGAGGTAAGGCGTTTGCCTTTCATGCAGAAGGTCATCAGTTCAAATCCCGGTGTCCCATATGGTCCTCCATGCCTGCCAGGAGCAATTTCTGAGCCTGGAGCCAGGAATAACCCCTGAGCACTGCCAGGTGTGACCCAAAAACCACAAAAAAAAAAAATCTTTTTTTTAACCTCAGGGGCCTGAGCAATAGCACAGCAGGTAAGGCGCATTTGCCTTGAATGTGGCAGACTTGTGTTCAATCTCAGCCTTCCAATATGGGTGCCAGGAATAATTTCTGAGCAGAGCCCTAATAACTCTTAAGCACTGCCTGGTATGGCCCAAAAACAAAAGTAAAAATATAAACTACCCAAAAACTTGCCTTGCACAAGGTCAACCTAAGTGTGACACCCAGTCAGTCCGCAACATGATCCCAGAGCCCTACCAGGAATGATCCTGAAGAACAGAGCCAGGAGTAAGCACAGAGAATGGCTGGGTGTGGCCCAAAGCAAAATGTAAAACTCTTCTTACATAATGGTACAGCACATGCCTTGTACACAAGTATGTAGTTGTATGAAACACATTTAAATTAAAAACATTAAAGTTATGTTTTATTCCTTGAAACCCACCCCCAAAAATAGGGGGAAAGAATTTTAACATAAATGAAACCTGGGCCAGAAAGATAATACCTCAATGGGGCCAGAGAGAGCAAGCGGGAGGGCATTTGACTTGCATGCAGCCGAACCAAAATTGGCTGTGGTTCAAATCCCAGCTTCCCATATGTTCCCTGAGCCTGCCAGAAGAGATTTCTAAGTGTAGAGCCAGGAGTAACCCCTGAGTACTGCCGGTGTGACCCAAAAACCAAACACAAGAAAAAAAAGGAGGGGGGGGGGGGCGAGGGAGAGAGGAAAGAAAGGGAGAGACAGGGAAGAGAGAGGGGAAAGAGGAAAGGGAAAGGGAAAGGGAAAGGGAAAGGGAAGGGGAGGGGATGGGAAGGGGTAGGGAAGGAGAAGAAAGAGAAAAGGAAAGAGGGAAGGGGAAAGGGAAAGGGAAAGGAAGGGAAGGGAAAGGGGAAGGGGAAAGGGAAGGGAAAGGAAAAGGAAAAGGAAAAGGAAAGGGAAGGAGATAGAAGACAGACCGACAGACCAACCTCAAGGGGTGAATTTTACAAGCTGGTGACTTGGGTTCATCCCCAGCATTGCATGGTTCCCAGGCACTGATGAATACAGTATAGTACGATTTGAAGAGACACCCCACACACACACACACACACAAAATCTATGACCTAAAGAGACACCACCCATACATGCACACACACACATGCACACGGCAGTACAAACCCAAGAGACACAAACATCCCACCCACCCACGACAGTATGACCTGAAGAGACATCACATTATACACACATGACATTCTCCCCAAAGTCACATACACAATTCAAAAATATAGTGATACCATATACAGCCATAAAATTATCCTCCCAAATTCTTTAATCTATTATTACTGATAATTAATCAAACTGTTTGATTATTGTGATGTGTACAAAGACTTGAAAAAAATTCAACCCTTTTCACATGGTATTCTTTTTTTTTTTTTTTTTTTTTGGTTTTTGGGTCACATCCGGCAGCGCTCAGAGGTGGCTCTACGCTCAGAAACTGCTCCTGGCAGGCTTGGGGGACCATATGGATGCCGGGAATCAAACCTCCATCCTTCTGCATGAAAGGCTAACGCCTACCTCCATGCTATCTCTCCGGTCCCTAACGTGGTATCTTGATGTTAAAGCAAAGTAAAGTTTTATGACAGGTACAAATAAGACACAAAAATGAACACACTATTTTGATCATAAGTAATTAGATTTGTTTTCTTAAAAGTACTGAAATACCCTAAATAACTCATTCTTAAAAAACTATAAATAATCTATCCACTGTAGTCTTAAGTGAACAGAATGAAACAATGTCCTTTTGTGCACCATGGCAAATGAGAAAATTACGCAAGAAACAGATATATAAAAGGCAGAAAAGAAATATGGCATAAGGGGGCCGGGCGGTGGCGCTGGAGGTAAGGTGCCTGCCTTGCCTGCGCTAACCTAGGACGGACCGCAGTTCGATCCCCCGGCGTCCCATATGGTCCCCCAAGAAGCCAGGAGCAACTTCTGAGCGCAGAGCCAGGAGTAACCCCTGAGCCTCACAGGGTGTGGCCCAAAAACAAAAACAAAAAAAAAAAAAAGAATCAAGAAATATGGCATAAGATGAACCTGCAAGAAAATGTAGGTTCAAAAATTAAGGAACTGGCTGACAAAAAAAATTAGACACAGAATGAAAAATTATACAATCAATCATTACTTGCTTCAATGCTTTCCTCTTCCTGTTCCCCCAAAACTAAAAATGCCTGAACTGGCAATAAAATCAAAAACTCTTGTTCCTAAATTTGAGAAATAAAGAGAGAAATTTATCTACCAAAATAGTTATACTATCAATAAGATGAGCACATGAAAATTTAAACTTAAAGGCAAATAACTGACAATGACAACATATAACACATTAGTGCCATGAGTGGTTCACACATAAATGTGGTTTAATTAGCACAAATTACAGAACCAATATCAAAATGTTATGCAATTTTAAAAACCAAAGAGGTTTAATCAAACTACCAACCTTGCACAAAAGCCATATCCTACTTCTTGCATAAAATCAGCCAAGGAACTCTCCATCATGGTTTTTGCTACCCCTCCAGAATCAGGCAGGATCCTGTCCATTAGAATGTCCCGTTTTTCAGGATATAAAAGTGGTGCAAGCACCACGGGACAGCGTTCCTGAGGAAAATCTAAAGAAAGAAAAAAAAAAAAGATTACATTAAAAAACATATCCTCCTCTTGGGCCCGGAGAGATAGCACAGCGGTGTTTGCCTTGCAAGCAGCCGATCCAGGACCGAAGGTGGTTGGTTCGAATCCCGGTGTCCCATATGGTACCCCATGCCTGCCAGGAGCTATTTCTGAGCACACAGCCAGGAGTAACCCCTGAGCACCGCCGGGTGTGACCCAAAAACCAAAAACCAAAAAAAAAAAGTATGTCCTCCTCGTAAAAGGCTTTTCTAAACATGTAACCATTAAGGTCAGATTCAAAGAAACCAAATTATGCATTTTTCCACCCTAGATAGACAGCAATTCTAAATTTTGAGTATCTGTACCCTACAAAATTTGCTTGAAGTCTTAGATCATTTTGTTTGAAAGCCACACCTACTTGTGGTGTAGAGAACTACTTGCTTCAAACACAGGTTCCCATGAAAAACTGCTGCTCCAGCCCTTTGTGCCATCGACAGAAACCAAATCTATTTTTTAATGTGAGGATTCCAGGAGGGATTGACCCATTTATAACCTAAATGCTGTATTTTGACAGTTCTCATCTAAGGAAGGCCAACTTGAATATCAAAGTCTAATTTTCATGATAAGCAGAAAAGTTATAATAAGAAAGTTAATACAGGAGCAACAGTGGTAAGAGTTGATAAAATGTTTTGTTTGCTTTATACAGTCAACCAGGGTTCAATCCCTAGCACATCGTATGATCTCCTGAGCATGGCCAAAAGTCCTTCCCTAAAAAAGATAACTAATGCATTTTACTATTAAGCTACTTAAAGCTTTCATCATCAAGAAAGTAAAAAAAAAATCATATTGATGTTTTACATGCACTAACTAAAAAAAATATTTTTTTATTTCAGTTTTTGGTTTTTGAGCCACACACCTGAAAGTGCTCAGGAATTTCCTGGCTCAAATTACCCTGGTGGGCTGGGGATACAAAAGGGATGCCAGGCAGAGGTCAAACACTGGCCAATCACATGCAAGGTAAATACTATATCTCTGGTTCCTAACAAAAATATTTCAGAACTTTTCGTAGGACAAAAAAACAACTAACAAAAATATCAGTAATTATCTTAAGTTTGTCAAGGTGGTAAAAATATTATAAAAACTAAATTATTAAACTAAAAAAGATCATTTCACCAAAGCGTTGAATCTTTGCCTCTATGTGAAAAAGAGAAAGCATAAAAATGTACAGTTTAGGAGCTGGAGAGATAGCATGGAGGTGGGGTGTTTGCCTTACATGCAGAAGGACGGTGGTTCGAATCCCAGCATCCCATATCATCCCCCGAGCTTGCCAGGAGCAATTTCTGAGCATAGAGCCAGGAGTAGCCCCTGAATGCTGCCGGGTGTGACCCAAAAAACAAAAGAAAAAAAAAAAAGTACAGTTTAGGGGCCAGTGAGGTGGCGCTAGACGTAAGGTATCTGCCTTGCAAGCGCTAGCCAAGGAAGGACCGCGGTTCGATCCCCTGGTGTCCCATATGGTCCCTCCAAGCCAGGGGCAATTTCTGAGCACTTAGCCAGAAGTAACCCCTGAGCATCAAACGGGTGTGGCCGGGAAAAAATGTACAGTTTAATAAAAAAGAAAGAAATGTACAGTTTGGGAACCAGAGCGATTGTACAGCGGGGTAAGATGTTTGCCATGCACGCAGCAGACCTGGCTTCAATCCCCAGCATCCCATGTGGCCCCTGTACATGCCAGGAGTAATTTCTGAGTACAGAGCCAGGAGTAACCACTGAGCCACCTCTGGGGATGGCCAAAAAACAAAAAGGGTGAAGAGAGATGTACTGTTTTATATACAATACTGGTGTGTCTTTTATAGTTTTTATTAGTGGGCTTTTATGATTTTCATATATTATTATTTCACAGGAGCCATATGAAATAATGATTAGGACAATAGAGAGCATCTCCTTGGTTATTTTAAATTATTAAATATTTTCCAGAGGCAGAGGGATGGGGGAAGAAAGAAGGGCAGTAGTGAACGGTCTTAGGTACTTAGTGATGGTGAAAGTTCAATAATTAAACATATCAAAACCACAAATGTGAGGCCAGAGATATAGTACAGTGGGTAGAGCATTTGCCTGGCATGTATATAGCTCACCCGGGTTTGATTCTTGGTATCCCATATAGTTCCCAAAGTAGTGCCAGAAATAATCTGATTGCAGAGCCAGAAGTAATCCCCTAAGCATGCAGGGAAGCCCCCTCAAAATAAAATCAGCTATAAATATTAACAGTATTATAAACATGTGACAGACATTTAAAAAATGCCCCTCAGGGGCCAGAGAGATAGCACAGCTGTAGGGTGTTTTCCTTGCACCACACATCCGACCCAGGACAGACAGTGGTTCAAATCCCGGCATCCCATATGGTCCCCCAAGCCTGCGAAGATCAACTTCTGAGCATTGCTGGGTGTGACCCAGAAAACAAAATCCGAAGGGGTGGGGGGAGCCCCTCTGCCCCCTGAGATAGTACAGCAAATAGGATGTTTTCCTTGCACAAACCTAGGTTCAACACAGGCATCCCATATGATCCCCAGATCGGTGCCAGGATTAAGCCCCAAATACAGAGCCAGGAGTAAGCCCTGAGCACTTCTAGGTATGCCAAAATAACAAAAGAAATTTTAAAATAGAAGGGGAAAGGGGGCTGAAGAGATAGCATGGAGGTAGGGTGTTTGCCTTGCATGCAGAAGGACTGGTTCGAATCCCGGCATCCCATATGGTCCTCCATGTCTGCCAGGAGTAACCCCTGAGCACTACCAGGTGTGACCCAAAAACAAAAACAAAAAACCAAAAAGGGGAAATTTTAAATTTTAAAATAGACTAAGAGAATTAGAGAATCAGTGAA
This sequence comes from Suncus etruscus, assembly GCF_024139225.1. Taxonomy (NCBI): domain Eukaryota; kingdom Metazoa; phylum Chordata; class Mammalia; order Eulipotyphla; family Soricidae; genus Suncus; species Suncus etruscus. Next base: position 52,684,615 of record NC_064861.1, read on the forward strand.
TTCCTTTGTAGTCTCAAATGGAGGGGGGTAGCACATGTGTGCACACATGGCTTTTTATTTGCTTTGATCTGGTTTCTGGATCATACCTAGAAATGCAGACTTACTCCCAGCTCTGTGCTGGTTACGTTCTAGAGACTCTGTCAAAAATCAATTCCAGTTGACTGCATGTAGGACTACAATAGAGGAGTGTTTAGGGAAGAGATGCGGTGGGGAAGTAGTGTCAGTATCTCTCTGGGGTATGTGTGAGGTGAGTGTGTGGTGTCCATTAAGGACTGCAACTAGGGGCCCGGAAGAGATAGCACAGCGGCGTTTGCCTTGCAAGCAGCCGATCCAGGACCAAAGGTAGTTGGTTCGAAGTGTCCCATATGGTCCCCCGTGCCTGCCAGGAGCTATTTCTGAGCAGACAGCCAGGAGTGACCCCTGAGCACTGCTGGGTGTGGCCCAAAAACAAAAAACAAAAAAAAAAAAAGAAAGAAAGAAAGAAAAAAAAGAACTGCAACTAGGTGCTACAAGCACCACAAGTAAAGGATTTAATCCCTGATAATTGCTACAGTAACAGTAACAAATGGATGAGATAGGGCAGCACAAAGAGAAAAAAGATGGTCCTCTACAGGCCACAAATATTTTTACCTCTGCGCAGTGTCTTTAGGAAAGCGTCTATCTGTTCCTGTCCAACTCCAAAGGCTCCCTTCTGCCCAAAGAGAAGATGGGAGAGGAGAAGGTGTAGGACCTCTATTGCTATATCTTGGAAGCCACCTTCTTGATTTCCACTGACGTCTGCGTCAATGTAAGAACGCAGAAGATCTGGAAGCTTCTGTTTGATAAACTGAGCAGCTAAAAATTGAGCAAAGAACAACGAAACCGTTATTTTTACATTATAGTAGGCAAAACAACACCATAAAATAGATGTTCCTCATTCTCATTAATTCACCGTTCACTCTCTAAATTCATAGCTCTAACAGTCATGGGTAATAAAACAAGAGAACAATGCCAGGGGCAATAGGGAGGAGAAATGGAGAGCTTTTCAAAGGGTATATGTTTCAGTTTTGTAGGATAAAGTTCTAGGCATCTTTTACAAAATAATGTAAACACATGTGAAGCCTCTGAACTGTATGTATATTAAAATATGGTGACAGGGGCTGGTGAGGTGGAGCTAGAGGTAAGGTGTCTGCCTTGCAAGTGCTAGCCAAGGAAGGACCGTGGTTCGATCTCCCGGCCCCCCAAGCCAGGGGCAATTTCTGAATGCTTAGCCAGGAGTAACCTGTGAGCATCAAACGGGTGTGGCCCAAAAATAAATAAATAAATAAAATATGGTGATGAAAGAAAAGTTTGTTTTTTTACCATATCAACGATACATAATCTTAAATTATTTGAAAATTCTAAATCTAAACAAGGTAGTCTCATGATTTCAAAGTCTGTGAGTTGTTGTTTATCTCATTTTGCTATTAGATCTTTAGAAAAAACTTACCAAAACCTCTGAGATCTGAGCTGGAAGAATTCAAGAGGGCAAGGCCAAATATCACCTATAATAAAAAACAATCTGAGTGAACAAAGTGCCACATTGATTCTAATTTTAGCTATATATATTTTAAATCACCTACCTCTTGTACTTTGCTTAACTTGAGAACTTTACTCAGCTGGGCAAACAAGTGGGGTGCAGGCTTTAAACTCTGAAAAAAATCCAATTTTGCTTTAAATTAAGAACATTCAAGTTTTTATGTTGTTGTTTCATTAAAAAGCACAATCTTATTGAATTATGGTGCTAGACAAGAATGGAATAACTCTGCGGTGCTATTTAAAATAAGTACACCATGTCCTAAAACTAACTTGAGACTGATTTGATATGGACTTATATTCTATTTGACAAACTACCTGCTATGTCTTTCTTAACTACAAATGATTCAAACTATTAGTAATTTTAAAAGACAAAGCAATATGAAATCAAATTTAAGCCCTTTTTGAAGATTTATTTTGGGAGGGGTCCACAAGCAATGGCTCTCAGGGGTTATTACTGGCTCTGCGCTCAGAAATCACTCCTGGCAGGCTCGGGGGACCATGTGGGATGCAAGGAACCCAGGTTGATGTGTACAAGGCAAATGCCCTACCCACTGTGCTATCACTCCTGTCCCTGAAACCATATTTATAAAAATATAAAAACTAAAAGCTATACCAACCTTCTGATAGTGCAAAGGATTATCAATGGCATAGGACAGCGTTGAGATAAAATTTGGCTTTGTAATCAATGTTGCACACTCCTGAATCAGAAACTGAGTCTTTAAAAAAAAAACAAAACAGATCTTCATTAGCTCTAGCAATCATCTTATTCTGAAAATAAAAGTACTGAAATATTAAAATGCAACCCAATATTATATACATTTCCTAAGTTTCAAAATCTGCTTTTTAAACTCCATGTAAACAAGTCTCATCAACAAATATCAAAAGCTCTTGAAAATATCATTCACTGACAAAAGAACTATAAAGAATAACGAAACAAATTATTTGCAGACTAAGAATCAATCTTTGACAAAAGGTGTAGTTTTTCCTCAGCATTTCTCTGATGTGCTCTCAAAAACTGAACTGAATGGGTAAAAAAGCATAAAAGAATCCAAAAAAAGAAACAATTTTCAATACCTCTTAATCATTTAGCTAAACTGTCATTTTATGTCATCTCTACATATTCTATGCCCCAAATGCAATTTATTGAATAATTAAGACTTAAGTAAACAAGCTCTGTAAGCATTTGTTTACACCATACTGTATTCTTCCCCCGTGGCAGAATACTGAGAATTTTGGCTTCCATCCCTAACAACACAAAGCAGAAAAACAAACATAAATCCCTCTGTATACCCCCAAATACCTGATGAAAATCTTTGCCACTGCTTTTACCATCGCCACTGAAATCCACATGCGAAAATAGGCAGCGTAATAAATGCCTGTCTGCCTCAGGACCGTGCCGATTCACAATCTAAAAAGACCCAAAAATGTATATTTGTGATTCCCATTGAACAGAATAAAAGTAATATGGAGAAATCTCAAGTTAAGTTAATCAGTCACTTTGAAATAGTCAAAAGAAGTAACAGCTACTAAAATGTTATAAAATGTTCTTAATAATTTCTATACCAAAAGCACCATATGACATAGTAATAAAATGTTTCTGGGCCAGAGAGGTGATAGAGCAAAGGCACTTTGCCATGCATGTGATCAACTTGAGTTTTATCCCTGGCACCCCAACTGGTCCCCCAAACACTGCCAAAAACACTTCCTAAAAGAAGAGTCAGGAGTAATCCCTAAGCACTAGTGGGTGTTGGCCCAAACAAAACCAAAATGTCTGTTGTAATTGCACACATTTTCTAGCAAACTGGACTAAAAAGAGCCTAAGTTTTCTAAGCAATGTTTTTTTTTTGTTTGAAGTAAAAAAAAAAAAAAAAACTTATTTAAAGAAATGTACTTATGTAAAGACTTATGTAAAGAAATGGGTGTAAGGTAACAGGAAGGTAACTGGGAAAATTGGTGATGGAGAATGAACACTGGTGAAGGGAAAGGTGGTAGAACATTGTATGACTAAAATTTCATTATCAATAACTTTTTAACTCTATCTCATGGAGATTTAAAAAAGTAAAATAAAAAATATTTTTGCTCAGAAATGGAGGGAAAGTGAGAGAGATGCTCAAGAAAACATGGGTTTCTCCAGAACCATGTCTATGCATTACTTTTGCCAAGATCCTTAAAATAAGTGATCTGGCAGACTCCTCCCATATCCTTTCTTATATCTCCAATAGAGCCACATTGCTGCAATCACCTTGATCAGCCTCATAATTGGAGGTGGAAAAATGGATGGTACCAAAGACCAGACAGTCGTATGTTCATTTAGTGGAAATAAAAAATGATCAGACTTGAATACCAAATCCAAAGTCAATGACAAAAGAATCGATACCCAATCTACAACAAGCTGTACGGGTGTGGGGGGGGGGGGGAGTTGCACTAGCATTACAGGGGTTAAGGAGGGAGATGTGGGATGCATGCTGACAACAGGGGTGAAAGGAGGACAACACTGGTGATGAGAATGTCCCTCATTCACTATCATTATGTGCTTTAAATTTACTATGAAAGATTTGAAATTCACTTTGACCACAATAAAAATTTTAAAAAAAGTAATCTGGGGGTCGGGGAGATATAACTCAAAGGCATGTTTACAAACCCAGGCCTATGTTCAATTCCAAGCACCAAATGGTTTTCAACTCCCTGCCTTATAGCTTCACTCCCTCCAGCATGGACTAGTTGACCATAGAGCAAAAATAAATAAAAAAAAAAGGGGGGGGGGAGCCGGCAAGATGGTGCTAGAGGTAGCGCTGCCTTGTAAGTGCTAGCCAAGGAAGGATCACAGTTCAATCCCCAGGTGTCCCATATGGTCCCTCCAAGACAGGGACAATTTCTGAGCACTTAGCCAGGAGTAACCCCTGAGCATCAAATGGGTGTGGCCCAAAAAACAAAAAGGGGGGGTGGGGGGCTTGAATGTATTCTTCTTAGATGCTGTTCTTTGATCTCTCTTTCTGGTCCTCACTTTGATCTATATATTTGTACATACTATGGGGCCGGAGCGACAGCACAGAAGTAGGGCATTTGCCTTGCACACTGTCAACCCAGAACAACCCAAGTTGATTCCTGGCATCCCATACGGTCCCCAATTCCTGCCAGGAGCGATTTCTGAGTGCAGTAACTCCTGAGTGTCGCTGGATGTGCCCCATACACACAAAAAATAAAATAAAATAAAAAGTATTTATACTAAAAAAAAAAGTATTTGTACTTATATTTCTACCTGGAAAGCTCCAGATAGTGACATATGGTTTGATCTTACTGTTCCTATTCTAAAAATTCCATGTAGCCAAAAAATACAGTGGGATGGGCTGGGCGGTGGTGCTAAAGGTAAGGTGCCTGCCTTGCCTGCGCTAGCCTTGGATGGACCGCGGTTCGATCCCCCGGTGTCCCATATGGTCCCCCAAGCCAGGAGTAACCCCTGAGCGTTACCGGGTGTGGCCCAAAAACCAAAAAAAAAAAGAAAAAAAAATACAGTGGGAAGAACACTTGCCTTGCACACAGCAGACCTGAGTTTGCTCCTTGACAACCATTATGCTCACCAATCACTGATTCAACAGAGAATGTTATAAATTCATACCTCCCATTTGGCATTTTTCAGGCAAAGTACCAATGGGCAAAGTACTAAATACTCTCCTTTTATGGGTCAGGACTGAAATGACAGTACAATGAATAGGACATTTGTCTTTCATGCATCTGACTGGTTCAATCCCCAGCATCATATATATGTTCCCTCAAGCACCACCAGAAGTAACTTCTGAGCACAGAGCCAGTAGTAACTGGAGCATCACCAGTTGTGGCCCCAAAGCAAAACAAATAAAGAAAATAAAATTTTAAAGAGTATAGGGCCTATGGCCAGGGGTGGCACGTGAAGGCCTTGCAGCTGGCGCAGGAAGGTCCGCAATTTAGATATGAAGAACGCGGCTTTGCAGCTCACCTGGCAACAGAGACAGACTGGCCATTGGGAGGACCCGGCATTGTGCGGCAGTTGGGCACTCGGGCTCAAAAAGTATACTGGTATAGGGCATACCAAGCATTGACTAGAGTCCTAAGTTCAAACAAGGCTCCTTCCAACCATTTATGTCCATTTCCTCTTTACAGGACTACAGCAGCATATGGCTCAATTAAAAATAAAGGGGGGGGGGGACACAGAATAGCAATAAAGTGGGTATAACAATGGCCTCACATGCAGCCAACCCAGGTTCAATCACTGACACCATATAGAGGTCTCCCATAAGCCCTCCAGGAATGATCCCTGGCAAAAACCCTGAATAGGGCGGGGTTGACCCAAAACAAAAATAATAGTAACTAAAAATGTTTGCCTTTTTCTCCTAATCTTGTGCTCCCTCTTAAGTCTGTATTTCTGTTGGTGCTGTAGAGATAGTAAAGCAGATAATAAAGCATACTTTGCATGCATCTGACCCAATTTTATCCATCACTTCAGGTGGTCCCCCCCAGCCCTGCCAGGAGTGGTCTCTAAGTACAGAACCAGGAGGAAGCCCTGAACACACCGGGATGTTGCTTCCTCAAAAGCAAACCAAAAAGTCCATATTCTTTTTGTTGTTGTTTGGTTTTTGGGTCACACCCAGCAGAGCTCAGGGGTTACTCCTGGTTCCAGGCTCAGAAATCGCTCCTGGCAGGCTCAGGGGACCATATGGGATGCCAGGATTCAAACTACCATCCTTCTGGATGCAAGGCAAATGCCTTACCTCCATGCTATCTTTCTGGCTCCGTCCACACATATTTCTGTTTTTCCTCTGCTTTTCTCACCCCTGAACACCATCAGGAGTAACTGCTGGGTGCAAAGGTGTGTCATGCTTTCCTCACCCCAAAAAAAAAACAAAAACAAAAAACTACTTTGTTCAAACTTCTTGAAGCCCCAGCAGTCACATATCCCATAACCTCCAAAGACTAATGTCAGGAGATGAAGCCAAGCTAATGAAATTCACAGGTGCCATAATTATTTTGGAGGGTGACATTTTGGGCCAAACCCAGCCACGCTCTGGGATTACTCCTGGCTCTGCACTCAGAAATTGCACCTGGCAGGGGGACCATATGGGATTCCAGGAATCAAACCCGGTCTGTTCCAGATCAGCTGCTTGCAAGGCAAACGACCTACCGCTGTACTATCTCTCCAGCCCCTATATATCATGATACTTGGGTTGAAAACTCAAGGACTTCTTGGGAGCAAAGTAAATCAAGAATCAATCATTCGGGGCTGGAGAGATAGCATGGAGGTAGGACATTTGCCCTGCATGCAGAAGGCTGGTGGTTCGAATCCCGGCATTCCTGAGCACTGCCGGGTGTGAACCAAAAGCCTGAAGAAGAAAAAAAAAAAAGAATCAAATCATTCCTAACAAGTTTACACAAAGAGTGGTAAGTGCAGTTAGAGAAATAACTACACTAACAGCTACTCTGACAACAGAGAAATACAACGCCTTCTTGAAGAGGGAGGTGGAGAGGTAGGAAATGAGGGGACAATGGTGGTAGAAAAGTTTACTGGTGAAGGGAGGTGTACATTTTATGGCTGAAACCTGATTATGAACATGTTTGTAACCATGGTGCTTAAAAAGATATCATTAATTTAAAAAAAAAGGATTTGGGGCCGGAGAGATAGCATGGAGGTAAGGCATTTGCCTTGCATGCACGTCATTGGTTGGAATCCCAGCATCCCATATGGTCCCGAACCTGCCAAGAGCGATTTCTGAGCATAGAGCCAGGAGTAACCCCTGAGCGGTGCCAGGTGTGACCCAAAAAAAGATCAATAATTCCAATTCTGGGGCCAAAGTGATAGTACAGTGACTAGGGTGTTTGCCTTGCATGCAGCTGACCCAGATTCAATTCCTGATGTGCCATATCCTGACCCTGCCAGGAGTAATCCATGAGCACTGTCAGATGTGCCCACCCCACGAAAAAAATGCAAAATTAAATAAATAAAAGAATCATACCACTTCTATAGAACCTAGACACCTCAATTCCACAATAATCATAGCCCAGTACAAACACAAGCAAATCAGATGAGAATGTAGCATAGAACCCACTGAGAAATTATTTCTCAAGAAAGTATTTGTGGGGCTGGAGAGATAGCATGGAGGCAGGACGTTTTCCTTTCATGCAGAAGGATGGTGGTTCGAATCCCAGCATCCCATTTGGTCCCCCGAGCCTGCCAGGAGCGATATCTGAACGTAGAGCCAGGAGTAACCCCTGAGCGCTGCCAGGTGTGACCCAAAGACCAAAAAAAAAAAAAAAAAGGAAAGTATTTGTGCCTGTTAAATGTACAGGCTTGGGGTGTGGGAAATGGGAAGCAATGGCGGGAAGAAAGGTCACACTTGTGGTGGGATTTGTGTTGAGACATTTAATGGCGGAAACAACTGTTTTATAAACAACTTTGTAAACCATGGTTTAAATAAAGTTTGAGAAAAATAAACTACTTGGCTTTACAAAAATAAAAAGTGGAAACAGCACTCCCCACAAGCAAGTGGAAGCAGAGATAAACAGATGGGACTATATTAAGCTGAGAAGCTTCTGCACCTCAAAGGAAATACATACTAGGATACAAAAGCCACCCACAGAATGGGAGAAACTATTCACCCAATACCCATCAGTAAGGGGCCAATATCTAGTGCATAGAAGTTTGTTCATAATTTTTGTTTTTACTATAATCTGATCCCTCCAACAGTCTGAAGGACAGTGAACTGGCCCCCTGTTTAAAAAGTTTGAGGACCCCTGATCTAACCCCATCAATAAATGGGGACAAGAAATGAACAGGCTCTTCTTCCTCAAAGAAGAAATACAAAAAATAAAGAAGAAAAAATACAAATGGCCAAAAGACTTGAAAAAATGCTCCACATCACTAATCATCAGGGAGATGCAAATCAAAACAACTGATGTACCATCTCACACCACAGAGACTGGCACACATCACAAAGAACAAGAACAATCAGTGCTGGCGGGGATGTGGAGAGAAAGAAACTCATTCATTGCTGGTGGGAATGCCTTCTAGTCCAGCCTTTATAAAAAACAATAATGAAACTCCTCAAAAAAACTGAAAATTGAGCTCCCGTATGATCTAGCTATACCACTCTTAGGGATATACCCTAGGAAAACAAAAATACAATTAAAGGGGCTGGAGAGATAGCATGAAGGTAGGATGTTTGCCTAGCATGCAGAGGTATACTGATTCGAATCCTGGCATCCCATAAGGTCCCTCGAGCCTGTCAGGAGCAATTTCTGAGCGTAGAGCCAGGAGTAACCCCTGAGCGATGCTGGGTGTGACCCCTCCCCCAAAAAAAGATTGGGGGCCAGAGATAGCATGGAGGTAAGGCATTTGCCTTGCATGCAGGACAGTGGTTCAAATCCCGGCATCCCATATGGTCCTCGGAGCCTGCCAGGGGCGATTTCTGAGCGTAGAGTCAGGAGTAGCCCCTGAGCGCTGCCAGTGTGACCCAAAAACAACAACAAAAATCAAACAAACAAAAAAAGATTGGAACAAAAAGATGGGTAAAAACAAAACAGAAAAAGGAATAAAGATCAAAAGATTACTTCTAAGGGCAAAAAATAATTTTCTTTAATGAAATAAAATAAGATTTAAAAAAAAAGAATTTGGGGGGGTTTTGGGCCACACCCAGTGACAGGGGTAACTCCTGGCTATGCACTCAGAAATAGCTCCTGGCTTGGAGGACAATAGGGGACACCAGGGGATCAAACCGCAGTCCATGTTAGGTTAGCATGTGCAAGGTAAACGCCCTGCCACTTGTACCACTGCTCCAGACCCAGAATTTTTATTTTATTTTATTTTGCTTTTGGGGTCATACCCGGCAGCGCTCAGGGCTTACTCCTGGCTCTACACTCAGAAATCGCTCCCGGCAGGCTCAGGGGACCATACGAATGCCGGGATTCAAACCCACAGACCTTCTGCATGCAAGGCAAATGCCTTACCTCCACACTATCTCTCCGGCCCCAGAATTTTTATTTTAAACATAAATAGCTAAGCAAGGGCCAGAGTGATAGCCCAGCAGAAGGGCATTTGCCTTGCACACAGCCAACCTGGGACGAACTCGGGTTCTAACCCCGACATTCCATATAGTCCCTCAAGCTTGCTAGGAGCAATTTCTGAATGCAGAGCCAGGAGTAACCTGAGTACTTCCAGATGTGGCCCAAAAACCCTGAATAGCTAAGGAAAGAAACTCAATGGGTATATAGCAGTGCATATAGTATATATATGTATATAGTATATGTATATGATATAAAGTAGTTAGTGCATATAGTAGGCCCAGGTTCAACCCCTGAATCTATATGAATCCCTAAGTGCAACCTGAAATGACCTCAAACATGTTGGAAACAACTCCTCAAAAAAGAGAAACGGGGGGCCGGGCGGTGGCGCTGGAGGTAAGGTGCCTGCCTTGCCTGCGCTAGCCTAGGACGGACCGCGGTTCGATCCCCCGGCGTCCCATATGGTCCCCCAAGAAGCCAGGAGCAACTTCTGAGCGCATAGCCAGGAGTAACCCCTGAGCGTCACAGGGTGTGGCCCAAAAACCAAAAAAAAAAAAAAAAAAAAAAAGAGAAACGGGCCCAAGAGAAAGCATGGATGTAAGTAAGGCATGGATGTAAGTAAGCCTTCGCACAGAAGGTCAGTGGTTCAAATCCTGGCATCCCATATGGTCCCGTGTGCCTGCCAGGGGTGATTTCTGAGCATAGAGCCAGGAGTAACCCCTGAGCGCTGCCGGGTGTGACCAAAAAAACAAAAACAAAAACAAAAACAAAACAAAACAAAACAAAAAAGAAACAGGGGCCAGAGAGATAGCATGGAGGTAAGGCGTTTGCCTTTCATGCAGGAGGTCATCGGTTTGAATCCCGGCGTCCCATATCCCCGTGCCTGCTAGGAGCAATTTCTGAGCCTGGAGCCAGGAATAACCCCTGAGCACTACTGGGTGTGACCCAAAAGCCATTTAAAAAAAAAAAAAGAAAAAGAAACAGATTTCAATCGAGAAGAGCATGCTTCCTATTCAGGAAACCCCAGATCTACTTTTGGTATAGCATGGTCCCTGGAGCACAAAAGGAATGACTCCTGAACGTGGGGTTACTGAGAATGGGGTGTGTGCGTGCATACACATGTGTACGTACATACACAGCAGCAGCTTTTATATAAAGAATAATTTTCGGGGCTGGAGAGATAGCATGGAGGTAAGGCATTTGCCTTTCATGCAGAAGGTCATCGGTTCGAATCCCAGCATCCCATATGGTCCCCTGTGCCTGCCAGGAGCAATTTCTGAGCATGGAGCCAGGAATAACCCCTGAGCACTGCCGGGTGTGACCCAAAAACCAAAAAAAAAAAAAAAAAAGAATAATTTTCATGTCTGGAGTGGTGGCACAAGCGGTAGGCATCTGCCTTGCATGCGCTAGCCTAGGACAGACCGCAGTTCAATCCCCCGGTGTCCCATATGGTCCCCCAAGCTAGGAGCAATTGCTGAGCGCATAGCCAGGAGTAATCCCTGGTCATCAACAGGTGTGGCCAAAAAGCAAAACAAAATAACAACAATAATCATCATCATCATCATCATCATCATCATCATCATCATCATCATGAACAGAAATTCCCTGCCTGCTATACCATCGCTCCAATCCTAAAAAAATTTTTAACTCAAGATATTGACGAAAATACAACTATAAAAAAGGATGGGTAAGGGGCCAGCGAGGTGGCGCTAGAGGTAAGGTATCTGCCTTGCAAGTGCTAAACCAAGCGGTTCGATTCCACAGCGTCCCATATGGTCCCCCCAAGCCAGGGGCAATTTTTGAGCCCTTAGCCAGGAGTAACCCCTGAGCATCAAATGGGTATGGCTCAAAAAGCCACAAAAAAAAAAAAAAAAAAAAAAAAGGATGGATAATATTTTCCTTTTTTCTATAAGGAATGATCTCTAGAATTATAACTGGTATAGCCAAGAGGGCCAGAGAGATAGCACAGTGGTAGGGCGTTTGCCTTGCAAGCAGCTGATACAGGATGGAAGGTGGTTCGAATCCCAGCATCCCATATTGCCTCCCGAGTTTGCCGGGAGTTATTTCTGAGCGCAGAGCCAGGAGTAACGATGAGTGCTGCTGAGTGTGACCCAAAAAACAACAACAACAAAAAAGTATAGCTAGGGAGGTGGCTCAAATGGGCTAGAACACATTAATTTCACACTAAGTTCTATATGATCCCATCACTGGGTACATTGCTAGATGTAGGTGAAAGTAAAATGGAAGAAATAATATATATACATATATATTATAGTTAAGTAAACTAAAAATTAAGTCACAGGAGCCAGAGATAGCACAATGGGTCTTTTTTTTGCATCCGGCTGACCTGGATACAATCTCTGGCAATATATATACCAGTAAATACATATGTAGAATAATCACTAAAATGTGGTGTTTTATTTCAGTTTTGCAAAAATTGAATAAAACACTATACAATGGGCCCGGAGAGATAGCACAGCAGTGTTTGCCTTGCAAGCAGCCGATCCAGGACCAAAGGTGGTTGGTTCAAATCCTGGTGTCCCATATGTCCCCCGTGCCTGCCAGGAGCTATTTCTGAGCAGACAGCCAGGAGTAACCCCTGAGCACCGCCGGGTGTGGCTCAAAGACAAAAAAAAAAAAAAAAAAAAAAAAAAACACTATACAAGTATCAAATCTACACTTGAGAAAAATAACTTTTTTTTTTTTTTTTTTTTTTTTTTTGGTTTTGGAACACCAGGGGATAGAACTGCAGTCCGTCCTGGGTCAGGACCATAACAGCTGTGCCACTGCACCGGCTCAAAAAAAATTACTTTTGATGCAGACTCTGAAAGACATTCAACTATCTACATATGAGCACAAGAAAAGATTCTAATCATTTAGCACAGCTGGGAGTACATTTGCCTTGTATGCAGCCAACCCAGGTTCATTTGTCCCACAAGGCTGCCAGGAATAACCCGAGTGCTGCTGGGTGTGGCCGAAAAATATTCTGATTAGTAGCCTAAGTCAGAACTACAAGAGATAGAACACTAGAATGACTAAAAGGAAAAATATTTATAAGAACAAGTATCTGTGAGGGTGAAATGGAACGGGAACTCTTATAATACTATTCACACACATGAAAATGTGATTTGAAAGATAGTAAAAGTACTTCAGATACTTCATATCAATTCGATTATTTTAATATATAAACAAAAAAATTTAGCGTATCTAACCCAAAACTTATAATTGAATGTTGAAAGCCAATTATTTCAGAGTGGCTATTCATCAACTAATTAACTATAAATAAATACAAAATAAATATCCATACACTGGGTTACTGGTTCAATCATAAGGGGGATTTCTGACTTAATTCCAACAATCATAAATTGATGATTTATGATTCAAATCATAAATTTAATGTGATTTGTCACATTAAATGATGTGAGGGGGCCAGAGAGACAGCATGGAGGTAGGCCATTTGCCTTGCATGCAGGACAGTGGTTCAAATCCCAGAATCCCATATGGTCCCCCGAGCCTGCCAGGAGCGATTTCTTAGTGTAGAGCCAGGAATAAGCCCTGAGCACTGCCAGGTATGACCCCAAAACCAAAAAAATAATAATAAAATAAAATAAATGACAATGTGATGAATTTAAATTAAATTTTGGGCCACATACAGTGACACTCAGGGGTTACACCTGGCTCTGTACTCAGAAATTACTCCTGGCAGATTCAGAGGACCATAAGTGATGCAGGAATCATATACATATTGACCATGTGCAAGGCAAACATCCTACCTGCTAAGCTATCATTCCAGACTCCCAACATTGGATGTTTTGATTTTTTTTTTATTGTGAGATTTAAGCCACAGTGGTCTGGGATAACACCTGGAGGTGATCAGAAGTCCTTGTGCTTGCTGTGCCTGGGTCTGAAACAGCATTAGCCATGTGCAAGTCAAGAACCTAACCCCTGGATATTCACTCCAACCACTGAAATATCTTTTAATATGATTCTCAGCTGCTTTTTGAATTTGCAGATAACTGGGCCTGCAATTCAATCTGAAAGTCTGAAAGTGTGATACTACTCAGATACTTGTGCCAGGGATTACCTAGGTTACACCTGGCAGTGCTGGGAAGTGTACAGGGGACCACATGGCATAACAGAAACAAACTGAGGTTCACTACACACATAGCATGTACCGTTATGTTCCCTCTATACCGTAACACAAACAAAACATAAATATTAAGATTAAAACAAATCACTAAGTTGCTAATTTCATTAAGTGTTTTGTTTCGGTTTTGGTTTTTGTGCAACATACACCTGTGCACAGTAGTAAATCTTTGCTCTGCACTCTGGAATTACTCCTGGCAGACTCAGAGGAACATGTGGTATTCTGAGGATAAAACCTGAATTGGACAAATGTAAGACAAACACCCTTTGGCTGTGCTGTAACTCCAGCCCCTAAGATTTTTTCTTAATTAGTGTTTGTTTACAGCACTGTGTTTTAGTAATAGAATACAGGGGCCAGAGCAATGGTGCAGTGGTAGGGCATTTGCCTTGCACGCAGCTGACCCAGGAATGGCCACGGTTCAATCCCCCAGCGTTCCATATGGCCCCCCAAGCCAGGAGTGATTTCTGAGCGCCAGGAGTAACCCCTGCTCGTCACCGAGTGTGGCTAAAAAACCAAATGAATGAATGAACGAACGAACGAACAACGAACAAATGAATAAAATATATATGCATCTTGGCCAGAACAGTGGCCCAAGTGTTAAGGCATCCGACTTGCCCGCGTTAGCCTAGGACGATCCCCTGGCATCCCATATGGTCCCCCAAGTCAGGAGCGATTTCTGAGTGCATAGCCCTGGTTATCACCAGGTGTGGCCGATAAACCAAAATAAAAATTAAAAAAAATAAATATAGGGGCCGGGCGGTGGCGCTAAAGGTAAGGTGCCTGCCTTGCCTGCGCTAGCCTTGGACGGACCGCGGTTCGATCCCCCGGTGTCCCATATGGTCCCCCAAGCCAGGAGCAACTTCTGAGCACATAGCCAGGAGTAACCCCTGAGCGTTACCGGGTGTGGCCCAAAAACCAAAAATAAATAAATAAATAAATAAATAAATAAATAAATAAATAAATAAATAAATAAATAAATAAATAAATAGATAGATATATCTGAGGTGGGAACAACAGCACAGCAGTAGGTATTTGCCTTGCACACAACCAACCTGGGACAGACCGGATTCAATCACCAGCATCCTATATGATTTCGAGCCAGCCAGGAGTGATTCCTGAGCAGAGCCATGAGTAACCAGAGCACCGCCAGGTGTGGTCCAAAAAAACAAAAACAAACAAATAGATCTGAAAATATATAAATATAAAATCCTAAAAAAATATTTTAAATACAAAATAAAATCTCTTTTAATCACATACAATAAATTAAACACTTGAAATAGGGGCAAAGGTTATTTTCATACATATTCCCACAAAAACTGCGAACTCGACTGTACATGTATTCACTTAATGGCACTTGCCTGTTACTAGTTTACTTACATGCTGTATTTCCTGCTGGCTGGCTCGGTAGTTTTTCTTGGTTAAATTGTCCACCAGGTAGCTGATTTGAGACAAGGCCAGCGAGAGCGAGTCAAGATTCATTGCTGGTTGGGGCGGAAGCAGGCGGCCGAGCCCGGCGCAAAATCACCATTATTCCCCTTTAGTCACCTCAGAGGCAGGTTAATGCTTTCTTTATAGTGTCTATAGCTGGTATCTGTACAATATCTTCACTTCTTCTTTACAGAGGGTCTTATTTTGTTCTTAAGCATGGCACCTGTAAATAAACAAAATTTATATTTTAAATATCCCTTTTTGTTTTTGTTTTTTTTTTTTTTTTTTTTTTTTTTTTGGTTTTTGGTTTTTGGGCCACACCCGGCGGTGCTCAGGGGTTACTCCTGGCTGTCTGCTTAGGAATAGCTCCTGGCAGGCACCGGGGACCATATGGGACACCGGGATTTGAACCAACCACCTTTGGTCCTGGATCAGCTGCTTGCAAGGCAAACGCCCGCCGCTGTGCTATCTCTCCGGGCCCTTGTTTTTGGGCCACACCCAGCGGTGCTCAGGGGTTACTCCTGGCTGTCTGCACAGAAATAGCTCCTGGCAGGCACAGGGGACCATATGGGATACCGGGATTTGAACCAACCACCTTTGGTCCTGGACTTGCTGCTTGCAAAGCAAACACCCTGTGCTATCTCTCCGGACCCTTAAATATCATTTTTTGTTAAGAGAAAAAGGGAATCAAATAACCTTTATCTTTAATCATAGTACCTAAAATAACAAAGATTTTATTTACAAATCATTTACAAAACCCCATTTTGCTCCTGGAAGTACTAATAAGACGGAGATAGCATTAAAGCCACATCCAGCTATGCTTCTGGAAATCATGTAGTATTGGGGATCAAATTGGGATATCTGTGAAGGCAAGTGCTTTAACTCCTGCAGTATCTCTGCAATCCTAAATACTATTTAAAATCAGAAAAATTGGATCATAGGGTGTGTAGGTATTTAGGAATTTGAATGGCAGGCATTATCAAGTTAGGTAGAACTCTAGAATTCACATTCATTCCTCATCAAAGCTATTTACTAAGATAATTCAAAAGGAAAAAGTTCACACACCCGGCAGTGCGCAGGAGTTATTCCTGGCTCTATGCTCAGAAATCACTCCTAGCAGGCTCAGGAGACCATATAGAATGCCGGGATTCCAACCACCGACCTGCATGCAAGGCAAATGCCTTACGTCCATGCTATCTCTCCAGCCCCAATCTCTTTTTCTTTATATTATACCCAAGTGCTACAAGAATAGATCAAGGGGGCTACTCCCCACTTGATGTTTGTACAGTATAGCACCTATTTTGACTGAGTGAGTTATAGAGTTCAATCCCAGAACAGGTTCTTCAAACATATGGCCCCTGGCAGACAATCACCAAATATGTGTACTGTCAAGTGCCTAGCATTACCAACAACAGAAAAAGAATAGAAATGATAGGGGAGGTGAAATGATACAAAGCCTGTGAATAAAACATGGAACATAGGGCCGAAGAGATAACACAGCGGAAGGGCGTTTGCCTTGCATGCAGCCATTCCAGGACAGTTCGTGGTTCAAATCCAGGCATCCCATATGGTCCCTCCATGCCTGCCAGGTGTGATTTCTGAGCAGAGCCAGGAGTAACCCGAGCGCCGCCACCAGTATGATCCAAAGACAAAACAAAAAAAAATCCATGGAACATATCATATAAATGAACAGAAAACAATGTGGTTTTTTTGCACTGGAAACTTCATGTGTTTTTTTTTTTTTTTGGGGGGGGGTCTATACCCAGCAGCGCTCAGGGGCTACTCCTGGCTCTATGCTCAGAAATCGCTCCTAGCAGGCAAGGGGGGACCATATGGGATGCCAGGATTCGAACCACCATCCTTCTGCATGTAAGACAAATGCCCTACCTCCATGCTATCTCTCCGGCCCCATGCACTGAAAAATTTTTACTTTAGTGCTGACAGGAGTGCTTTTTATAATTTTTACTTTGCAAAAATTTATGATTTGACATATTCTGTTGAAGCTACTTTTATAGGTTAATTTTGCACTGGTAACTATAACTACAAAAAGAATAGGGGCCGGAGCGGTGGCGCAAACAGTAGGTTTGCCTTGCACGTGCTAACCTAGGACGAACTGCGGTTTTATCTCCTGGCATCCCATATGGTCCCCCAAGCCAGGAGCGATTTCTGAGCACATAGCCAGGAGTAACTCAAGCATCACTGGGGGTGAGGGGGTGGGCCAAAAAGCTAAAAAAGAAAAAAAGAAAAAGAAAAAAGAAAGGAGCCAGATAGCACAGTGGCTAGGGCTTGCCTTGCATGTGGCTGACCTGGATCTGACTAGCTCAATCCCTGGCATCCTATATGGTCCCCTGGCCTGCCAGGAGCAATTTCTGAATGCAGAGCCAAGAGTTACCTGTGTACCACCAGATGTTACCCCTCGCCCCCCCCCCAAAAAAAGGGGCCAGTGTGAGCTATCCCAAAAGCTGCCTAAGTACATTGCTTTGCACAGCAAAGGCCAGATTCAATGCCCAGCACATGGCTCTACCAGTACTGCTGGGAATGATCCCTGAGCACCACTGGGTAAGGTCCAAAAATTTAAAATCTACTAAAAAGAAAAGGTACATTAAAACAAAGCTAGAATTTATATTGTCTTTGATTTATGAGGCCTTCCTAATTGATAGCAGGCTCAGAGACCACACAGGGTGCTGAGAATAGACCCAGGTTGGCCATGTGCAAGGCAAATGCCCTATCTGCAGTACTATGACTCCAGCCCAACCGAAGTAGAATTTTTAAAGAGGTTCATAAGAGTTTTTTTTTTGTTTTTGTTTTTTGTTTTTGGGCCACACCCGGTAACGCTCAGGGGTTACTCCTGGCTATGCGCTCAGAAGTTGCTCCTGGCTTGGGGGACCATATGGGACACCGGGGGATCGAACCGCGGTCCATCCAAGGCTAGCGCAGGCAAGGCAGGCACCTTACCTTTAGCGCCACCGCCCGGCCCCTCATAAGAGTTTTAAGGCATAAATATACTGGAAAAGCTCATGGTCTACCAATTATAACAAGCAACATGTAAAAAAATTGTTTATATTCAAAGCATAAGACCTTTTTAGTTTATATAAAATTGAATTATAATAGAAGCCACATAAAGGAGAGGTGTGGGGTAAGGCTCATAGATAGCAAAATGCATGTCTTACAACTGGTAGTCTAGGTTTAATTCCAGGCAGTGCAAAAAGAAACCAAAGATACAAAAAGACTTAAATATCTGGATAGAGGTGAGTAACTAACTCACCAGATTACTAACAGCCATACAAATCAAAGTTTATTTGAAGATATGAAGCAAAAATAAGTGCTAAAAATGAAAAGGTCATGGTTAGCTGCTTTAAGTGTTCTAATTAATATTTATATAGGATAGAGGCCGTAGAGTGAGCACAGACAGGGCTAGGGTGTTTGCCTTGCATGCAGCAGATTTGAACAGACAACAGATATTGGTTCGAATCCCAGCATCCCATATGGTTCCCTTCCCTACCCCATCCCCGTGCCTGCCAGGAGCGACTTCTGAGGGCAGAGCCAGGAGCAACCCCCTGAGCACCACCAGGTTTGATCCAAAAACCAAAAAAAGAAATATTTATATGCAAAAGAAATATTTAGGGACAAAGAGAGAGCATGGAGGTAGTGTGTTTGCCTTGCATGCAAAAAGACGGTGGTTCAAATCCCGGCATCCCATCTCATATGGTCCCCCGAGCCTGCCAGGAGTGATTCCTGAACATAGAGCCAGCAGTAACACCAGAGCACTGCTGGGTGTAACCCAAAAACCAAAAAAGAAAAAAAGAAAAATATGTATAACTGTAAACGTAAGAAAAGACAAATAAGTCTCATGTGCCAATAAAGAAATCCAGTCGTTGGCTCGAATTTGGATGAATTGATGAGGCTGACAAAGGGGATAATACACCTAACAAGAAAAAATTATTTTTGGTTCGCCAAATTTGCCAGGAGCAATTTCTGAGCACAGAGCCAGGAATAACCAACCACTGAGCGCTGCTGGGTGTGACCCAAAAACAAACAAATAAAAACATTATCATCTATATGATTTTGACTTAATTCACTTTGATTTTACATGTTTAAATTTTTGTTAAATAAAAAATAACTTAAAAACATAAGAGCCTGGGTGTCAGACTAACAGAATACAAAAAAATGTTTCCACTGAAAATAGCACCTTGTACTTAGTACAGAGTAGGATATAAACTTGAATTTGTTGAGTCTTTAGTTTTATTGATAACAGCATTATTTTGTTAACAACTAGACTTTGTAGGGAAGACTGAGCCATACCAAGTAGTACCCAAGGGCTTTTCCAGTTTATATGCTCAGGGGTCATTCAAAATAAGATTTAGGTGACCATGCAGTCAGGGATGGCCACCTGCATGCTTAGCAGCATTCATTCAAGTCACTAAATTATCTCTTTGGCTCCAATTTTAGATAAATTATAAATAGTATTTGAAGGGGTCTGAGAAACAGTACAGTGAGTAGAGAACTTAGTGCATTACACAGGGCCAACCCGGGTTCGAACCCTATCTGGTCACACAAGCCTGCCAGGAGTGATTCCTGAGCACAAAACTAAGAATATTGGGGCCGGAGAGATAGCATGGAGGTAGTGCGTTTGCCTTGCATGCAGAAGGAAGGTGGTTCAATGTCCCCTGAGCCTGCCAGGAGTGATTTCTGAGCTTAGAGCCAGGAATAATCGCTGCTGGGTGTGACCCAAAAACCAAAACACACACACACACACACACACACACACACACACACACACACACTATGCCTGAGCACCACCAGCTGTGGTCCAAAACACACACACACACACACACACACACACACACACACACACACACACACACACACGGAATATGCCTGAGCACCACCAGCTGTGGTCCAAAACATAAAACAATGTAAAACAAACATTTGTATATGCAAATAGAAATGAGCAGAAACCTATGAGAAAGGATCATACTTGGCATGCCCAACGTACTAAATTAACTATCCAGTTGCAATATAAAATGTTTATCCAAAACTGATGCTATCCCCACACATGGGACACTCAGGCAATTTAAAGGGATAGTACAAGGCTTATGGACCTTGCCAACCTTGCATGTGGCCGACTCTGGTTCAATCCCCCCAGCATCAGAATAGACCTATGGGTCCCAAGAACAATAGTACAGAAGGTAGGATACTTGCCTGACACACAGCTGAGCTGGGTTAAATCACTGGCATTCCTTCCCTGACCCTCCAGGAAAAAACACTAAGCAGATAGGTCTATCTCCTCTCCTCAAAAAATAAAGAAATAAAAAACAGTAGCACTGGCAGGAGTTAAGCATTACCTGAGCACCACAAGATTAAGACCCAAAATCCCTGCCCCCCCCAACAAGTTAACATTACTGTAATGTTGCCTAAACAATAAGAAAGGGGGTTGAGAAGGGAGAGAGAGGAGGAGGAGATAGGAAGAGGGGAAAGGGAAATGGAAAACAGTGGTGGAAAAGAGCCAGGGATATGGCTCAGCTATAAAGCAAGAGAACTGAGTAAGACCTCAGGCACTAGGGAGCTGTCAGCTGCACACAAGACAAATGCCCTGTTGTACTCCAGCCCCACCAAAGTTTATTTTTTGTTTTTGGACCACATCCAGCAGTACTCAGAAATCACTCCTGGCTTTGTCAAGGAACCATAAGGGAATCCAGGGATCAAACCTAAGTCAGCTACCCTACCAGCTGTACTATCGCTTTAGCCCCACCAAAGTTTATTTTTAAAGGAATTAAACAGTGTTGGGACATTATAGTATAAGAGAAAATGTGCTCAGCCCTTATGCACCCAACCTGGGTTTGGTCCCGAGGACTACATATGGTTCCCTAAAATCGAAGCCAATACCTTGTGGTATTGTTCCTTTTTGCATAGACACATTAAAATGGGATAATCAAACATGTTCAAACAAGTTACTACCCAACAGAGATAGGAACACAAAAAAAATTTTTTTTGGTTTTTTGGTCACACCCGGCAGTGCTCAGAGGTTACTCCTGGCTCTATGCTCGGAAATCGCTCCTGGCAGGCTCAGGGAACCATATCGGATGCCAGAATTCAAACCACCATCCTTCTGTATGCAAGGCATACGTGCTACCTCCATGCTATCTCTCCGGCCCAGGAACACAAATTTTATACTGCACTGAGACCTTACACCTTAAACACTTGTCATAGTGACTTGGCTTAGGCTTCAGAAGATCAGATATTGACCATGAACCTTGGATGTCATCTGTGGAAACAATCACCAGGAATCAAACCTCTACCAGGAAAGTCCCTACAGCTGTCCTGGCATTGACTGGCATATGTCCTGGCATAAAAACTAGAGAGGGTTCTTATGACACCCTGACGACTTGGTAACAGCTACAACCTGCTTTCAGGGCAGGGTTCTCTGCATTGCCATCTAATAGCTAAATGAAACCAGAAGATGCTCTGCATCACCCTGACTTCGACATAGGATCTGTACAGAAACCAAGATCTCTAACTACAGAAACCTGACAGCAACAACCACGATTATGTGAAAAGCTTTTACTAGGACAACAGAGAATAACTCGGAGTGGACAACCTAGCATGCCTGGAGCCCAGTTGGTCTTATGCCAGAATATTTCATGGGTAAAGTCTCACCGTTTTTAGGCCAAAGGTTTTTCCTTTTTTTTTTTTTTTTTTTTGGTTTTTGGTTTTTGAGTCACACTCGGCAGCATTCAGGGGCTACCCCTGGCTCTATACTCAGAAATTGCTGCTGGCGGGGCCGGAGAGATAGCATGGAGGTAAGGCGTTTGCCTCTCATGCAGGAGGTCATCGGTTCGAATCCCGGCGTCCCATATATGGTCCTCCCGTGCCTGCCAGGAGCAATTTCTGAGCCTGGAGCCAGGAATAACCCCTGAGCACTGCCGGGTGTGACCCAAAAACCACAAAAAAAAAAAAAAAAAAAAAAAGAAATTGCTGCTGGCAGGCTCGGGGGACTGGGATGCCAGGATTAGCCACATTCCTTCTGCACGCAAGGCAAACGCCTTACCCCGTGCTATCTCTCTGGCTCCAGGTTTTTCCTTTCTATTTCTCCCATATTTTGCCGTGCCTGTGCAACAACAAATGCCGTTCCACACACACACACACAGTTTTTACTATATTTTCTAACCTCTTATCTTTAAAAAAAAAAATAAGAGCTTACTAAACCTTCTACTGCATTAATGACTTTATTGGACATACAATAAATTTCACAAATATACTTGTTACTGACTCATTTTTCTTCCATCTTATTTTTTGTTTTCCCTTTTTTTTTTTTTTTTTTGGTTTGGGGCCATACCTGGTTACTCCTGGCTATACGTTCAAAAATTGCTCCTGGCTTGGGGGACCATATGGACACTGGGGACTGAACCACGGTCTGTCCTAGGTCAGTCACATGCAAGGCCCTACTGTTGCAACACTACTCCGGCCCCTTCTATTTTCTATTTTTTTTAATAACTTTGCTTTCTGTAATCTTGAAACAAATGTATTGGGCCCGGAGAGATAGCACAGCGGCATTTGCCTTGCAAGCAGCCGATCCAGGACCAAAGGTGGTTGGTTTGAATCCCGGTGTCCCATATGGTCCCCCGTGCCTGCCAGGAGCTATTTCTGAGCAGACAGGCAGGAGTAACCCCTGAGCACTGCCGGGTGTGGCCCAAAAAACAAAAACAAAACAAAAAAAAAGTATTATGATCAATTATGTCAACTATGTGATGCATTTTCTTTAAATAAAAACGATTAAAAAGAATAAAAAATAGGGGCCAGAGAGATAGCATGGAGGTAAGATGTTTTGCCTTGCATGCAGAAGGTCAGTGGTTTGAATTCCGGCATCCCATATGTTCCCCCGAGCCTGCCAGGAGCGATTTCTGAGCACTGCAGGGTGTGACCCAAAAACCAAATAATAATAATAATAATAATAATAATAATAATAATAATAATAATAATAATAATAAATAAAAATAGGGCCAGAGAAACAGCACACCGGTAGGGCATTTGCCTTACATGCAGGTAACCAGGGAGGGACCAGTTCGATTCCCGGCATCCCATATGGTCTCCCAGTCTGCTGGGCAATTTCTGAGTCAGAGCCAGGAGTAACCCCTGTATACCGCTGGCTGTGGCACAGAAACCAAACCATAAATATAAAGTTTAAAACAAAATAAAATAAAATTGAAGCCAAAAGTCAATCCCTGATATAGTAGAGCAAGGCCTTTGCCTTGCATGCAGCCTACATGGATTATAAAGTTTTCAAAAAATGACATTCAATAGCCAAGCAAGTATTTGAAAAGGTTACCAACATCACTTATGACCAAGAAATGCAAAATTAGGGACCAAAGTGGTGGCACAGCAGTAGGGCGTTTGCCTTGTATGCAGCTGACCTAGGACAAACCAAGGTTCAGTTCCCCTAGCGTCCCATATGGCCCCCCCAAGCCAGGACCAATTTCTGAGCCAATAGCCAGAAGTAACCCCTGAGCGTCATTGGGTGTAGCCCAAAAAACAAAAAAGAAAAAAAAACTCCAAGAAAGTCAGAGATAGTACAATGGGTAAGGTGCTTGCCTTGTTCAAAGCCCTGAACCATGTTCAAAGCCCTGAATCACATACAATCCCCAGAGCACCACCAGGAGTGATCCCTAAGCAGAGGCAGCAGAAAGCCTTGAACACTGCCAGATGAAGTCCCAAAACATAACAAAAAAGGAAAACTTGCCAGAGGTGGTATGGTGCTGAGCCAACTTCAATTCCTGGCACCCCACATGATCCCAGACTCTGCTAGGAGTGAAGTCTGAGAGTAAAAATAAAGGGGAAAACTCCAAGGACAAATATCTGAGAAATGTCCATTATGATAGGTAGCTTCTATAAATAACCTTCACCTAATTTTTACACCCTTATATAATCTACACAGAAGATAAACCTTTAAGAAGGGCTTTGAAAAAAAAAGTCATTTACAAAACTAAATTCAGAAAAAAACTTTGGGGCAGGAGAGATAGCACAGCAGTAGGGCGTTTGCCTTGCATGTGGCCAAGAATGGACAGTGGTTTGAATCTTCGAATCCTGGTATCCCATATGGTCCCCTGTGCCTGCCAGGAGCGATTTCTGAGCACAGAGCCAGGAATAACCCCTGAGCGCTGCTGGGTGTGACCCAAAAACAAACAAAAATACCTCTGTCTTTACTTGTTATGTTGTTGGGGGGAGGGGCTACCCATAGCTCAGGGATTCTTGGCAGACACAGTTGTAGTACCATATTGGATGATGACCAAACCCAGGTCAGCCATGTGCATGAAAAGCACCCTACCTGCTATAGCTCCCCTTCTTTCTTTCTTTCTTTTTTTTTGTTTTTGTTTTTGTTTTTGGGTCACACCCGGCAGTGCTCAGGGGTTACTCCTGGCTCCACGCTCAGAAATCGCTCCTGGCAGGCTCGGGGGACATTTTGGGACGCTGGGATTCGAATCAATGACCTTCTGTATGAAAGGCAAATGCCTTACCTCCATGCTATCTCTCCGGCCCCTCCCCCTTCTTTCTTATATTGGGGAGGCACATCCAGCTAGGATGTTGAGGAGCCTTAGCAGATAAGAAACAGAATGAAAGGTGCCTGCCTTGCCTGCGCTAGCCTTGGACGGACCGCGCGGTTCAATCCCCTGGTGTCCCATATGGTCCCCCAAGCCAGGAGCAACTTCTGAGCACATAGCCAGGAGTAACCCCTGAGTGTTACCGGGTGTGGCCCAAAAACCCCAAAAAAAAAAAAAATAAGAAACAGAATACTACTCTTAGCTCTGTGGTAGAATACAATGTAGTGCAGTGGCTGAAGATGAGTCCTGTAATCTAGAGATCGTACAGTGGGGTAGGGAACTTGCCATGTATGCCATTGACCCAGGTTCAATCTCCAATATCCCATAGAGTCCCCCAAGCCTTGATGGAGTGATCCCTGAGTGCAGAATTCAGGACTAAGATGAGTTCTATTCTATAGTCAATCCTGTGAGCCCTCTCTAACTCTTTCCTACTTCCAGCCAATCAGCTTTGTGAATCCTGACACATTTCCAGAGCATGGGTAACTATTATATTCAGGTCAAAGGAAATGACTCACAAGGATACAGCACAGGTTTTACTAGCAAGAAACTTGAGTTCAATCCCTGGCACTGCCCTATCTTTGCAGAGCTGGAAGAAGGCCATGAGCACTGCTGAATTTGGCTATGCCCACATTCACCAAAAAAGAATAAACTAGCCAGAGAAATAGCATGGAGGTAAGGCGTTTGCATTTCATGCAGAAGGTCATTGGTTTGAATCCTGGCATCCCATATGGTCCCCAGAGCCTGCCAGGAGCGATTTCTGAGCATGGAGCCAGGAGTAACCCGAGCACTGCCGGGTGTGACCCAAAAAACAAAAACCAAAAAAAAAAAAAAAAACTATAGGAATGCTGGAGTGACAGTACAGTGACGGTATGGCACATGTATTACATGCAACTGACCCAAGTTCAATCCTCGGCACCCCATATACCATGGCCTATGATGCAAGAATCCCTGAGCTAGGGGTAACCCGCAGAAACAAAGATAAAAGATTTTATTTTTAATTTAATCTTGCAAACAGCTGACCTACGTTTGGTTCCTGGCATCCCACATGGTCCCCTGAGGCCACCAAGAGTGATCCATAAGCATTGGCCCAAAAACAAGCTAGTCAATAAAAAAATTCTAAACCTGAGAGGGAGAGTGAAGAAACAGACCAGAAAACTATGTCTATTCCAAAATCAAACAGACTGGGCCAGAGCGATAGCACAGCGGTAAGGCATCTGCCTTGCATGCAGCCAACAAAGAACGGATCCAGGTTCAAATCCCAGCCCTGACCTGACCTGTCAGAACAAAAAGTAACCCCTGAGTACCACCAGGTGTGACCCAAAAACAAACAAAAAAACCCAAACAGACCAAATTCTTTTTGCTGCTGTTGTTATTTCTGGGCCACATAGAGTGGTGCTCAAGGTTTACTCCTGGCTGTACTCAGGAATCACTCATGGCAGTGTTCGAAGGACCAGATAAGATGCCAAGTATCAAATGCAGGTCAGTAGTGTGCAAAGCAAGCATCCTACCCACTGTACACTTTTCTCCTTCCCAACAAGCTAAGTTCTTCAACTGGAATTTACTCAATAGCATCAACTAATATACATCTTTCCAGAAAAATTTGAAAACAATTTAAGTTAAGCAATATTAAGTGTATATATATATGCATATATACATATATTTAAGACTACTAAAAATGATAATATTCTTTTCGGAACCACTCTATTTTAAAAACTATAGGAGCTAAAGTATGAAATAATCACCTTACTTTTCAAGAATTCAATCTTCATTATTCTGTATTTTTAGATTAAAAGTTTTATTTGTTTTGGGGCCACACTCAGTGACACCCAGGGGTTACTCCTGGCTATATGTTCAGAAATCGCTCCTGGCTCGGGGGACCATATGGGACACTGATGATATAACCCAGGACCGTCCTGGGTCAGCCGCATGCAAACATCCTATCGCTCTGGCCCCTAGATCAAACATTTAAATATCAAGTCGAGTCTCCTCAACCAGAGGACAGAGGTAAGGAACTTGGTCTTGCATAGAGCTGACCCAGTTTGATCTTTGCCACCATATATAGTTCCCTCAGCATCTCCTGGGATGAACCCTGAGCAGTCAGATGAAGCACAAAAACAAAAATAAATTAAACTTAATTATCTGGGGCCAGAGATAGCACAGCAGTGTTTGCCTTGCAAGCAGCCAATCCAGGACCTAAGGTGGTTGGTTCAAATCCTGGCGTCCCATATGGTCCCCCGTGCCTGCCAGGAGCTATTTCTGAGCAGATAGCCAAGAGTAACCCCTGAGCACGACAGGGTATGGCCCAAAAAAAAAAAAAAAAAAAAAAAAAAAAGCTTAATTATCTGAAAAATGCCAGCAAAAATAGTAATGAAAGATGTTAACAGAATTTAAGTACATAACTCCAAGAAAACAATGTGCCTTTTAAGAATGAAAACCTAGGAACTGGAGTAATAGCACAGCGGGTAGAGTGTTTGCCTTGCAAGTGGCTAACCCAGTCATATCCCTGACATCCCAAATGGTCCTGAGCCTGACAGGAGTAATTTCTGAGCACAGTCAGGAATAACCCCTGAGTACCACCAAGTGTGTCACAAAAATCAAAACAAAAACAAAATTTAAAAAAGCAAACAAAAGGGGCCGGAGAAATAGCACAGAGATAAGCATGCAGAAGGATGATGGTTCAATCCCAGCATCCCATATGGTCCCCCAAGCCTGCTAGCAATTTCTGTATTTTTTTTTTGGTTTTTTTTTTTTTGGGGGGGGTCACACCCGGCAGTGCTCAGGGGTTACTCCTGGCTTCAGGCTCAGAAATCGCTCCTGGCAGGCTCAGGGGACCATATGGAATGCCAGGATTTGAACCGTTGACCTTCTGCATAAAAGGCAAACGCCTTACTTCCATGCTATCTCTCCAGCCCCTGCCAGCAATTTCTGAGCATAGTCAGGAGTAACCTGAGCATTGCCGGGTGTGACCCAAAAACCAAAAAAAAAAAAAAAAAAAGAAAGAAAAGAAAAATGAAAATCTACTGTTGGGGCCAGAGGAGTGATAAAACAGTGGGCAGGGCATTTGCCTTATACACAGCTGATCTGGGTTGAATCCCCAGCATCCTGTATGATCCCCCAAGCCTGTCAGAAGAGATTGCTGAGTGCAGAGCCAGTAGTAACCCATGAGCGCTACCAGGTATGAACCAAAAAAAAAAAAAAAAAGAAAAGAAAAAGAATACCTACTGTTTTTCCAAAAATGTAATGAATGAAGCAGCAATACAATTTGGGAGATTTTAATTACTTGTGATAACAGCAGAATCCTTAGTCACTATAAAATGAGCTATTTGCACATGCACATATTAAAGGGATCTAAGTTGAATCCCTGGAACCAAACAGAACCCCAAACAGAGCTGGGAATAGTTGATGAGACAGCTAGATGGGCCAAAAATCATAAAAATAAATGAGACAGAAAACATACAAGGCAGCAGCACACAGTTCAAATAAGTGCAACTTGTCAAAAGAACTATTTCCTTACAGGAACCAGTTTTATTTAGAAAAATATTTGTAGGCAGTACTTATATATCAAAGTCTAAGCAAGATTAGTGGATTTCTTTTTGATTTTCGGGCCACACCCAGTGTTGCTCAGGGGTTACTCCTGGCTCTGCACTCAGAAGTCACTCCTGGCAGTGGGACAATATGGGATGCTAGGGATCGAACCCAGGTCAGTCCCAGGTTGGAAGCATGCAAGGCAAATGCCCTATGGCTGGATGTTTTTGTAGGAAAAAAATGACATTCCAGATGATAGGCAACATGTATTGGGGAACCACTACATAAATCCTGATTACAAGTAATGTTGTTACATTTAAAAATCATTACATTGGCCGGGGCAGGAGTGATAGCAGAGCAGGTAGGGCATTTGCCTTTCAAGCGGCTGACCCGAATTCAATCCTCTGCATCCCATAAGATGCAGGAGTGATTTCTGAGTGCAGAGCCAGGAAAAACCTGAGTGCTGCCAGGTGTGGCCCAAAAACAAACAAAATAATAGTACGAGGTAATAGTACAGTGATAAGGCACTTGCCTTGCTCACAGCCAGTTTTGATCCAAGACACCCCAGATGGTCTCCCCTAGCCCCACCAGGATTAATCCAAGTACTACCAGATGTGCCCCCCCAAAAAGAACAAAAAAGGACAAAGGATCTGAAATAAAAGGATAACTTAGGATAAATCTATACTAAAATTATGTCTTTTTTCAGGGATAGAATTTACAGTACTCCATTATCACTCCTAGAAGTGCTCACAGGAGGAAAACAAGACAGGAACAAAATAAGTACCTTAAACCTCTTAAATCTGTACTCTCTCTCCAGCCCAACATTAGAAATTTTAAAACGGGGCCAGAGTGGTGGCACAAGTGGCAAGGCATTTGCCTTGTACATGGCTAACTTAGGACAGACCTCGGTTTGATCCCCTGGCATCCCAAATGGTCCCCCAAGCCAGGAGCAATGATTTCTGAGCATGTAGCCAGAAGTAACCCCTGAGCGTCACCAGTTGTGGCCAAAAAAAAAAAAGAAATTTTAAAACTGGCTCTGGAGAAAGTACAGGAGTTAATGGACTTGCCTTGCAAGCAGCAGACCTGGGTTCATCAAGAACTTGTACCTTGCATACCATCAACTTAGATTCAATCCCTGGTAGCCCAATGGTCCTCTAAGCGCTGGCAGGAGTTATCCATGAGCAGAAAAACAGGTGTGATAACAGCAGCAATAGTTCTGGTTCAATTCTCAGCATCCCATATGGTCCCCAGAGCCTGCCAGGAGTGATCTCTGAACAGAGCCAAGAGTAGCCAGCCAAATGTGCCCCGCCCCCAAGGAAAAAAAGAAAACAGGAGTGGAGGATACCTCAGGTTGTGACCCAACACCAAATAAATAAGGAAATAAAGTAGCACTGTGTGGCTGGAGCAATTGTACAAAGGATAGGACCACTTGTCTTATACGCATCTGACCCAGGTTCAATCCAAGGCATCCCATATGATCCCAACAGCACCATCAGGAGTGATTCCTGAGTACAGAGCCAGGAGTAACCCCTCAGCATCACCAAGCATGGCCCAAAACAGAAACCCCAAAAATAAAACAGCTCTGCATTTCAAACCTACCTGCATTTCAAACCTACAAATCCAAGGTGACAAACTTTCTAACAATGGAAGGAAAAATATTTGGGGGCCAAATTAGAATTTTCCTTTTGACAACTATAATAAAATTCCCCTCAACACTAATTTTACAATGGAAGTTTATGCTGAGCTTAACACTGAAAGAAATAAGAACTGGGGGCCTGGCGGTGGCGCTGGAGGTAAGGTGCCTGCCTTGCCTGCGCTAGCCTAGGACGGACCGCGGTTCGATCCCCCGGCGTCCCATATGGTCCCCCAAGAAGCCAGGAGCAACTTCTGAGCGCATAGCCAGGAGTAACCCCTGAGCGTCACAGGGTGTGGCCCAAAAACCAAAAAAAAAAAAAAAAAGAAATAAGAACTGGAGAGAGTTTAACAGATAAGATGCTTGCCTTGCACAAAGCCACCTAGTTTGATCCCAGGCACCACATCTGGTCTCCCAACACCTCATGTGATCTCCCAGCACCACCAGGAGTGATCCCAGCACCGAACTAGAAGTAAACCCTGAGCACAGTTATGGAAAACCACAGTGCTCAGGATACTAGGTGGTGCCAGGGACCAAACTAGATTTCTTTTTTTTTTTTTTTTTTTTTTTTTTTTTTTTTTTTTTTTTTTGGTTTTTGGGCACACCCAGCGGTGTTCAGGGGTTACTCCTGGCTGTCTGCTCAGAAATAGCTCCTGGCAGACACGGGGGACCATATGGGACACTGGGATTCGAACCAACCACCTTAGGTCCTGGATCGGCTGCTTGCAAGGCAAACGCCGCTGTGCTATCTCTCCAGGCCCACCAAACTAGATTTCTACATTCACAGGATGTGTTCCTGGGGCCGGAGAGATAGTACAGCAGTAGGGCATTTGCCTTGAACACAGGCGACCCGGGACATACCTGGGTTTGATTCCTGGCATCCCATATAGCCCCCACAGCTTGCCAAGAACGATTTCTGAGCACAGAGCCAGAAGTAAATCCTGAGTGCCCTGCTGCGGGTGTGGCCCCAAAACAAACAAACAAATGAACAAACAAAGTATGTGCTCCAGACTGTTGAATTCTCTCTAATCTCCAAAACTGCATTTTTGGAGAAGTATTCACTAACAGTGGTGTTCAGGGATCACTCTAGGTCAGGGGTCTCAAACTCAATTTACCTGGGGGCCGCAGGAGGCAAAGTCGGGGTGAGGTAGGGCCGTATAAGGGATTTCACTTACCAAATATTCGCAATACAAAAATCGCATTAGTAAGGAAAAAAATCACATTAAACATTTGCATACCCCGAACAGAACTGCTTGGGGTATGCAAATGTTTAATGCAATTTTTTTCTTACTAATGTAATTTTTATTATTGCAAATACTACGATAT
The DNA here is from genome assembly GCF_024139225.1 of Suncus etruscus. Taxonomy (NCBI): domain Eukaryota; kingdom Metazoa; phylum Chordata; class Mammalia; order Eulipotyphla; family Soricidae; genus Suncus; species Suncus etruscus. Next base: position 52,715,855 of record NC_064861.1, read on the forward strand.
TTGAAGGCCAGCCACAGGCCACAAAATGTTTACGGAGGGCCGCAAATGGCCCGAGGGCCTCAAGTTTGAGACCCCAGCTCTAGGTGCTGTGAGACCATATGCACTGTGAGGGATCTAAACAGGGTTAGGCTACATACAAGCCTAAATAGGGAGGGCCTTAACCTGGTACTTTTATCTCTGGACCCCAGAAATGCATTTCATAAATGTACACTCCCATATAATACAGAGGATTCAGATTAAGTAGACATGTCTAATTAATTTCTCAAACAATTCTTCTCAACAATTATTTTATTGCTTCGGGCCAGATAGATAGATCAAGAACTAAGCCATGCCCTGCCTGGGGGTGGCCAGGTTCAATTCCTAGCAATACATAATAACCTAAGCACTGAGTTAGAAGTAGTTTCCAAGTACCACCACCACAAATTAATGTTCAAAAGCAAAACAAAAAATATTTTGTTTTATTGCTTTACTGTATATTCTTATAAATATGAGTTAAAAATACATTATAGTGTTAAAATATAAAAATATGGGACCAGAGAGATGGCATGGAGGTAGGGCATTTGCCTTGCATGCAGAAGGAGGGTGGTTTGAATCCGGGCATCCCATATGGTCCCCTGAGCCTGCCAGGAGCAATTTCTGAGCGTAGAGCCAGGAATAACCCCTGAGCACTGCCAGGTGTGACTAAATAAATAAATAAATAAATAAATAAATAAATAAATAAATAAATAAAATACATTATACTACATCTGTATTATGTAAAAGGTTTTAAGTCCATTTAGCTTGAAATGTTTCTTAAAAATAAGAAAAATTAGGTAATGTAGTTCTGTGATAGAGCACTTGATTTGAAAGTCCTTAGGATCAATTCCCAGCAACACACACATATAGAAAAGAAACTGCAAGATTTTTCTAAGTATAAAACATAAAACATAAAAATAAGGGGCCAGAGCAGTGGCACTAGAGGTCAGCCATCTGCCTTGCAAGCGCTAGCCTAGGACGGACCGCAGTTCGATCCCCCGGCACCTCATATGGTCCCCCCAACCCAGGAGTAATTTCTGAGCTCATAGCCAGGAGTAACACCTGAGCATCAAACAGGTGTGGCCCAAAACAAAAACAAAAATTGCTTTTTGTTTTGTTTTGTTTTGTTTTGGGGCCATAGCCAGTGGTGTTCTAGTCTTACTCCTGGTTCTGCACTCAGGGATCAGTCCTGATCATATAAGTCTGGAGGGCTCAACAAAATACGGAATTGCCTCACAGAGATTGAGGCTGGCCACATATAAAGCAAGGACCCTTACCCACTTTATTATTACCCCCATGTGTGATGTTATTTTGAAACATCAGGAAGCAGGAAGCTGTCTCTCCGACAACCTTTTAGACGTATTTCAGCTTATTTTGGGGGAATCACAGCCAGCAGTGCTTCTGGCTATGCTCAGAAATTGACCGTGGTAGGGTCCCATATGGTATGTCAGGATTCGAACCGCCATCTGTCCTGGATCGGCTGCATGCAAGGCAAAAACGCCCTACTCTCTCCAGCCCCATCAAAAAAATTTTTGACTTAAAAGGCTAATTTTGGGGAGCCAGAACCATAGCATAGTGGTAGGGTGGTTTGCCTTGCATGCAGCCGATGTAGGACGGACCTTGGTTCTATCCCCGGCTTCCCATGTGGTCCCCCAAGCCAGAAGTGATTTCTGAACACATAGCCAGGAGTAACCAGAGCGTCATAGGGTGTGACCCAAAAAGCAATAAGAAGCTGATTTTTGTTCTTTAGAAGATACACCAAATTAGGGGCCAGAGAGAGAGCCTGGAGATAGGGCGTTTGCCTTGCATGCAGAAGGATAGTGGTTCAAATCCAGCATCCCATATGGTCCCCCAAGCCTGCCAGGAACAATTTCTGAGCATAGAGCCAGGAATAGCCCTTAAGCACTACTGGGTGTGACCCAAAAACCAAAAAAAAAAAAATACACCAAGTTCATAAAATACAGCATTTCAAAATAGAAAACTAAAGCCAGAAAAATCGTACAATGGATTAGGTGCTTGCCTTGTGCAGAGATGACCTGGATTCAATCTCTGAAGACCTATGTGCTCCCCAAGCCAAAGGTGATCTGCAGGAGTAAATTCTGAGCTGGGTATAACCAAAAAAAATTTTTTAAAGGCAACTTTTTCGTTAACTCAAAAAACTTTTTAGGGACTGGAGAGATAGATAGCATGCAGGTAGGGTGTGTGCCTTGTATGCAGAAGGATGGTGGTTCGAATCCCAACATCCCATATGGACCTCCGAGCCTGCCAGGAACGATTTCTGAGCATAGAGCCAGGAGGAACCCCTGAGCACTGCCGGGTGTGACCCAAAAATCAAAACAAACAAACACTTTTTTAAACAGCAGGGTCAGAGAAATAGTAGAGGTTATGGCACTTGCCTTGCACTCAGTCTATCCAAGTTCAATTCCAAGCATTTCATATGGTCCTGAGCCCACCAGTATTAATTCCTTAAGTGCAAAGCTAGGAATAACCCCTGACCACCACTGGGTGTGATCCAAAAAACAGAAAAAAGTACAGAAAAGGGTTTGAGAAAGTACAGTATATGGCACTTGCCTTATATGTGGCCTACATGGGTTTGATCCCCAGCGCCCCTACAGTCATTCAAGCCTACCAGGAATGGCTGCTAAGTCCAGAACCAGAAATAATCCCTGAGCACCATCAGGTGTATCCCCCCCCCAAAAAAATTACAAAGAAGTGATACTATAAAATACTTCATCTCTTATATAAACATCCAATTAAAATGATTGCTTTCAGGGCCAAAGAGACAGCACAGCAGTAAGGCATTTGCCTTGCCTGTGGCCGACCTGGGACAGACCCGGGTCTGATTTCCAGCATCCCATATGGTCCCCAGAGGCTGCCAGGAGCGGATTTCTGAGCACAGAGCCAGAAGTAACCCTGAGCGCCGCCACCGCCACCAGCCGCCGAGTGTGGCCCCAAAACCAAAGTAAATAAATAAATAAAATGAGGGGCCGACACGGTGGCGCTAGAGGTAAGGTGTCTGCCTTGCCAGCGCAACCACGGTTCAATCCCCCAAGCCAGGAGCAACTTCTGAGCGCATAGCCAGGAGTAACACCTGAGCATCACCGAGTGTGGCCCAAAAACCATAAAAAAAAAAAAGAGAGAGAAAAGAAATAAAATTATTGCTTTCTAGGGCCAGAAAAATAGTACAGTGGGTAAGATGCTTGTGCCTTGTATGTATGCTACTCATCCAGAGTTTGAGCTCTGTCATCCCCTATGGTTTCCAACCAAGCAGCACCAGTAGTGATTCCTCAGTGCAGAGCCAGGAGCAACCCCTGAGAGAATAGCCAGATGTGGCCAAAAAGAGACTGCTTTCCTAATTTTCTGATGATACTTATTACCTTGTAGAATAAAGAGATTCAATTTGAAGCCTGAAGGAACAGTGAAGTAATGTAGGGTCAAGTACCTACTTTGCAAAGCTACAGTCAAAAGTTCAAATCCGGGGCGCGGCATTTGCCTTGCAAGCTGCTGATCCAGGAACTAAGGTGGTTGGTTCGAATCCCGGTGTCCCATATGGTCCCCCGTGCCTGCCAGGAGCTATTTCTGAGCAGACAGCCAGGAGTAACCCCTGAGCACCGCCGGGTGTGGCCCAAAAACCAAAAAAAAAAAAAGTTCAAATCCGAAGCCTGAGTGATAGCACAACAGCAGGGTGTTTGCCTTGCATTCGGGTGATCCAGGACAGACCTGTTTCAATTCCCGGCATCCCATATGGTCCCCAAGCCTGCCAGGAACAATTTCTGAGCAGAGCCAGAAGTAACTCCTGAGTGTCGCCAAGGTGTGCCCCCCCACCCCAAAATAAGTTCAAATCGCAGTGGCTGGAGTGACAGCACAGTGGGTAGGGTGCTTTGCCTTGCATACAGCCAACCCAGGTTCAATCCCAAGCATCTCATGTTACCCCAAAAGCCCTGAGTATCACCAGGTGTAGCCAAAAAAAAAAAAGTTCAAAGGGAACTTTTCAAAGGGGGTGGAGGGAAATGTGAGACATCAGTGGCAGAAAAGTTGCACTGGTGAAAGAGAGTGAGCATTTTATGGCTAAAACACGATTACGATCATGTTTGTAACAATGATGCTTAAATAAGGAAATTATTAAAGACAAAAAAAGTTCAGATCCCAAGTATCCCATATGCACCAAGAGTCATTGTGGCAGATTACGAACATGTTTGTAACAATGATGCTTAAATAAGGAAATTATTAAAGACAAAAAAAGTTCAGATCCCAAGTATCCCATATGCACCAAGAGTCATTGTGGCAGTTCTATTGTCTACAATTTTCCGCCAGTGATTTTTAAACACACTGCAGTATAAGAGGTGTGACCCCTGAGCACTACAACTTAAAATTTGTGTGTCATGGCTAGAAAGTGCAAAGACTGGACTTCACAGATAATACTGCAAGCAAGTTGCTTGCTTTGCATGGGACTGACCTGGGTTTGACCCTCAGAACCGTCTAATCACTGAGCACCACCAGGAGTGAATCCTGAGTAGAGTGTGCAGTAAGACAAAAGCACCACCTGGTATGGCCCAAAAGAAAAAAAGAACATGTGTAAACACCAGAGGAATTCCACCTC